>NC_068317.1:15414713-15736713 GCF_025860055.1 Xyrauchen texanus | reverse complement strand
TAAAAATAATAAAAAGACTTGAAGAAGTGATTAAAATAGCAGAATAACCTTGTATTGGGAATAATCAATAGCACTTATGATTAACAATTAGATTTGCTTTGGACATCATTCTATAGTTGGTCACAGCTGTTGCGTGTTCAAGACCACACAATGTGTTTGTCCCTCTATAAAGTTTAGTCAACGTGCCATTGAAAGTTCCCAATAACTATAAAAATTATTCTCTATCTAAACAGTTTACATGTAATTAAGTTTTTAGATTTAATTAACAAAGTAACTGCAAATTTAGCTGAACAGCGTTCAGTAAGGGATGCACCTGAAAGGTGCAGGTGAAGTTAGATGAGAAGAATTAAAGTTAAGGAAAGAGAAAGTGAGAATTCAGAAACCAGAAATGGGGTTAAAGGAAAATGGTTTAGATCACTTCACTCTGCATGCACACAAGCTGTAGATAACGGCTTCATGTAAATTATGCTAGCAGCTAACTGTTGAAGCTATTAGTTAGCTTAGCCTAAGCTAAGGGGCTGCTAAGTTGGGTTAGCTTAGCCATCTAGGCTGGTTTGTTTACAAAATGGCGTCGGAAGGAAACACGTGCTATCTGGAGTGAGCACTTCCTGTGACAAGTCGTTGTCATGGGAACCAATGCACTTCAGAGTTTCAGTGAGTGAAACACAGGTTTGATCACCAGGAAGCTAAGCCTTTTAGATGCACAGATAAAGTTTAGATGAAGGACATCAATCTAACTATAATTTGTAAGGCCTTTATACTGTGAAAAGGGAGCATCACCCAAATCTACATTTATATAACACTGTACTGAGATTTCTTCATCAGAAACAGGTTAAGCAATCAATTCTGGTACAGTTTACATGCCGCTGAGCTGAGATTCCTTCATCAAAACAGACTTACACTTTAATACTGAAATTAGGGTTTCTCCGCTAAAATCATATTACTCGTACACTGATACCTTTTGAAAATATGCTTAAATGTTTTAAAACTCTTTCAATTACAGTAGAGATGTCAATTCAAGCCATCACTTTATCCGCATCCAAACAAGCCAGCAACTAGTGAAGCAAATGCCGTTTCGCATGTCATGTCCTATTCTGACCGGAATTATTCAATGCACACTTTTAGGTTGACAGTGGTTAAAGCTCATAACCTTTGTTTAATCATGCCCGCATATTCTCCACCATTATGTAGCGAATCAGCTCTATATTCTTCCACCATTAGGTAGCGAATCAGCTCTATGAAATATTAATAATCAATCATAACTTGTTATAATCAATTATGAATATTTGGATCAGTTAATCGGGTTAACTTGATGTAGCTACATTAACATTACAACCAAATACTCGGTTCATCCCGTGAACACTCAATTTTGGTTATTAATTAATTAATTAATAGAAATGTACATTTCCGGGGCAAGGGAAATGTCTTTCTTACTAAGTATTAAGAGCAAGTAGTCAAAATCTATGATTAGTGACTTTAGATATGAGCTTGAGACACAGACAACTTTACATGTGACATGAACAAGACTTTATTAACTAGACTAAACATTTAAACTACTCTAACATACATATACATACATTCATACAGTTTACCAAGGGAAAGAGGGCTGAAGCAGAATACAGGAAGGCAAGAAGTTATAGCATTGTTTGAAGTTCAGCAGATCAACAGCCTGAGCAAACCATCATATTAGTTCTGACACGCCCTTTTTAGAAAGGGGTTAAGGATACTTAATGTATCAAATAATGAGACTAAGTTTGATACTTGCATGTCCCATTTGAATTAAACTGTCCTGATGCAATTTGTTGAGGCTCCAGTTGATCTTTGATGATGTTGTCTTGATGAGAGAGAGAACCAGTGAGAGTCAGAGGATCTTGGTGAATGGGCAGTCGAGGCCGTAGCCTGGCACATGCTTGGGAGTCCTTGGGGCCTTTAGTTTGGCATCATTCAGCGAGAGAGTGAGAGAGCACAAGGCTCAGAGAACCAGAAAGGCAGGAAGCCGGAGGAGCATAACAGAGCGAAGAGATAAGAGAGAGAAGCTAAGAAGAGTTGGTAAGATAAGAGGATAAGAGGAAGTGGGCGCAGCAATTTTATACCCTCGGGAAACAGGTCCCACCTCTCATTGGCTCGACCAATGAGAAGGGTTTGGGTTCCAGGCGGGAATTTGGTTTATTGCTCTTTGTTGTAAAATTGCCCATTGCATGTGCAAGAAAGAAAATAGGAAACATACTGGTAATACTAATATGCTGTTGTTATCGACATATCATGTACACAGTCATTTCAATCTTCAAAATACCAAGTTATAGAGACCAAATATGCCACACATATGATTTTGGTTAACCATAGTATGCAAAGTCTGAAACATTAACCCATTAGTTTGCAAGAAAACATAGATCAAGCACATTTAAGGGAAAATGTGAGATGGCACATTAGATACATGTCAATATTTATCACATGGATATATAGAATATATATATAGGATTAACAGGGTTCATTTCTCTTTCTCAGTAAGAGAATGAAGGGAGGGTCAGCACTTCTCTGAACATTCCTTTGGAGGTCGTAAAGGCCTCCATTACTCTGGGCAGGAGAATGATTCCTTTGTTCCGTCACGGCTCATTTGCATGTTTCTGGCTGGGTTTATGACGGTAAGAGATTTTGGGCTGAATGACTCAAAAGATGGCAAAACATAACGTAATATCATTCTACGAAGATCTTATATTCGAATTTAGCTCGGACAAATCGTAAGGTTTAATTTGATACCAAGAAAGGTATATTTAGTACAATTAATAAGGGAATATACACTGAGGCTATTAAATATGAGGCCTCAGAGTTTAAAACACACAACGAAACAGTTCTAACGAGTTTGATATACCTCAGAAATACACAACATACAGGGATTACACGTATTTCATTAGCAATATGCAGTTCTGTGTTTAACTGAAAAACACACACACACACACACATTTTTACGTTCAAAGTTTCCCCCTTCCTGTCCACATGATAAGCACGTGGTGAGCATGCGGATGTCACATGCGGTTCTCTGTCAATAGTTCATTGTCTCTTTGTCAATACATTTATTGTGCTTGTGGAGGCTGGTTGGCGCTATTTCAGTAATTAGGGGGGTTTTTAACAGTAAGTTCTTGTTTGTTCGGGAATCTGTTAAGGCACTGATCCTCCGCCATACCTTACAAAAGAGAATTCAGCCCTCCCACTTTATTGGAATCCATAAAGAAGAAAAGGAAGTGTTTTACAATCTAAAGTTGACTTACTATAATGCTTTACTGTAAGACCCAATGAGCATGACCAGGGCTGGACTGGGAAGAGAAATCGGAATAGGATTTTACATGGCAACTGGCCCAAAACTTGTTGGAGGGGGTGGTTAAACTGCCCTTTTCTGCATATCGCTGAGCCGTTTTGTGGTCCGTTCTGCATAACGCGGTGGCACATTTGAGCTTATCGCGGCCCATTCGGCACGTTTCGCGGCGACCCACCGGAACGCACAGTTCTCCCAATGGACATTCCACCCCTGATCGGCCCCAAAGTGCGTCGGCTGGGAAAATGCCCGGTATGCCAGATTACCAGTCCAGCCCTGAGCATGACACAATAGAAGAATTCGGCCTTAGGAGGAGAGATCAATTTTTATAGAGAGAATACAAGAGCCATTATCCACTTCTCACAGAGTGTATTTTAGCCTCGGAGGCAATGCTTCTGAATTGCCCATGGAGAGAGACAGAGTGTGTGAGAGTAAAGGGAGAAAGAAAGGGAGAGGGAGGAAAAATCCCATGACTTATCGAGGAAAAACAAGCCAAGGCAGGACACAACGCTGTTTTATTAAATGGTTGACATAAAGTTTATTAAACTCACTGAGAGTTTGGAACTCGGGCCAGCTGAGAAAGTGTTTGGAGCGAGTCGGAGCCATAACGGGAGAAAGTCTGACCAATTAACGCCAGACCGGGAGGTCTGAGCTCAACTCGCTGGCCAAATTAAGCCCCGGGAGATGCAGAAGCTCACATCTCAAAGCAGGGGAAGACGGAGTCATCGGCTCCACACTGCCAAAATGAGCCCGGAGCTGTCCATATAACTCACTGCCACTCGCTGCTTGGTGGGCCTACAAAATAGCAGTGAGTGTGCAGTTTGACCGCAAGTGCAGGTGTAGGTTGCGAACGGGAGAAAGGAAAGCCAATGCAGAACACTCTCACAAATATTAGTAACAACTCCTTGCCTAATGACAGACCCCGATGTTTAGGGCCAACACACGGCTGCTATTAAACAAGGACTGGCCCGTGATAGGCTGCAATGTTTACACAGCAGAGGATTTGGAGGACAGAGCTAACAAAGCGTCACTTGGGTGTTGCACTGAAGAACATCCTCGCAGAACTGTTTAATCATTCCATTGTGAAGTTGCAGTTTCACTGATAAATCAAATATATGTTAATTGAGCCAATTTTAAGTTTACTCGTGGTGGAGGGACTTCTGACATCTTTCATAGCAACATAAATTCTCCAAGTCAGTCAGCTTTAGTGAGAATACTTCTATTTAGTATTTTTACAATATAATTATTCATAAGTTATTCATTTATTTATTGCAAATCAGATTATCAGCATCTGTTTACATGAAGAAGTTTACATAAAGAAAATCTGGCCTTTAGCACAAAGGAGTTAATATGGTCAACGTCACAAATTTGCTTATTGGTTAGTGACCTATATATAGTGAAGAATCTTAAATATTGCGTCTTCATTTAACGTCATTACATTTCTGTGGTATACATTTTTCAAAATCATAAAACCAACGGTTTATTTCCAGGATTAACGTAGATTCAGAATCCTAATGTGGTTGACTTTTGGACCCTGATTGTAAAGATTGCAGACAAGGTCCTTAAAACTTGTAAATCGAAAAACAATGGCACCAGTTTGTTTCCCCTAGATGAACACTTTGGTGTTAAACTTGAATGACCTCTGAATGATTCTGTCTTCCCTTCAGCTCAATTAAGAAGACCTAGGGCCCTATGGACATACCTTTTTTCAGCCTATTTATTTAGCAACTCTCAGAGCTCAGCAATGATGTCATAATAGGAGCTCCTTGCTGAGTATGTGTTCACATTGGTTCCTTGACCTGTGTAAACAGCTCCACCACCAACCCCCCTCACTCGCAATAAAAACAAATAAACAAACAAAAGTCCCAGTTCAGCAGTAAGGCCTAGATTCGCATTGGCAGTTTGGGTCCCTCCATGGGAGAGTTTAAGTTTAAGTCTTAACTCTAAGCATTAAATCGCCCTGTCCAAAACCCACCATGAAGAGAGGCAACAATAACTTCAAATGTGTTTTTCTTCTCCCAAATGTAAGCACCATAATTAAAGGCGATGGCAGTAAAATGACAGGCACCACTGACTTATTTAGTTTCATAATGTTACTGTTGGGAGAAATGTACATTGCAAGTTCTTTATTACAGTCTCTCTCTCTCTCTCTCTCTTTCTTTCTTTCTCTCTCTCTCTCACTCCTGTCTGCAGTGTACAAGAGATTGAACTCCCTAAGCTTGTAACACATTAGTTACTGTATCTTGTGGGAACAAGGACCTTTTAATAGACCCTCTGGTTGTAAAGTAACTCTTGCGGGACGAGTTTTTAATGTTTGATATGTATGTAATATAATATTAGTACACTTGCAATGCACCAGGAGTGGCTCTTTCTATGTGAATCTGCATGAAATCGGTGTCTGGGCACAGGCAGTAAATCACTCTAGTGCTGTTTGTCAAGGCATTACTGTGTTATGTGACTATTTTTTATTTTTTTGTCCATGACAGCTCAACTCTTAGATATTTTCCCCCTTAATATAAGGGGAGGCCAAAGAATATAAAATATAATAAAGAAAGAAAGAACGAACGAATGAAAAAGATGAAAAAAGAAAAGAAAAAGATGAAGGGTTAAAGGATAATTAAATAAATTAAATGAATGAAGGAAGGAAGGAAGAAAGGAAGGATGGAAGAAAGGAAGGAAGGAAGGAAGTGTGGCAGGGCAGGTTTAACCCTTCCTGTACTAGAGACTGCCTGCTTATTAAAGGCATGAAAAATGTCACCTGGGACATTCGGTTCCCAGCATGTCAGACTATGTTGTTTTTGGCTCCTGATAATGGGTTTCGGAGAGGTCCCTGTGTTTCACCGCACGTTAACAACTACCTGCTTACTCCCAGGTATGCTTTATGGGTGTTTTTAATCAAGCGTTAGTGTTCTGAGGCCGTAGCAGGGCTTTGCTATTTATACTTTGTGTTTAAGCTAGCCGCCGCCCATGGGTTCCAGCTAATTTACATTTTTCATGCTTGCTGTTGACCCTAGCCATGGTAAAATGAGAAACCAGCTTCTCTGTATGTAAGTCTATTCTGTTGTTCAGTTTTAGTTCTGTTTTTTGGTTTTCTGTCATTAAATGTATCATCTTCTCTGTAGGTACCCTTGAATGGCTGGCGGTGTGTTCTGGTTGCCCTCTGCAAGTGCTGCTGTTTTGTTCCAGCTGTTTTGTTTTTTTTATTAGATTTTTGTGCCAGTTGGGCTTCTGCTTACAGCAGTTTGTATTCTTCTATGAAGCAAGTGCAGTTTCATTGAGTTTACAGCTATTTTGTTCAAAAAAGTATCTTGCCCTCAGGGAAAACACTTCCATATCTCTGCCTCAGGTCGATTTACATTGGGGCACTGCAAGTTGCTTTTTTTATTTTTTGGATTTCATGCCCTCGATGGTGTCTTTCCAATGTTTTTAGTATTTTTATTTTATTTTCTTAAATTTTGGAATTATTTTTTTTCTAAGCACCTTACATTTGATTGCTTTTGAGTAACTTTTTCTCTGTAATTTATGTTTACATATTATACCCAAACTGCTGCTTTTGCACTGGATCTTCTTAAGCCTTGTTCAATATTTATAACAAGGGCCTACATGTACGGTGCCAACTGGTTTTGTTTTTTTTATATTTTCTGTTTGTTTTGTCTATTGCATGAGCTGTGTGCCCAAGGCAGAGGCTAGCTTTCTTTCCCTTAATTGGTGATGGTGCCCCTCTCACCGAATGCTGTGTTTGTCACCTACTTCAGACTTCATTGCATGTGTGTGTGTGTGTGTGTGTGTGCGTATTTGTGTGCACGGTTAAGCCTCAGCCATGTAGTTATGATTTCTCTGGCAATTTGTAAAAGTACATTTTGTGTCATGGACTAACAGTCTTTTTACCTATTAATATATGTGAATGGAACTCTGTGACTGGATTCCAATACTGCATGAGCCATTTTAAGTGTACTTTATTGGTTTGAAACACTGATTTTATTGTGTTATGTACTAAATAAAGATATCAATTTTTATAACTGGACACACATCTCCTGCCCTGTGTGTAGAACGAACCTGTGTGACCTATTTGGTTAAATCTGGTGTTTTCATTTAACATCTCCCTGGGTGAAATTCCCAGGGTGGCTTAGTAAAGCTCCTTTCTAACTTAAAACCTCAATTGTCATTTTACTTTACTTCATCCTCCACTCTGCTACAGAAGGAAAGAAGGAAGGAAGGAAGGAAGAGAAAAACTAGAAAAAGGAAGGAAGGAATAAAAGGGAGAAGAAAAGCAAAAAGGATGGAAAGAAAGAAAGTAAGAAAGAAACTGCAGTAGTGGTGCAGATGGGAAATAGGAAATCAAAGGGAACAGAACACCTTCTGTCTCACTGGGTTCAGAGCCTTGGACAGTATTTTGTCTTTCAACTGCTGAGATGTGGGAAAAGCTGTATTATTTTGTTTCGTTACATTCCGTGGATAACAACCCTATCTGCTGCTTCTGGCTGCCCCTGAGTCCACTGGAATATCACTAAGATACCATCTAAAAACATAATTGCCTTCAGTATTAAGAACGAAACTGTCTAAAATCAGATCCCATGAATGCTTAATTCTTCTGAGCCCATCTTGCAGAAAAGCCTCTATTCTTCTGTCAGTCTCCTGTTACATCTTCATTTTGGCCACCTTATTAAATCAACCTCATAAATATTTTTCATGTGTTACATAAACCAACTCAACTCCCAACTGCAAGTGTCTGAGGGAAACATTTGTGGAGAGGAGCTGTTATTGGAAGCATTTGGCTATACTGCAAAAAGATATTACAAATTAGGAGATGGTTTCACCTACAACATTGCCCAAGAATAACACAAACGGCGGACTGACAAATCCGTGGTGCCCGTGTAGGATGATTAAGGCTAATTCCTAATCTAAATTCAGCGAAAGCAAAAATTCTGAACTTCTTTCTGCATTGTTTTGATGAATATGATCTTTACAGATCAAAAGGACATGGATACTTTTGGGGACATTAAATACTTTTGGAAAGTTGACTTCCAGCATTGTGACATGCTATAATCTATTTAAAATTATTTCAAACAGCACTTTACAAATTATTAAAAAAAATATTTTTTGAATAATAATACTTACTACTTTGCTATTATGCATGCAGCTTTTATAATTTATTATTAATTGAGAAAAGCATTGAATAGATTGAACAACAATTTACTGTGAAATGAACTAGCAAAGGCAAAAACAGTGATTAAAAATGGTTTAAACTGAAAAGAAATGATGAATAGTTACATATAGGGCATGCATAAACCTAAAATCCTTGTGTTTAAAAAAGCCCACAACAAACTCCATGTTCACACTTTGGTTGCATTATTTTTTCTGTCAATCACTACACTTGCAAGGTGTTACTGTGATAAATTTAAACTTTAGCAATGTCTATCATCATATCTTGTGGCACGAGTCCCTAAAATGAATGACTGTGGTTGTTAACACAGTACAAGGTCTTTGACTGCAGGATTCCTATGTGGCATGAAGAGTCACCAGACATGGCAGCCAGAAAAATGATTACTAAAAAGACAGAAATGCTGCAGATTTATTGTTTCCTGTGTTTGCATGTAAACTGAATTCATTGATTTAAAATTTACACCGAAATCCCACATAAATTAGCTTACAGTTTCTTTGCACAGAGAGCAGAGGAAAGGAGAATCCATCTAAAGTAGAAGTTGAATCGCTGATCACCTAAGAACAGATGAGGCCACACAAAATCTACATATCCATCCAATTTAACAGATTTAAAAACACTTATATCTGAAACTTTGTATGTGTGTGTGTTTGTAAAATATTGACCTTAAAACATGCATCGGTTGTTCCTGTTTTCAGATATAAGCAAGTTTCCCCTTCTTAAAAAATTGCTGACCTGATCACAGGAATGAACACTCAATAAATAAAACCTTGAGAGCAGAAAATTGCAGAGCCACAATTTCAATCACTTGGACAAAGGGAAAAATGTGCGTAACAGTTCACAAATCAGTTTTATTAATTTAAACACAATCAAATAATAATGTCAAAAACATCTGTACACATCTTTTTTGCAGACACAACAAACTGTTTCACAACGAGGCCCACATATTGTACATTATTTCCAGTTTGCATTATGATTGCAACATTTAATTATTATATATATATATATATATATATATATATATATATATATATATATATATATATATATATATATATATCAAAAGCTTGCTGTGTTAAACCTAGAAAACTTTTCCCATGTCTACTGTTACCGTGTTCTAGCAGCAAAATGTGATTCCCCGATATGGGGGGTAGAGAGCATAGGTGGGGTGAGGGGGGGTATGCAATAAGAGGGGTGGAATTGTAAATGTGGTGAGAAAACTTAGCCTAGAGAAGACCTCACCTGCAGGAGCCGAGCAACATCATGTGCCGGGAGGGAAAATTAAAAACAGATCGAGTTAGCTGGGAAAATTCACAGTCAATAGCACATGTATGTTCTCAACTCCATTGTGTGTGTGTGTGTGTGTGTGTGTGTGTGTGTGTGGGTGCATATGATCGCCCGTGTCATTGAGTAGTGGCTTTCTTTCTTAAAGTCCAACAGCTAGTTTCCCAGTCCTCAGTTACCTAAGCACTATCGATATGCACAATGAAAATTGTCAGCGATTTCCGAGTGTACACAGAACACATATCAAAGTCAAAGTATAAAGACTACTTCATACAAAATTACACTGGCTGTACAAGAATTTCTGTATAGCACGGGTACAAAAGATAATAAAACCTATTTTAAGCTTGTTTTAAATGCCTGTTATGGATGCTGAGGGTTTATGAGATAGGTACTATGGACATTTATACTCAGTTTGAAGCTTGACATTTAGAAGATTACATTCTTAATGCATATTTCTTATTATGTTGCTAATGTAATCCTTGATGGTTCTTCCTTGGAGTTGGTGTTGTGAGCTACCTTTGGGACTGTGGACACTCTAGAATTCAGTCCTGAATGAAATCCTGACCAGATGAGTCACATTTCATTGTGGAGAGAGACTTGCATCTCTATTTGGATGCAATCTCTCAATGACTTTGAAACAGAGAAGGTACAAAGGAGAAAAACAAACATCACTGAAGAAATTACGAAATTATTGACACTTGACATCCATGCTTTTGGTCATGACAAAACAATTATCACAAAAAAATCCCTTATCTACAATTATTTATTGAACGAAACCTTGAACACATCAACACTTTCAGGCTTTGCACAAGCGACTGTGTGCGAACGCCTTTATGTACTTCCTTGAAAAAGAAAAGAAGCATTGCCACCTTTCCACAGCATGTAGCTCAATCAATATAGGAAGGAATAGTCCAGTGATTACAAATTTACACGCACAAAAAATGTCTTCTGTACACGATTGTCTCCGCAATGTAAATAATGTTCTTTCTTAAATTACTAGAAAATCCATTTTCCTCCATTAAAACTTCTTGGTGTAGTGGAATCAAAGTACTTTGTCAAGTGAAAAGGCACAAGTCACACAAATTGGGCACCTTTTCAGGCCAGTGCCGCTCCACAAAGTCTCAGATTATAAATAAGAAGTGTAGGACATCTAGGGCAATGGTTATCAAACCAAGGCTGGAGGAACGAGGAAAACGAGGGGCCATGCCCTTCTGTCTTTGTACCATTGGTTGAGAAAGATGGAGACATAAAGACACAAAACAGAGGAAGTTTACACTGAGCCGCAATGGGATCTGAGTCCCACTAAGTTCCAAAGGCATCGGTAGCTCAGTTTTTGTCACAGGTGTGAACCCTTGCCGAGTCCCCCGCACAGGCAGGGCTGTAAAACATTTTGATGGCTTTAGAAAAAAGCCAATTCACAGTAACCAGGGCCAGCAGCTGCAGCACCATAAATTCACTCTCCTCCACTTCGAAAAGGTTTAGGGTTAAGACGAATTGCAGCCATATGTCAACACGATGAGCATGTCGCTCTGGTTTTGCTGGCTCTATACTATATGAATTTTAGTTTTTGGTCTGGTACTATTGGAACGCAGACACTTGGGCGACACAGCAGGCTGACGATGCTGATGATGGTGTGGGGTGTGGGTCTGCAAGGCCTGCGCGCAGTCCCAGCGACAGGGCCGAAGCGGGGCTGGGAAGGAACGGCTGTCACAGTGCTACAAGTACTCCAGGTCCAGAGCGTGGTGAAGGGCCATGAGGTCAGAGTGACTTGAGATCCTCCAGAAAGGCATGTTGTGCTGGAGAGACACAAAGAGAGAATTTTTGAAAGTGAAGACAGAAAATAGAAAGGAGAAAGCAAACACAAACGCACCAATGAACACTTCACTTGGAAAAACAATCACACCCATGACATGAGTGGTGTCTGAACATACATGATGGCCCATAACATCACACAAGGATTTCTAAACTAGAAGCACAAAAGTGGAACCATACCATTTAGATAATGCAGATGATCCTGTGCCATCTCATTCATATTATTTGAATAAAAATAATTGTTATAAATAATAATTATAATACTATACATATTAAAATAAAATAACGATACTATGGGTTATTCTCACGAAACCTGACAAAAAATTTCTGATCATATTTAACAAAAAAAAAGTCTACATTTAGGACCATTAAGATTTTTTCAATGTGACATTATTTTCACGACAATTAATTTTTTTTTATTTTACCCAAATTCTCCTTACCGCTATGCATCTGTACGTTAAACTTTGTCCCCCATTGTTTTTAATCATGATTTGCGTTACCGTAATGCTGTCATTACTGGATTACAATAAAAAAGATGCTGTTGTACAATAATGTTCTTAATTAAAAGCTGCAAAAATTAAAGGCAGTACCAAGGAAGTACTACTGTGATGTATAAATACATTACAAATTAAATATATATTTTTTTTCACATTGTGTTAATGAGAATATCGTAATAACCATCTTTTTCACACCACGGTAATAGGGAGGCAAAAATGTGCATAACTGTCATAAAAAACAATTGTCACAATATAATAAAATTTTAATGGTCCTAAAATACGATTTACTTTCTATCAGCAAAATTGTTTCTTTTTGTTATTATAATAAAATAAAAAAATAAAATATTTTTTTTAAATATTATATAAAAAAATTATATTAATAATAAAAAAATATTGAAAAAATGAATACAATTATATATATATATATATATATATATATATATATATATATATATATATATATATATATATAATTTTATTTATTTTAAATATTTTTATTAAGGGCTCTAATTCCAAAATAAATGTCATTATATTTACTATTTTATAATGGTTTTTTTTTCCTGCACTTGTTATCAAAACCTAAAGAGAAAGTTTAACAAGAAAAAGAAATCTAGTGTTAGAGTCCAAGTTAAAATTGTAATAGTTAAACTAAAAGGCTATTGTAACAAGAAATATGTCATTACTGCAGATTTCTAATGTAATATCTTATTCTGATATTTTGCACTTGTTATCAAAACTTTAGGAAATTTTAAGTTTAAGAAGTAGGGGAGGCCCATTAAGAAGGAATCAGTGTTACAACGTGAGATAACATTTTGAAAGTTACACTTGGAGGCTGTAGTTACAAAAAAAAAACATGTAATTATATTTTATTCTGAAATATATTCTGAAATATATTTTTGCTTGTTATCAAAACTTAAAGAAACTTAAGGGAGGCCCATTAGAAAAATGAATCTAGTGTCAAAGTGTGAATGATTAATTACTACTCCTCAGGATATGGTATAATGGCCCAGTGGGAAATAACTATTAAATGCACTATATATACAGCAACTCTGCACAAACTTAGCTGGAGACAACACTGCAAATGAGGCATTGTTCCTGGGAGAGGCCAGAGGGAAATATGATTCTGCCGGAATGAAAGAAGCTTGTCAGCTCCGAGTCCTCTACACACAAACCATTACTGAGTCTTATCAAAGGTATAGCCTCTCTCAGGCATATGTTCCGCTTAGAGAAGTTTGCACTGACCCTTAAAAGACTCTTTTCTTTTGTTTTGTAAATTGTCTTTGCTTTTAACTTTAAAAGCCAGAGATGTTATCTGTCTTTGCCTCGGTCGAGTTATTAACTAGAGGGGAATTGTTTTCTGGGATTCTTTCAAGAGGACAATGAAAAAACCAAACTATACAAAGGTTTGACTTTACTTTGCTGGTTTCATACAAAGTCACCCTTTGACACTCGTCCTGTATCTGACAAAACTGTGCCATTTTATATCAAGCCAGATTTGCCTGGTTTTCTGCATTCCTCTATATAAAGTGCCTAGGACTTATTAAAATCTCCTGTACTGCAGCTAAACACTAAAGGCCTTGGTCTCAGGAAATGGGGCTGACATGTAAAACTGATGAGCAGCTTTGCCCTCTCTAAACTTGCTTGCATGATTAATTGACAACATGGAACTAATCACCTGGCACAATATAATAAAGAATCGTGACAACACTCTCATTCTTACGTGTCTATTTCTAACCTGTCTGAACAACACATAATTAATTACTTTATGAATAATTTCAGGTTCTGTGGTTTACATGACACTTGGCAGGCATTTTGAATATATGACACTTCTTGTCAACAAATGGCAGGTAACATAAATCTTCAAGTTGGAACAACAAGAGGCAGGGGAAACAACATTGAGTGCTTGTCCAAACGCCTCTATTCTTCATTCCTCAATGCTTGTGATTGCACTGAACATCCTAAACATATCGAACAATGATTTAAGCCTCTTAAATGCATGTTTTATTTATTAACTGGTCCCTCTAACATGCCTGAGAGGACTTGTCTTGCATTACACACAGTGCAATGGTGCAGTCACAGGCAGGGACATATCATTATGTAATCTCGCCTCCCTTTGCATTAGAGCTGTAAGGGGAGTTGAGCTGATTACAATGCAAGATTCATTCTCTTCCTCGACCAATTAAACTTTCAGGGAACAGACAAAAGAAATGGAAGGTTTAAAGGAAAAAACAAACAAAAAAGGTATAGAGTTCTGGGGTTCTTCATACCTTTTTTGAGCCTTGCTCCTCCTCCACACCGTCCCCCACCACCACATAAACAACTTTCCTTCCAAACCTCTGAATTACTCTCTCGAAGCAGCTCTCTTTTCCTGGGGAGAAGAGAAACAGGTTTAGTGCAGCAGAAAGCATGGAAGCCACATCCAAGACCCAGCCCTTGTGAGGGCTCTTTAAATACGCAATAAGTTACACAAAATTACGCAGTGTAAACACTTTGCCTTGGCTTGGAGATTCGATAAAATCGATACCTAGATAAAGGCAGTCTGAAATGCATTAAGTGTGTCTTATTCCTCCCAGAATCTGGGACAAATGGAGTTTAACAAGCTAAATCAGCCTCACATGCAAATGCCAGTTTGGGAGGCACGGTGCTCACAACCACGGGATATTGTGCAAGTGGTGGATCTGGTTGACAATGGCCCGAAAGTGAAGGTTGGTGTTTATTTAGCATTTGAAAAAGTGGAGGCCGAGAAGAAAGTGGAATGACATAAATTTGCCGAAGTGGTTTCATATGTAGACCTGAAAAGGAGAGGCCCAGCTCAGGCTGAGCTCCAAGAAAATAATCCCAGCCTGATTAGGCCTCTTCCTGAACATCAACCCTCTCGTGTGTCCACCACTTCTGCAGCCTAACCCAATCACACGCCATGTGTCTCACGCTGTTTACACGTAATATCGCAGTAATTATGGCCACACTCCAATAGCCCACATGAAGAGTCCATTCTCAAGCCACAGACACACACAGGTAGTTACTGTAGTATTGCTGCCAACATCAAAACACTTACCTATTTTGGTGGCGCTATAAATGTTTTCAATTGGAAATACTACTCCCAGGCCATAGAGGAGGACCTTGGCGAGGGCAGGTATAAGCTGTGTTGTGGTCACTAAGATGTTCACACAGTTTGACCTGTAATTGAAAGATACATTCTGTTAAGCTAAAGTGCAGGAGGGTGGACAAGAATAACAGCGGCTTTACAAATGACAAAGCATTCCATTCGTCACCCACAACACACCAGGCAATCTTGACATGATTAATGGACCTTTAATTGTTTGCAAATTATTTCACCCAGAAATGAAAATTCTTTCATAATTTACTCACACTCATGTCGTTAAAAACCTGTATGATTTTCCTTATGCTGAAAACAAAAAGAGAAATTTTAATTGATATCCTGATCCATCTTCAAGTTCAATGCTAGTTTATAGTGACTAATTTTAAAGCTTAAAAGAGGACCCAAAAGTAACATATAAGTAGTCGATGCAACCTTTGTATGACTTCAGAAGACATGGATAGGACTCAATGTAAATTAAGTTGAAATTAAGATGAAAATTTTATTTTATTCATCAAGTCTTGATGAAAATGAACACGAAATTAAGACACAAATTTCATCATACTCTAAATCTTATGAAGATATACGATAATAATTAAGTCGAAATTAAGATGAAAATTCTGTCATGTTTCAAATTTTCTTTATGTATATGATGAAAAGTTGGAATTAAGATGAAACTTGTGTCATATTCCAAGTTTTCTGAAGACACACGATGAAAATACATTTGAAATTAAAGTGAACATGTCATCATATTCCAAGTCTTCTGAAGGTATACGATAAAAATTAAGTCAGAATAAAGTCCAAAATTGCTATATATTCCAAGTATTCTGAAGACATGATGAAAAAGTCGGAATGCGTGTTCATTAGTGCATGAGAGAAGCGTATTCACAGTAGCACACGTGTTCACACTGAAACGTGGTTTGTTTTTAGCGCTAAACAAAAGTTCTCAAATGAACACATGAGTCTCTGTGAACGAGCTTCTCTCAAAGTGCTCATGAATGCATAACAGACTTCTAGATTTTACTGGAAAACAACTTGAACTTCAAAACCTCTTGTTTGTCTTCAGAAGACCTGGAATATGAGGCAGTAGTCGCATTGACTATTTATTTATTTTTATGGGTCTTTTTTAAGTTTTAAAATGAGTCATTATCAACTGCATCAACTGAAGACTGGGATATTCATTAAAACAACTCTTTTTTTTGTGTGTGTTCCGCTTTAGAAAGTCATGTGGGTTTGGAAAGACATGAGGGTGAATCGATTATGGTAATATTTTCGTTTTTGGTTTTTCAGTGCTATAAAAAGCTACCTTCCAAAACAATGAAGAGGCTAAGTCTAGAGAAGTGTTTTTGAGGTATTGAGGTAGAGTGCTCACCAACACTATTCATGCCTCTTTATTTATGTATAACAGAGATGGGCTCTATATAATTTGCATTTGCTAAGGCTTACCTTGAGTGGATTAATGTTAGTGCTTTCAGTGCCAGTGTTAACCAAGAGTCCGTCAAGGCTTCAATTTCTGCTCGCAATTGCAACCAGGCTTCCCTTTTGGCTGGGCCAAGCAGACCTGAAATGAACAGAAACATTGTTTGAGTTGGACCATCCTGCAAACACTTTCAGAAATTTCAAAATTTACCCTGACCAAGTGGTTCTGCATAAGGGGTTATTTGAAAAACTTATGAGTGTGCATATGTCGACACACTATCCCCTCCCCAGCAATTTTAGCAAAGCAATTTATTGGGGGATTACCTCCAACGTTATTTTTATAGGTGGTGTAAATTTCTTTTACTCGTCTGTAGCGGAAGGCAAGCTTTCTCATCCAGTCCACACCTCCTCTTACGCCAGTGGCAAGGCACAGGTTGGCACTAGTGGCAGCAGCGTGGAATCCATCTGTGCTAAAATTATACGTACTAAGCAGAGAGGAGAGAGAGAATGCACATTGAGCTTGACATTTCATAGGAATGAAAAATTACAAATGCAATCTCTTTAATATCTCAGTTGTTTCTCCTAGACTGCAAATAAATTTCAAAGGAGATGCGATATCAACTCAACAACACATATTTCTCACCTAATTATTCCAAGACCAATTTTTTTGTACTTTACTACCGACATGAATTTTATTAGTATACTGTTAAGGCTCAAACTGATTGTTGTGCCACATCTTTCCATTATTTCAACTTCTCAAGCATGTGTGTGCCGTTTATAAAATGCCTTGTCAGGTTAAAAGAATTTCAGCTACTCAAAAACGTTGTCTGTATTCTGTTCCATTTGTTGCACTGAATATAGATGTTTTGAATGCAAGAATGCATTCAGTCTGAATTGCCTCTTTTTGTATGAACTCTCATTTGCATCAATTTTTAACACATTTTTAGGAGAAACATCTGAAAAAAAGTTAATACTTCAATGAAAAAACAACTGAGCATTCAATTAAGTCTCCTGAGCTTTGAAAGAGCAACCTCTGAGCAATATCATTTCCCCCTGTGCTGCTCCCTGAGGGATCCAAAACTGTCAAATGTGTACAACAAGGTGCCAACTCTACCTTAGATCCTGCCCGTTGTCGTCTGACGACACATCATCGATATGAACCTGATCACACTCCTGGAAAAAGAAAAACATAGAATGGACATGGTAAGCCGCAATGAATTAAAATAAGCTGCTTTGATTAATTGTTTTCATGTGCAAAAATGGGTGCAATTTGGCAGCTTGAATCCGTGAATTGAATAATGTCAACAACTGTGGAATTCCCATTTAAAGCCTAAGCTCTCTCCCAAAAGCTCAAATCAGCCCTCAACCCATTCCAGCCCCTAACCCCCCACCTGCTAAATCTTAATAAAAATAAACACAATCATCAGGGGACCGGGGGCTCAACCTATTTGGCCTCTACCACTAGGGGGATCTCTTGATATACACATTTGCCAATACATAAAATCAATCGGGATGGGATCAGCGTGCTGCTGTACACTCTGGTAAGGAAGAAAAGGCCTCACTCTCTGTGTTCGGACTGCTAATCCAGCGACTGGTGCCTGAACATAGAGATAGCTGTGGGATAATGAGAGCGTCTGAGCTACCTTCAGGGTCTCTACTTCTTGGAATGGCTGAATGATTCTGCAGCTCAAGAGCCGATTCAGCTAGTGTACACTGTAACACAAACCAGACTTTCTGGTAAGTGTAACGTACTACAAAAATTGAACCTGATGCTAACCGCCAATGAAATTATGACCTCTGATTGCTGCCGAGCCACACACCAACACAGCCTGAGGCCAGCTTTTGGAGAAAGCAGACTGAAAATCTGTTATTAGTTTTCCATTTATAGTCTGCCTTCCCCTCTCCCTCTGTAAGAGCCATAGATGCTAGAAAGCCGGGCTTAACCATTCCAAAAATCATCTGTGTGTATATATATATATATATATATATATATACACACACAGATGATTTTTGGATATATGAATACAGAAATGACTGAAAATTATAATGTATAGAGCTGATGAGTGTAATATTTTGGATGTTCAAATTCTTTAAAGGATACATTTCTCTTATCCCAGAATAATATAAAGTCTCAACTATAAGGAAGTTGTTTGTAGGTTTATTTGACCCAAAAGTTTAGCATTTTGGTTCTGTGACATTATCAAAAAGTTTTAATTTTTGTGTGAAACTGTAATTTTGAGCTTGACATTGGCTTGACCATTGGAGTGAGTTTGGGGCGGGACTATCCATTTGTACAACCAATTGAGTATGTGGGGAATTCTCTAGAATGTGTTTTTAAACAGTGATTATTTTTGCAATTCTGATTGGTGATGGTAGTGTCGCAAAAATTACACACTTCAGCTTTAAACCACCAATCGTATTTCAACAATTTACATGGTAGTCGAACCTAAGAAGGTGGTATTTCCGTTTAGCTATTATTGAATATTTCCTTTTCATAACTTTAATCCTTTTAATTAAGTTTCAACGGCCTGCTAAGACACTGAAAACACAAAAAGGACTTCCTTGTTTTAACTCAAGCTGAACCTGGCCAAATGCTGACGTTATTGCATTCCTGTCTAATGCTACAGCAGGGTAGGGGTAAGAGCTTCAGACTGTAAACCTTTTTTATTTTACTGGTTCCCCTCTGAACAAATTTTTCATCTCTCTGGATTTGTGGGGAGAGGGAGGGGAGAGCGACGTGAAGAGAAACTCAAACCAGCTGTTCTTTAACATAATTAAAATCTTGACCCCCAACCCCAGCTCTAATGCAGCCATTCTCTCGCCAAGCTTCTCCCAGCAAGCCTCGAGATCCAAAGAGGAAAAGACTTTGACCCTGTGCCCTGCTCCTCCTCTCCAAGGCTCCACAGGCTCAGATAAGGGGGAGGGGGGCTGGAGGGAGGGGGGTTTGTGGGGGGAGGCGGAGTGACCTCACATGGAGAACTTGGAGTGATGCGGGGCCAAGAGATGGACTGCCAATTGCAGCCACAGCTCAGGAACACCTCAACCTATTTGCGTAATCTGTTTCTAGACAGTCAGCATTGGATCTGCAATACATGTGAAGTACCAATTTATTTTTGAAAGAGGACCTTTGGACAGACCAAAATCATTACAGAAAACTGGGGCCTCCATTACAATGTTAAATCATGGCTCACTCACTGGAAAGCATAGTGCTCATCAAATCATTACGATGACAAAATATGCAATATGTCCATGATCATTTGAGATAAAGCGTACATGATTTATAAATCTAATTGAATCTATAAAATTAATAAAAAGCACTGTAAAAAACAGCAAGATCTCATGAAAATTATGCTATGTTATTTTTGTAAAATTAAATTATATGTTTCATACTACGTAGCGTGGCGTTTAGAGGTAAAACACCCACTGTGTGGCGCTAAAAGCAAGATATATTCTACCTAACAAATGAGGATTTTAATGCTAATGCTTGAGTTTTAAACTAATATGCGTTTTATAAAAAAACTTTTTTGCTTAAGCAACCACAAGCCATGTAAAAATCATCAATATCTAAACCACTGAAACTATAAACCAGAAATACATTCCAATAGTGTTGACCTCATTAGGGCCTCTTCATACTGAAAACATTTTTGTGTCCATTTTGGACCATTGCACAGCGCGTCGTAAGATTTGCAGCATCTTGGGATATCTGCATGCTGTGCCATTTACTTTTTAAATGCAAGAATGCATCTGAAAAGCTCCTTAGAGTGTGAGCAGCTGGCATGTTAGAATCTCACTTCTACCACCAACTTTGTCGGAACTACCGCATGTTAACATTGTCTTTTAATTCAACGGTTATTACGACACTCAATTAACAGTTGTGTTGTGGGCTTCTAGACCTCCTGGAGGAAAGTAAGGACAGAGAAAGAATGTACAACGTCTTGCAATTACTGCACACAGCTGGGGCCCACATAAACCACTTGACTGCCACTCTGGTAGCTGCACCAAGCCCCTAATGGAGCCGACTGTTCCTAATGTCTTATAGTAACTCACGAGACTCATTAAGGCAGCTTCTTAAGCACTCGTAAACACTGTTAAGCCTAATGGCCAAGGATAGGTCAGCTTTAAGTGGTTAAGTACCGCATGTGGTTGATCTTCAAGGGTGGCTGAAGGTATCTTCAAGACGGTGTTATCTTGGGTTGAGATGCTATAAATATTGCATTATGTATACCTTAATGTAGGTTAATTGAGAGCTGGGTGTAGGAACTCAATTGAGATATTGGGCTTTGAGATGGTAGAGGAAATGACAACCGAGCATAATCCAGTGCAAATAGGTCTGTCTGTCCTTTGGTTGTCTTCATTGTAGTTCTTTACTCCTCCTTCACCAAGTAGTGGTTCTTACACAACCTACAATCGCTCTTAACTAAGACCAGATGTTCCTACTGTAGGCTGTGTAAAGATCCTCCTCTGCAATCCATACATAATTACGTCTTATACAAACACTTTGTCTCTCTGTTTAATTCATCAATGTTTTTGATCATTCCTCTTGTTCATTCAACTGTCTAAAGGTTCTGGTTGCAGAAAGAAATCTAAAGAAACTAATCCATAAAGAGCTACTGTGCATAACTGTGGGAAACAGCAAGAGGGGCCTAACAAACTACAAAATAAACACCTTCAAATCAGCTCTTCTCTATTTCCATTCTCTCACTCTCATTTTCCTTTCAGTTCCTCCTTTGACTATCCAGGCCTTGAAAAACCTTTTCATTTATGCGAGCTATCAGAGCCTTCTTTGTTCGCCTGGCATCTGTCATTAAGCAATCAGGCCGGACTGGCTGATTCTTCCTGTTGGCCAGAGGAAGGGCTTTGCTGCTGACTGCTCAGAAGCGAGCTGGAGAATGTCAAAAAAGAAAATGATTATTTAAAACTACAAACCTCACTTTCCCTTGCGTCCTGGTGCAGAAACTGGAAACATCCATATTGCATTACTCCTCTGGCTACCTCCTAGTTTCTCCTAGCTCTTTCTCTCTTTTTTCACTTCGCACAGGAGGTAAGGGGCTTTCATCCCTGGTCGTGCCTTTTGCCAGAACTCAGCTGAAGCTTACTGCCGTTCTTTGGGTCTGTTTCAAAACCTAGTAAGCTGCCTCACTACCTACACAGGCAGCAGCCGTCTATTGCAGCATCTTAAGGGTCCATTAACGCAGCACAACAAATAGAACATAGTGCTGGTGTCAAAAGACAATTTCTTTTAATTTGACACAGCATCTAAATACATGATGCTTCTGCATGACACACAAAAAAACGGGGCACAACACAGTCGGTGTGAATGACCCCTAACTGTCAGGAAACATCAAGTGACTGATTTGGAGTGCTCTATATAGGCGGAAACTCTGCGTGTCAACAAAATAGCATTCCTCACGCACAGTGCAAGGGAGATTAATTTAAATATACTGTATGTGATGCAAGAATAATATCGCAATAAGGTAATGACTGACCATGAGCTGGGCAGCTCACATAGAACAAATACATTTTGGGTAAAATAGTTGTTTTGTATTATTTTAAACCATTTTTATCTATACCTTTCAGTACTGAATGGAAAATATCAAAAAACAGCACAGATCAACACCATAACGTGTTTGGTGCAAACGACCCCTAACTGTCCTGGAACCTTATGAGTGACTGATTTGAAATGCTCTACATAGACAGCAACTCAGTGAGTCATTCAAATAGCAGTCCTCATGCAAAGTGTGCTGGACTTACAATTTATTTCAATACAAGTGACATGAGAGGAATGACCCATTACTCTAATGAGCATAAATATACAGGATACACACTCATTTTGGGTAAAATAGTAAGTTTTCTATTATTTTTACTCACTGAATTTTACCCACTTATTTTTGAACTTACTGAATATACCATGTATATTTATAATAAATATGTATCTCGCTTTGTTCTCCATGTTGAAAATATTTTTCATAGAGCTTCTTAATTATAGTGCATTATAGTGTTGCCTTCTGGAGAAGTATACAAACGATGATGATACCTTAGCATAATTTAGCTACCCAACTTTTGGAACAGCCTTCTCGACACAAGCGTGCCTAGGCAGCACACTAGGTTTTGGAACAGAGATTGAGTCTAGAGAAAAACCGACTCCCCATACAGGTGAGCAGCCTAGGTAACAAAGGCACAGTGTGAGTGATTACAGCCATCATCACAACATTCCTCCAAGCCTACAAGCTAAGTCCATGTGAAAAAGCCCAATCCATGGTTCGCAGGTTCTCAATGCTGCCAATCCATTGGCAGGGTCTGTCATCCCCCCATCTGTGAGGGGGGTTCATGACCCCAGTGTTGGCCCCCCCATCACTTTCCCACCACAGTTGGCCCACACTAGGGTGAGAGAGGTAGAGAGGTAGAGAGAGAGAGAGGGAGGGGAGCAGCTTACCTGTGGGTCAGACACAGGATATGGAGAACAAAGAGAGTTCTTCAAACCCACTTCATTCCAATCCACAGTTTGTGCTTGAAGAGTCATGGAATTCAAACAGACGGGTAAAACAAAGCTCTCTGGAAACATAGGTTTCTTAAAACCAAAGCTTATCACACTCTCATATTAAGATGGAAAATAGTTAAGTAGACTAAAGTAAAGTGAGTTTGATGGCGAGAAGATGATGGAGAAGTTGTATGGAGCTCAGCTGGTCTGAATATATAAAAAGCATTGAATGCTCTAAAAAAATGCTCTTGTAAAGACATCTAATAAAGAGGCTACTCAACACACAGGTACTACAGCCAAATGTTCCACTGCACTATATTGCATTACTACCTTATACGTGTGATTCCAGTTAAAACAAATGTCTATCCAACTAGGACGACAAGGAAAAACATGCTCTTATTAATCCTCTGATGACATGAGGATTACATCGACATTTTTACATTTTCGATAAATAATTTAAATGTAAAAATTAATCAAATATTTATTTCTATATTCTATCAGAGGTACTTTTGTAGCAGCTTTCAAACATTTCTTTGTTTGAAAAACACCTAGACAGACAAATGTTAGGAATTTGCATTGATGATGAGCAATCGGTTTCAAAACCATCTATTGTCATCACATTGTTTGTAACACTACATCTTCAATAGACGCACAACCCTTATTGCTTTTAGGCCCCGGTACTGTGGGATACTGCGGGGTAAGAGGGGCCGGCGCTGAGAGAAGATGGACAGGAAGACTTTAAAAGCTCTCCTTTCTCTCTTTAGTCATTCCAAAACACATCAGGGCTCCTGCCTAGGGACTTCTGGAGCCCTGACAGCCAACAGACACTACCTGCGTCTAGACACAAAAACACATTAAAACCACAGAGTCAAATCCTGTTCCCGGGCACACAACACGCGTAGGGAAAGTTATGATAATGACTTATTTCACTTTCAAAAGAGTCACTCCTCTATTTTGGTTTGGTCCAAAGAGCTCAAGGAATTTTGATGGAACATTTGCTTGTGGTATTGGCCAGAAATACTGTATATTAAATAAAGATATATCTATGTGTATCTAAATAACCAACAACAAAAATGAACTATAATAGCTGAATTGCAATGGAAAGATGTTATAGTAAAACACTGATGTTCTTAAAGTGACAGGAAAAAAGATGCAATGAAAGTGAATGATGACTGAAACACACAAACATCAGTACTGCCTAACATCTCCTTTTTTGTTGCACAAAAGAAAGTCATATAATTTTGGATCAACTTGAGGGTGAATAAATGATGATAGAATTTAAATCTTTAAATTCATAAAACTTCACAAAAAGTGACATTTTAATGGTGAAACGTAAATGAAAAAAGTTACATTTTAGTGCAAAAAAACCCAACTATTTTTAATTCTAATTTTAACCTCAACAAAAACACATGAATGTCACATCTCTGCTCAGTCCCATTTGCTTACTGTAAAATGATAAGTGAAGCCCCAACATCCTAGAGGTGCTAAAAACCGTCCTGGGCTTTGCAGTGTCACTGGTTTGGCCTCAGGTATGCATCTGTGGAGGTGTGGCTGGGGATAATTGAAACCATTCCCACTCCGGCCGAGCAGAGCACAGAGCCAGGGAGGAGAACTCTGTCCTGCAGACGGCTCTGTGTTGTTTTCTCTCCCAGCGAGCCGTGGCCCTTCCCCGCTGTGAGGGAGCACAGCCGGGCCCCTGAGATGCACATTCCCACACACAAACCCGCACTCCACCTCTCACCGAAACACAAGAATGCTTTCATCCCTAAAATGTCCTCACTCTCAGGTCCACGCAGCATATCACACAAGCTAGGGGTAATTGCGTACAAGAGTTGTGGTACAACCAGAAAGAATCATTTCAAGAAAACCATTTTCCATGCTCTTATGCAGTTGATCATTTATTGTTAAATTAGGGATGGAAACAGTGTCTTAACCCGTGAAAAGAACTTTTAATCTATAATTGTACATAATTCAATATTTTACAGAATACAAGAAAAATAATACTTATTGTGCTATATTGTCTACTAAATTCTAAATTGTTGAATTTTACTGAGGTTTACATTCCAAGTCTAAATTGACTATAATAGGTGTGTACATTATAATAGTAATAAGAAATAAGTAGTAATTATAAACAGTTTTGATAATAAATTAAAATGACATTTAAAGAAAAATACAGTTTTGAATTAAAAGTACTGATAAAAATAATGAATAAATGAACAGGGCATACATATACAGAATATAACTACATATTACTCTGTATATTTACATTACTGACAAATATTTTACAGTTTAATAATTTATTATGTACAATTTGCACATGTATATTTATAAATATAAATATTGAAATAATAATGAGCCTAGCTTAGGAGTGAACACATATTTTGCACATGTGCACCATGGATAGCACAGGAACACATATTGTGATTAACAATTTAGTAATGTTATTTGCTAAATTTGCACGGACATTGCACACACTATTTTATTTCGAAACATGTAGTCCCTAAAAATAACTGCTAAAATATTCCTCTCATGAAGAATTCTGAATCAGTATACTGCAATCAATACAAGGATCATATTGCTGACAAGTATGAATTATATTCTGCCATTGTACAATATCAATAATTAAGTGAGCCAAAAAAAACAAGACTGTGTGTTTTTTCAAAGACCTCTTCCGAAGACCAAGGTTTTGTGCAATATCACAGTAGTGTGTGTTGTGTGTGTGTTTATAAAGTACAGTTGATCCTTTATGACCTCTATGGCATGCCATTTTATTTTTTTAACTTTATTGATAATTATCAGCAATGATCGAACTCTAATCACACACACTCAAGAAATTGGGGGGAAACAGATAACACAACCACTCAACTGCACAAAATACTGTAGTGCAACACAACACAATGCAACATGACCCCAATGCAACACAACACAAAAACAGACAGATACTTTAATCAGAGAGGACGTGACCACAAGAAAAATTACCGACAGTATCTGGATTACACACCACCAGCATTTACTAGATTCTTACTTCTGCTTTCTTCCCAAAAGTGTGCACTGTAATAGCTTAGCACAAACCTAAAGCTAAGGAGCATGGCAAAGGGTATTATACAAAATCTATAACGTGTATCAATCAGGCTGATGGTTTATTTAAGGACTGTACCACTTGACATTTGCACATTTGTGCATAAGTTACACAGTTGACAAACAACATCAGACATTTGTTTGCGCAAAACCAGAGGGAAATCCCTTTATGACTTTGACTATATTAGACTGAGCATATGCATTTTTCTAAAGGCTCAAATTTACATCTGCTGTGGTGATATTTACAGTTTGGATTCCTTTGGAATTCTCCTTCCAATTCTTTTCAGTTACTTTCTTTGCTCCTCTAAACACCCCTTTCATTTCAGAGAAAACATTCTGTTGCGGTTTACAGTATAGACAGCAAAGTATTCTGGTATTGCATGCAATTGTAGTTTTAAGAGAATGGTCCTTCGCTTTAAAGTGTCAAAACGAAATGCAATAATTCCGTCGCTGAGATATAGCAGACAAGAAAAACTGCGCATTGCACAATCCAATAATTTTACAAGATGCCCGGACAGCCAATTCATACGCAAGCAGTTTAAACACATGAAACAAAATCAAAATACAGGACAGATGTTTTGAAAAAGCCACATTTAAGCTTTGTCGCAAAACTGTCTTTCTTTTAGAATGGTGGGGGCACTTCCATTATAAAAAGTGCAGTGTGCACAATTCGATGTGGCCAAACATCGGGAAATATTTAACAGCCAATTTCTGCCAATTAACTTTGATCAAGATGAGTGCGATTGGAATCTCCCCGTCACTCGTCTGTCTTGGGCAGCACAAACATTTTCTTTCTCCCTGGTTCTCGAGGCAGGAAAAGCAGAGCAGGGCCGTTGACTAATGAGACTTGGCAGACTCGCAACAGTTCTCCTCACACTTAAGTATCAAACAAAACATTTCCTCCTCTGCAGGGTCAGCTGCGAGCAGGACGCAGAGGAAAATCAATGGGTCAGTGGTGTCGGGTTCTGGGACGAGGGAGAGTGCCTCGCCAGCGGTGTCTGAGCCAGAGTGGGTACAACGGGCTCAATAAGATCAGATTGGGCAAGGATTTATTAAGGAATAGCTCACTTTCCTCATTTTAGGAATTTTGCCTTTCCAAACCCGTATGACTTTCTTTCTTCCGTGGAACACAAAAGAAGAAATTGTTACTGATGAACTGGTCGATCTTTTCAATGCATTTACAATTAATGTTGACTGGAGCTTTCAAGCTTCAAAAATAATGCAGAAGCACCATAAAAGTATAATGAAATTAGTCCATATGACTCATGCACTATATTCCAAGTCTTCACAAGCCAGAGGATAGTTTTCTAAACAACATACAGTTCTTTCAATTAGCTGATCCGGTTCACAAAACCGCTCTGAACGATTCGTTCACAGATCGGACATCGCTACTTCTCTCATGAACTCTCAAGAACGTGCTTTACATGATTTGGAATAGACAGCACAAGTCAAAAGGGGCACTTTTATTGACAGCTTTATGGTGCTTTTACATCCATTTTGAAGATTGAAAGCTAGTCCCTATTAATTGTTATTGTAAAATTGCGATCAGAGCATTTTTCAAAATGTCTCCACTTACATTCCACAAAGAAAGAAGGTAATATAACTTTGTAACGACATGAATATTCTTTTTTTTGGGGGGTGAACTTTTCCTTTAAGGGTTCATAGATTTTTTTTTATTTCACAGTGCATATTTCAAGCCTGATGCCATTTTAACTGGCCACTTTGAATACACTGAATGATGTGCTAACTTGAGCAACACCAGATCTGGTCAAACTGAACTTCACTTCTATGAACACATGGAGTACTGTCAATCATGGGTAGAAGAAAACCTGCCGCTCTCATTTTCACCCCTCACCAGGCGGGGCAGACAGACACCTAGATACCCTCTCTGTAACTGCCCCCAGGGGCAGATTCTACACTGATCAAACATGAATGAAGCAGAGAAGCAGTTTTCAGACCGTGACTGAGAGTTTGCGGCCGGGGTGGACAGAGACACAGAGCACACAGCATGACACGCAGACAGTCAGAGCACGTACAGAAATATTAGAAGCTAACAAATTGGCCTGGGCAGCAGGGAGGGGGCGGGGGGAGGTGGGCACGGCCGGGGAGACTGACAGCACATGTAAAATTCATAGTATACTGTGGGCTCCGAGGTAATACTTCACCACTAAGGGACATTAGCGAGAAATAGGCACCCTGCTATTAAATGGTTGTTGATGCTATGGCTTAAACTTTAATGGACTGCTCTTTTGCTCGTAATGTAATGTATACACTCAGTTGTGACTTATCCACCTTTTGGGGCTGCGTTTTAAATATTGTTGCTATGAAAGCAAGCTGTAAAAGTAATCACATACTTAGAAGTCTTGAAGTAGACTTTGCAGGGGGTGAAGCCAGCTACATATATGTTAAGCACAAAAAATGGGGATATCCCCTATAGTGACAAAGCATGCTCGATTTACCTCTAAGTCATTGAAGAAGAAATGTGTGTCGGCCAAGTTGAAGATCATCTCTTCCATTCTTAGTCCCAATGATACAGACGTTGGCGGATCCTGAAAAAGAAAAAGAAGATATATATGTACTCAGCAATCAATTACACCTTCTAGATCAGAAATAAAGAATATATATATATATATATATATATATATATATATATATATATATATATATACTGTACAGTATATACATGTCTTTGCAATTCATATATACATAGAACGTTCTAGTTGAAATGTACTTAAAGGGTTAGTTCACCCAAAAATGAAAATTCTGTCATTATTCCTCACCCTTATATTGTTGCAAACTTCTATGACTTTATTTCTTCTGTGGAACACGTAAGGAGATGTTTTGCAGAATGCCAGCCTTAGTCACCATTCACTTTCATTCATCTTTTTATTCAGACAATAAAAGTAAAAGGTGACTGAGGCTGTCAGTCCCTGTCTTTCTGCTTTACACCTCCTTTTGTGTTCCATGGAAGAAAAAAAAAAACGACATACGGTTTTGGAATGACACAAATGTAGGAGTAAATGCTGACAGAATTTTACTTCTTGGGTGAACTATGGGCGAGCCACTCAGTAAAGGCAGTAAAAATAGTCTTAGATGTGCCGATGAGCTGAAATGAACTTGAGGTCAATGTGTTGTCATAAATACATCACTGTCCACATACCTCAGACCCTAGATCATCTTTCTAAGCATTACCAATGCATTTCCCCCAAACAATTTGCACACATCAGAGAAAAATGGAGGATTTATTCTAACTATTCGTAAAAGGTTCATGTTGGGAATTTAATAGAAACTTAGAACAAGGAAGACACACAATTTTCCTACACAGAAAAGCTTTACAAACCTGGGCATTGGCAGTAATCAAAATGGATTACTCACTTAAAATATAATGGACTTTTTTTTTTTTAAATTGTATTCTGTTTCCACTGTAATGCAATACTGGCAGTAATGGTGATCTCAGTGATTGTGTTAGAGCTGACACAATGATGGCTCTATGAATTGTTAATGAATCAACTGCAGAGTGTTTTTGCCTTAATAATATAGACAACACTCATTGGAGAAGCTCATCGCAAAATAACACTTATGACGTTGTCATTATTATAAACTTGCATGTCCTCGCATTTATAATGAAGTAGTTGACATTAAATAATTTTTGGAAGTGTGTTGCAGTGTGATTCTCTAAAACTATTTTAAACAGCATTTTGGTAATTATTTATTAGTATGTACTGTATGCAGCTTTTAAGACCTCATATTAATTGAGAGACTACTTTTAAAAAGTTGATATGTCACAATGCATGGCCATTTTAAATGAACTAGTAAAGTCAACAAGGTAATTAAAAACAGCGAAAAACTGTTAACCAGCCAACAAATAAAATATACACTTTATTCCCTTATACATTCATATAAGTTCCACCTAAAATCTCGATCTTGACATGTACGTGTAATGCATTAACTCCCCTTTGCATCTGACAGGTTTATATTTTGTTGTTTCCTAAATAAAGTGCTCGATCACTAAAGTGGTCACTTGGAGTGCTCTATCTCTCCTTCTAAGGTTTCATGTGTTGTCTGCAAACAACTGCAAGCATTTGTAATATTAATTGCATTTAGAGTGTCAGTATACGGTGTTGAGACAAAGACTAGCTTGAAAAAGGCCACATGACTTTCAGTTCATACATTAGTCAAATATTCTGTTTAAAATCATCTTTTGTGATCTTCATTTCATATGGGCTTATTTTCTAATCAGTGGCCACTCTCTCGTTGTTCATTAAGAGGATTGCATGAGTGTGCGAGGGAAAGTGGAAAGCGGAGGAGGAATGAAGGAAGGGATTTATTCCAGTGTCTGTACGGCCATGCTGAGTCAGAGAGCTCTGCTTCAGGGATTAGAGCTTAAAGCCACCTGAAGAAACGGCTGAGCTTTTTACTGATTACATGTCACACTCAACAATGAAAATGTTTAACTGTGGACAGCGGGAGGGGAAACCACACAAGTAGAACAGAACACCAGCAATGCCACTGATGAGGTTTTAAAGAAAATCTTCACACACTTTTGGATCTTGAAACCTGCCTATAAAAGCTATACAAATTAGTATATTTCATGATGCAAATTAAGTAAATAAAAAATGTATGTCAAACAAATAGTGTGACTTTTAGATATGAACATAATTACTTTTAGATACAGTATAGAGTATAAACTAGATCCTTTCTTTGTAAAGCACTCATGTTTGAATACTCCAAACTTCCTATCTATTTTCAGTCTGCCAGTCAGTCAACTTAATATAAACACCTGCGTATATATCTGACAGTTAATAAAAGAAGGTTTGGTGGTGAGAGGTATGCAAAGTGCACTTCTCTGGCCTGACGAATCCTCTCCAATTAAATCTAAACAATCATTCAGCAGGAGAGTTAAGAATACAAGCAGGCCAGAGTGCCTGAGGGTCTTCAGCTGTCCCCACACATCAGTGCCACCCAAAAGATGCCAAGTCCTCCCCTCCAACACCCTCCCAAATCTTTCCCTTCAGGCTGATGGCCACACAGCTGGCCTGAGCCATCAACTTTATGGGAGCGAGCTGCTCTAATGCCAATTAGGATAACTGATAACCACAGCAGTGAGCTCTCCTGCATAGCTCTATTTATAGAGCTCTTCTTCAACGGCCTCCCTGGAAGAAATGCATTTCAGTGGGTTTTCTTACTGTTTATGTCATATAAGGCTCATATCTGAGAAATGTGAAGCACCTTGGATTTTAAAGTAAGGGTTTGAGATGAGTGTGTTGATATGATTTAAGAGAGCATTATGTGGTTTGTGATGTAGCAGAGTAGATGGGATAAGCATATTTCTGGTAGGAGGGCAATGTGTAATCAGATTTTGTGAAAGAGAGAGCGAGGGAAAGTGATAAAGGGAGAGAGGAAGTGAGGGGAAGAAAGAAAAGAAAGAAAGGGAAATCAAGTAAGCAAACATGGAAGGAAGGAAGCGAAAAAAGAAAGAAAGGAAGGAAGGTGAAAAAGTAAAGCAAGCAATACAATATAAAAATGAAGAAAGAAAGAAAGAAAGAAAGAAAGATGGGGGCTTGCTGTCACATTATAATTGATGATTGGTTAAAATCAGAAGGATGCACTGAAGAATGGGCTCAACTAAAGTGTGTGTGTGAGTGTATGAGAACAGACGCCAAGACGTTGAAGCACTCTCAGAGTTTCGCTTCTTTACCCAGCATGCTCAGCCGAGATAAAGTAAATAAACAGTGCAGGGTCGAGGGCCAGTCCTCCCTCACCCTTAAAACAAAACACCACCTTCATCAAACACCCTGCCTGAGGAACAAAGAGAACAAACCAGCCGACAGGCCCCGTTTCACTGACATATGAGCGCTGCTGTCATCTACACTCAGCACAAAGAAAAACCCTTCAAGAACCCTCGCCAAGAAGTGCCAGCTTTGTGATTTATTCCCTCAAAAAAGAAAGCAGTATTCTACATTCTTCAGACACAATTCAAAAACACATGCATACTGAATTCAGATTAAAACTGCAATAAAATCTTTTATATTTATTTAATTTTTTTATTGTAATTTGGTTTATTAGGGGAGCACTTGCCCCCAAGTAAAATAAAGCCATGAGATCATTGACAAAGCCTGAGAATTTTAGATTGGCATACTTCCCAAATTGTTTGTTTTGAAAGTTCAGATATAGCCTATAATGGTTTACTGTATATAAAATAACAAATACAATGACAGCAGAAGTAAACTAGTTCTCATTTCATATTCAAAACCCTTTTGAACTTGCTAAATTTGGTAGTAAGCCTTAATAAGACCAGTTTGAATAATGTAACTACACTATAATTCTTGTATAATATAATGAAGTCCAACACTAAAGATCATTTTTCTTTATGCTATAACAGACTAACCCCACTTAAAGGGCAAACACTTAATTAAACCTAACAATGATGCATTTATGAAGGATAAAAACCCCTTAAGAAGTGTCAATGGACATTCTCTGTGCAACTGGTTTGTAATCCACGCCTGTACCAGCCACATAACTCAGACAGCTGCAGTCCTAGCTAAATGCCTGTGAGGCCTCGTTGGTCTTATTAAAAAAAAGAAACAGTTACCTGAATGCCGAGAGTTCCTCGAAGCTGTACCCAAACAGTCCCACTCTCTTTCTGTATGTTTTTCTAAACTTTGTCGCAATATTTGCCTATGTTTGCTGTTAAAATACTTCACTCACCCTGCCGAATCTGTTGGCGTAAGATCCTGTGAGCAAGGAATGGAAAACGATGATTGTTTCATCCAAGTCCCAAATGAACACGCGCTGGGAAAAGAAAGAGCAAAATCAATGGCTCTCTCAGCATGCAAGATGATCTGATTGTCAATAAGAAGGGTGCGCAGATTTATGCGCTCTGGGATCTGTTGATATTCAGCAATGATGGTCACCATCCCACCCCACAACTGCTGGAAGAACCACCAGCAGACTATCCATCTCTTGTCCTCAATGCATTAACACAATCAATAGCAACAAACTAATTAACTAGATTTGTTAACATGCTATGATCTCAGCTTGCTAATGGGGGCAAAACCTTCTTGAGGTTCAGCTTATGTTAACGAAACTATGCAGATCAAATATGAAAAGATAACTAATGTGGTACTAAAAATTCTCTGCTTAGAACAAACTGATTTGGGTACAAAACAACCAACAAAGTTCCAAAATATGAACTTTTTCTCTGTTGTAAAACTTAATTAAAATCGTGAACCAACATTATTACATGTTATAAAGCTTTTGCCTGCAGTACCTTCACGGACTCCTGGTTGAAAGCCCTGATTCTACATAATTAAAGTTTCATAATTAATTCTAACTCTCCTATTCCAGCCTGCCTGAGACTCATTGAAAGAGAGGCAGCGGTCCAATACCTCAAGGTCAGAGTCAGGAGGTGGGGATGGGTTGTTGTTCCTTCTTCCACGGCCACGTGACTTTCCATCTGCGGCCCGACGCAATCGATCTGAATCTGAATCTTTAATGGGGGTTGATGGACTGTGGATTGTACTGTACTCTCCTGCAGGAAAAAAGAAATGCAAAAAGTATATCAAAAGGGGTAAATAAAAAAGGCTTTCACCTTCACAATTCAACATTGCGGTTGGATCTGTTTATCTCATCCAGTAGTTACTTCCCAAATGCTCTAATTTGCTCTTTATCGGATCAGTTCATACCCCCGATACCATTCAGACTATTCTAATGGGAATGGGGGTGTGGTGGACATAACGTCAATGCTCACAGTAACTGCATGAGAAGGCAAATGTAAGAAGAAAGTTAAAGCTATTGGAAACGAAAGTGTGTTCAAAATCATTCAAATTATACAACAGTTGTTCTGGTCTTCTATTTCAAAAGGCCAAGCTGAAACCCTCCAGTAAAATTGAACAGGTATGTCTCGCTGCTCTGCAACATGAAATAGTTCATCTTGCTTTGGATTCTTCTGTAACTATTTTCGTTGCAGATGCAAACATAAAACAATTTGTTGGCGAGGCAAACAGAAACCTATTAACTGCCCATTTTATGTTACTCTATATAAACTTACTGTCTATAGAACTGTTGTATAAAAGCAATATCACACATGGATTTGTTATACTGAGCATCAGCAAGGCTGTGATATCCTTGTACTCACATCCAAATTACAGTGGCACTGATATTCATTGCAATGGCTCACTTGTTCATTCAATACTGCTTAAATAATGAGAAAATGTACATTTAAATATAGGTATTTGCCTGATGCTTTTATTCAAGGTATACATCTTACAGTTTAGAATTTTCCCTGGGAATCTAACCCACAGGCTTGCCATTGCTAGCACCAAGCTCTACTGCTTAAACTACATGAACTGAACAACAAATTGTAAGGTGCACTCAATAAAATTCATGCTTATGTTCCACTAAAGCCTAAAGCAGACCTGGGCAACTTATGGCCCACGAGCTGGATCCGGCTCTCCACATGGTTTAATCATTTATCCTAAAAGCGTTTTTTTTTCATTGGATATTTCAGTTATCTTGCATTGGAACCTAACGCCCCTCCAAAGTGTTTGACATGCTCAGGGTTGCCAGATAAGAGACGCAACAATCTCCAATTTGAGATTTATACTTGGAATACTTGGATATTTCCAATAACAGATTGGAAATATTTCGCCTAATGTCATAATTATTTTGTGCAATCTGGCAACCATGCATGTGAGTGCACTCTTTCTAACTCCCTTTGAACAAACTTAGCAATCTCTAATGCAATATTCTGCTCATGGAAAAGTGTTATATGGCTACTCTGTGTCCATTCTTGAGGCTGCTTTTGATGTTTGGTGCTATTAAGTTTGCAGGTAAACCTTCTCAGGGATGAAATTAAACATAAAAGGGATCATTGACACGTGGAGGGGGGCAATCATTGACACGTGAGCAATAGCAAGCAAGAGACTAATATGAATATGTATTTTTTATTTGTGCAATTTAGAAACGTTGAAGTCCCTTCACACCTGTATGTTAATCTAACTCTTGCAGTAATCATTTATCATAGTCATGCAGCCTGTGTTATTCAGTCGTGTGCTGAATGGAAAGTCAAACCATTGATGAGACTCGCATCATGACCCTTTTAGCATGTAATCGGGTAATGTTTTGAGAATAAAATAAGGAAACTCGCCCTCTTTGCAACACATATTAAAAGTTCTATAATTTTTCTTGTTGAGTGTTTAACTGAATAATAAATTAACAGGCAAGTAGAGATGGTAAAATAAATCATTTATAATGAGCTCAGCCTTTATTCAGTTTTTTAGTGCCTGATAAAAAAAGTATCTCCCTTTGTAGAGCAATATAGTACTTTAGGAAAGTGCAGAATAGTCACATTAGTCACACTTCAAAAAATTGAGTACACAACTATTTCTGGGCTTAAAAGGTACAAAAACGGACGGTTAGAAAAGTCGGGCTGCACGTGTTCAGTGCTCGAGCACGTCTGACCAAAGTATACTTTGGGCTTAATACCTAGTGGTATAGATGCGGCATCACTCAAAAACAGTTTTCAGTTCCTGATGTCATTGTATTATTTGCTGTCAGCCACACTATATATATTCTGTGATTTAAAATGTATAATATAAATACAGTATATTGAGTGCATCTTAAACACTATAACGGCAATGAGCTACAAAGTTTCACCACCAGGGTTTCATTTCACCAAATCACGTCAACAGCATGCAGTTTTCCAATTGCCATACCTCAATTAATTTGCAAAACCCATTTACCTGCAGGTTGCTCTGAGAGGACCTGGCTGGTGATCGCTGATGGAGGCTCCTGTAGGGTGTAGGTGGCAGTAGTGGAGGGTGTGGTGGGGCTGGTGTTGTTACTGGTCATGTAGGGAGAGGTGTAGGGGCTACTGTTGTAATATTGCGCATACTGACTCTGCCCGAAGGCTGGGTAGGAGGGGTATTCCTGCAAAAAGACATCAAGGCCGTAATGTGAGATGGCCGCACCGCAACGCTGCTACTTTACAGTGCAGATTCCAAAACGTAAATGTGAACATATGTCTCCAGTGTGCTACATCTGGACAGTGATCTGTCTTCACTTTTTTTACTCTCCTTGTGGCATAATTCATAGGCACATAGAGCAAGAGGTAATCCTTGCATACAGTGGTAGAGACATTTAGAATGATTCATATCATCTGAATAATGCAAGCATACACATGTTCTATAAAGGCTTCCAGGAGGTAGGAGAAAATACTGAATGACAGGCTAGAGTTGAGACATAGGAAATATAATTTCACCATGCACTACAGACTAGATAGTCAGAGATTTCAGAGATGAAAATTTAATTTCAGCTACCTGTTGTGTACTATTGAATCCAGTTGAGTTTGTGAGGGAATTGCTTCCAGCATACAGCCCTGAAGTTGTTGTAAAACTGCCTCCTATGAGTGCAAGACATTATGGTGAGTTATCTACAAATGCAGCAAGACAAAATGAAAAAAGCACAGTAAGTTCTAATCTGATGTGATAGACATTAAGTCTTGTTTTCAAGTGATTCTTTTCTGCATTGTACAAAAAATAAAACAATTAAATGATGGAGCTGTAATGTCAATTTTCTTGCTCAGATTTTGCTCTTTAATAGCTATCAAGACTTTAGTTAAACATAACTGAGAATTCAATTAAGCATCAAGTTTGTCTCAGATTTTTCTCATAGAATTCCTTAGGAGAAACCATAATGGTTGTCGTACAGTAATGAAACAGCACTATGAAGTGGACAGTATAGCTCAGATAAATAGGTCTTGGGAGAATTTGATTAGAAATGTTTCTTGAGTTCATAATAATATATCTGGGGCAGATTCACTAAACAGTTGCGCCACTTTTGAGCGTGGTATTTCAGTGCTAAAACCTGTATCATATTCACTAATGACCCACAATCTATTTTAGCAGGCACAATCAGCATTGAAATTGCGCTGCGTCTTGATTATTTAATTGAAGTCACTGTCATTCCTATCCACGCAAACACGCCTCCTTTCTATGTAAATTAGGCTCATTGAAAATTGCACGTCATTCACAGAAATTGCATGGAGCAATTTAGATTGTGCTATTACTGGCAAATGAAAGTAGGCGGTAAAATGATTTTTATTTAAAGTCAAAGAGACATTTGTGTGCATTATGTACAATTAATCAAATAATCATCAAATGATGGAGAAAAGCGTTATAACCTAGCATTTATCCAGATGTGCGGTGCTGTCAAGCACACGTTCTGCATGCTTAAGAGATGATCCAGGTGTCTGAATCAAAGTGATGTTGTACAGTCCCAGCAGGGTGTGTCTAATACGGTGGTCTGCTTGTTCCTTCGTTATATAGTGCTCAGAATTGGACCACAAGATCAGAATTGCTTGTGAAAATTGCATTTAGCACGATTTTGTGGGCGCTTTTGCACCGTTGCCTGATATGCATTATTTCTTTAGTGAATCGGGCACTAAACCAGAGGAGAGAGCACATGCAAAAATTGCAGATTTTACAGGCCACAATACATTAGTGAATCTTTCATTTTTATGGTTTCTTTTGGTTGACCGTTGCTGGCCCCCTCTCACCCCGGCCCCTTGGTATCTTGGAAAATCTGTATACAGTTTGAGACATTGTTGAGATCTCTTCTAAAACTCTAGTTAGATACATATAAGATAACATTTAGAGAAAAATATGAAAAGCAGGAGGCCTCAGGTTTTTTAATTAAAAAGTAAAGGGGGTCAGGTCTATTATTTCATCCATTGCTACCTTTACAATGATAGAAAGAGTGCTACTCTTGTGTGTTAGAGGGTGGTCTTTTTACCTGACATCCTGCCTTAATGAATATGCATATCTATCTGCTTTTCAAGCTGCTCCAAAGAAGCATTTTCTAGCTAATTATGTCTCTCTATGGAGAGATAACATCTAATGACTTAATAACATACATGACATGGGTTATAGGGGACTGAGATAGCCTTAAGGTAAGTGAAGTCTCCAATGCTTTCCTAATTGCTTCTAAAGGGACCTCAGAACAATTCAGGTTTAAATCTTCTTTTTCAAAACCAACATTGTCAGTGATGGTTGTTGTAAGCATTTTCCCAGCAGTTTTTGTTTGCTAACTAACATTAACAGTCTCTGAAGTCCCACGTTTTCAAAAAGGTTGCAAGAGGAACCTCATAGGTTCTCTAGAGACTTAAGTTATCACTGAACAAACTTATCAATTTGAAATGGCCCCAACATTAACTAAATGTGTTAATATAAAAGCATAAATGCACATTTGTTCAGCAAAACAAGCAGAATTAAACTCTGAAAGATATGTCTTTCTTTCTTTCTTTCTTTCTTTCTTTCTTTCTTTCTTTCCTTCTTTCTTCTCTTCAGAACAGAAATTGTTCTGTTCTGACCTCTACAGACTTGGGCCCTCACATCTCACATTAGGCAGGACACATCAAACCCTTTTGCACAACAAATTAGCTAAATTCACAGTTCAAAAAGTCATAAAAGCCAGGAGTTGTAGTATAGAAGTTGACTCCAGAGATTATGGAACCACATAAAAGCCAAGCAAGATCCCCTCCAGTCCCTAAAGAATGACTCCATGCTGGTCGTTCCACCCCCCTTTCACTTTGTCTTGCTCCAGTTAGTTCAGTCAAGACGAGACACTGGCTCTCCTTATGGCCTCTCCAATTGGGAGTCCATTTGCTGTGCTTGATCAGTCCTCTTGCCATGGGCTATGTCTATCATCAGTGCACAATATTTGTAGCAGAAGTTTTGTAGGCGTCTCTAGGGAGCAAGCGATCAAGTCCAGATGCACTTCTTTAAAAGCAGTCTGCTGCTCCTCTCACACTGTTTGCAGAATGGAGGGAGGCCCAATTGTTGCTGTAATTATCATCTACTCTGAGTGAAAATCAGTGAAGCCTGTCTCTCTCACTCAACTCATGCCGTATAGCCATTAGGCTTATGGAAAAGGAAGCAAAGCACAAACAGGTATGAAAGTGGACAATTAATTCAGAATGTATGCTTGGACGTATTGAGTGAAATACAGTTGAGAAGTCTTAACATTTATTGGAATGTAGCAAATCAAATCTCCACTAGGGAGAGTCCCAACATTACATGGATTACTGTGGTCAACAAGAATATCTAGATTTGTTACTTCTATATGTACATTTATATATTTAACATTTGGATTTTGAAAAAAAAATAAGTGTCAAGTTAAAAATAGTCCAACTTTTAACACATATTTCAAATCCCTGCGTTCAGTTCCATTTTGCTGTGCTCCGTCTGCAACTTCAAAATCTCACAGTTTTAAGCCAAGAACACCCAGATCACAGACACCCAGCACCTTCCTATTAGACATGAAAGAGCGGGTGGAAACATGAATTTAATTGTATTCCCTCTGACAGCTGGGTACAGGCTGGCTCTGCTGGGGTTATAGGATAGCAGTTGGTATCGTATAGATGGGGGTATAGGCCTGCCACCATGTTCAGGCTCTTTCTCCGAGCACAGACCTGCCCAATCGATGAGGCATTGAGAGTAAGCCGGTAGGGACAGACTGGCCTGGTTAATAGTCATCTGTCATCTGCTGTTGCAGTTAGGAGCTAATGTATTTATTACTGTGTGGGCTATGTATGGCAGATTGAACTGAAGATACTTTAGTCCCTTAGGATGGCCTATACTTGCAGCAAACTCAATGCATACTGTCATTGTCAGAAGACACCAGAGTTAAAGTAATAGCACACCCAAAATGGTAAAATCTGTAATTATTTACTCATCTTAATGTCTGTCGGAACATATCAGAATTTAAGTAATTATTTACAGAAAATCTTAAACTTCATCTTAATCTTTCATATACTTTTCTACATTTCAAATCTCATCCTACATTCTAAATATCCAAACTGCTTTGCCGAGTACAGTAACAACACATGAAGAGAACCAATGCCGTTTGGTGTCAATGATGTCAAACAGCTATTTTTGAAATCTGAATACGGTGTGATGAACATCTTTATTTTCTCGATTTTTCGATTCTCGAAGTCGATTTGTTTTTTACATTTGTGTGCTACATTTTTTTTTTGCCAAGAATATATAACATTTTAAGAGAGAGACAAAATATTCAACATTCCAAGAAAATTTGGCATTGGACTCTTTTTGGTAAATAGATTTTGGTGCAAAAAATTGTGTTTGACATGGGTAACATTTTGTCTCTTTTGATTTAGTATGAACATGCCTTCAGACTGCTGTCGTTTGGGGACACTAACATTTATAGGCCTGTTGTTCAAGCATGATTATCAGCAGCAGTTTTTACTTATGAGGCATGGAAAAGAAGCTTCCACAGACCACAGATGACACATTATTTGCTTATTTATTCACATAATTTATTATGCTCTGGAGAGCCTTCAAAAACATGGAGATGTTTCTATGGTCACACATTATTTGGAGATTAGAGAGCTCAAATTGGCGCAAACTATTGGAGGCTTGAAGGAAAACACTGAGTGAGAGAGAGGAGAAAGATAGAAACAGACTGGTGGCTTTGGAGCCGTTGTCACTGTCTTCTAAAAAAACAAACTGTCTGGGTGACAAAGTTCAACTTATGCACATTTAAATCTCAGTATGCAAGTGTGACTTTCATGCATTGACCTGAAAGAGTCTCGGGTGTTCTCTCTAATGCAAACATACTTAAGACCATCCATGGCCAAGCAAAAAGCCAAACCATGGGGAAAAGGACTGTTCTTAAAGTGGGGAAAAGCCATCTATTTTTTCCATCTGTGCTGTTTCTCTTCAGGCCTAATGCATAAAAGACTGTGTCTAACTACAAACCAATACAACCATCTGCTTGGGGATGTTATGAATTGTTTGTGTCTGCCATTAATTGTGTCGTCTTTTGAAGGGGGCCAGAAAGGAATCACGGCTCGATTTTGCCACTCCATCAGTGGAGGGAAAGAGAAAAGGAAAGGGGAGATCCTGACCTTGCATCTGGTAGCTGTAGGGTGCTTGTCCTGTCTGAGGCGTGGAGAAACTGGAACTGTAGCTAAGGAAGCCACTCTGGCCTGGAGACTGGGCCTGGGTTAGTCCACCCTCTGTCTTGATGCCTGCCCACAATGGACCTAAATCAGTTAGTGACACCAGAGCAGTATGATGCACAATTCTTAGTGTTACTTTCTCCAATCAAGTAAAAGATAGGTGGCTTGGTTCTAACTGGGCCATGGTTCAAACTTTGGTAGAGGTGCTAAAGGTAAGGATGGGTGATAACACCTATTTTCTTTTCGATCCGATACAAAGTAGGCGAATATCAGCAACCAGTACCTCTATTAAATGGATAAATTGGTAATTAAAGCCATTTAACATTAGATCTAAAAGCCAAAATTTAAAAATATTAGGCCTAAAGACTGAAATATTTGTTATTCAATTATTTACAACCATCATCGAACATACATTTTTAAATTACTTTTAATATATCAACAATAATTTTTTTATTTACAAAAACTTGTAATTTCCCATCCCTAGCGAGAGATCACAACGTTAACTTTGCATTGAAGCGTTATGTAAAGTTTGCACTAATCACAGCAAAGGCTTTCAAGAATTTGCTGGTCAATGTTAAAACAAAACTCACTTTTGATTAGATTGAATCAGGCCCAATGCAGGTTTGCAATTTGCTTCCATTCAAACAAACATCGGAACTCTCTAGAGCGTTTTTCGAGATTGTTCTACCTAAACAACATTATCTGTGCACATATTTTCGCAAAGGGTTCAGAACGTTCAATCCCTTGGACAAACAAAGCTCCATTGCAAATGCCTTGTTTCAAATTGAATTCTTCATATCTCTGACATCTGTCAAACTAGCATAAAATAAGAAATTTGCACAAGCAAAACAAAAGGTCAGAAGAGTTCTTAATTTCAATTGAAGGTGGGAAAAGAAGCCAGAGGTCAGAGGTCAGAGTAAGCCAAATTATAGTTATCAGCACATTGTTACTTACAGTATGTACATTTTATGTATAATACTAAACTTGCTAATTAAGTTTTAGTTAAGTGTTAAAATGGACAATGAACATTAAATAATGGTTTAAAATAATACCATAGTTAACATAGTTTACACCACAATACCACAGTTTTAATCATTATTGTGACTACTCAGCTGTATTTAAATGTATATCATAGTGAACTTGGTATTATCCACCAATGTCATAAAACAAAACAAAAATGAAAGTTACTTTAATTACTAAGGTTCTGAAAGCTTAATACACACTAATGATACAATTAGTAATTATGGTATTTTGCCAACTTTTGTTACCATGATACATTTTGGTTTTTCATATGTCTGTTTAAGTGAGGAGCAAATGAAAACCTGGATTACAGAGCATTAAGCAGAGACAATAAATTGAAATGCCCTTTCTCTTGCTGTTGTTACCATAGGCTGGAATTCCATAGGGCTGGCCTGGCTGAGGATATGTGCCATAGGCAGCAGCCTGCTGCATTCCTGTGGTGTATTGCGTCTGTCCGTACGCGGCCATGTTTTGGGTGGAAGGAGTTGGAAGAATGTGTGGATAAGGTCTGCTATTTGAGAGCAAAAGTAAGAGAAAAGGGAGACACAATTTTGTTTTACCCTACAGCTCATATCGTGAAATTTGCTCAGAGAAAAATTCTCTGTAATTCTGCTACTCAATAATAAATATTTGGCCAAGCTTTGAAATAAAGAAAAATATAGCCATTAAGCAGCTGATATACATAGCAAAAGAATATTAAATAGTTGGGGAAATTTTTGCAAGATAACAATTACAACAGATTTTAGAGTATGCAAGCTGCAGACATCAATGAAAACAAAGCAGCCGGAGAGTCCAAGATCTGGCAGACGGATCTAATTAAAGGCCCAAATGAAGTTGGATGCTGCTTATTTTTTAAAGAAAAATAAAAGAAGCCTTACTTGGAAGGGTAAATCTGGGGAGAGAACTGGTGAGTTTGTCTTGGGCTGAAGCCACTGGTTCCAATGGCTGTGGAGAGTTAAAAAGAAAAGAGGCAAGCATATTCAAACATTAAAAAAATAAGGTAAATATTATTCTTTGCCAACAGAACTTCTGGTATCTAAGGAAACAGTTATTACACAGCATAACACTATTTATTTCGCTAACCTTATTTTGGATTTAAAATTTAACAGCAATAACGAAGGAAAATAATCAGGTAAAACGTTAGGTTTTTCTGCAGACTGTATACATATATACGGCTATCCTTATGAGCACTCTCAATATACATAATGATTTTTATAATGTACAAACTATAGATTCTATCCCCTAAACCTAACCCTCACAAAAAAAACTTTTTACATAAAAAAAATTAAAAATTTTAAACTATTTAGTATGATTTTTAAGTGATTTGAATTATGGGGACACTAGAAATGTCCTCATAAACCACATTTATAGCATAATACCCTTGTAATTACCAGTTTTAACTTAAAAAAAACGTCCACCACCCAAACCTGCCCAAACACACACACACACACACACACACACACACACACACACACACACACACACACACACACACACACACACACACACACACACAGCAGGGAATGATGTATAGCAGCGGTCAGTGAAGGGCTTTAAGTGCGCTGTACAATGAGAAATCAGCAGGCCTGATTACAGGTAAGTACTATAAGAAGCCTTCTTCCCAGCCTTTAATGACGGTGTGGAGGGCCACTCAGTTAACTCACACAAACACTACAGAGCAATATGAGAGCTTTTGATGTGCCAGTGAATGCAGGACTACAGTCTGGGAACTGTGGAATAATGGGCTCAAATTGTAGTGGTTTTAAGGGTACTTTTCTTTTCAAGCAACATAATAGAAACCCTTAATATTTCATGTTAATAATAATAGTAGTAATAATAATAATAATAATAATTATTATTATTATTATTATTATTATTATTGTATTAATATACATTTAATAATCTAATAATAATGTTTTTGTTATTATTTATTAATAACAACAACAATATTATTAGTTTAATAATAATAATAATAATAATTAAACTAATAATATTTTTTATAATAATTATTATTATTATTAGTAATAGTAGTATTTTTTATTGCTAAATATTAACCTAGGACTTTTGTGCATTGCCCTTTGTAGGGTTCGGATGTCTCTCTTTAGGGAGGGCATATTACACATTTTACGAAGCTCTTGCCTGTGTTTGTAATTGGCTGTGACATCTAAAATAAGGGTTAGTTAAGGAGATTTTGCTCGATGTAACTGTATTCTCTACACCCTGAGACAGAGGTCTTTTCCCCACACTTCAGCACCTGGCCTGGACAAACAGTGAACCACTGCACTGCTGCATCCCCCGAGTATAAAACAAGTCTCAAATGACTCAATTTCATTCATTCTGTCAGAGATAGAAGTCACGGCCATGATTTATATGAGTCTAACATTAAGGTATCATGTACTTAGTCAAATAGGTAGGGAAAAAAGACAAATTAGCAGGAATGTAATACTCCATGAAGAGTTCTCGCATTCTCTGGCATTTGCTTAGTAAGTAATGTAAGTCATTTATAACACAGAGTAGATCTACCTAAATTTGTATGTTTAAGTTTGAAAATATACCATTGAGAGTATAACACTCTTGACACGATGCAAGTGAACTCCAGAATGCTCAGTTGTGCTTTTCTTTAGAAAAGAAGAAAAAATAAGCAGTCAATTTACATTCTCTGTCTTTTTCTGTCTCTATTAAATGTAATTATTTGTATTTATTTATTTTAATTATTAATTGGCATTCCCTGGTTTTGGAAGGCTATTCAAAGTTTCAGAGTCTTGGATTTGCAGTGTTCTACTACAGTCTGAAAACTGACATCGGGTGTGAGGGCCACAGGGATAGGGTGTCACTTGATTAGGTCCGAGCAGGGGGGCCAGGTGGGTCATAACTCAGCGGCTGTTGGCATGGGAACTAAGACAGTGCATCACGCTACTAGAGCTCCAGCCACAGGGACACTTCCTGGGCCTCTGCTTATCAGTAACCCATTTCTGAGATCATTTCGCACCAGCAGAGTGAATGTGTTTGTCTTACCTGATCCTGAGAAGCCGTCTAGAGAGCCGTCTGCTACAGGGGTGGCGATTTCACTGCTGCTCATTGGCTCTGTTTTAACTGTGAACAGAAGGAAAGCCGCATTTGTGTGACAGCACTTACCCAATTTTTTTAGCCCACTCAATCACACTCCCTCTACTCAAAGCCTTACTCAGGTCCCTGTGCTTGTTAAGTCACAATACTTAATTGTATACTTAATATACTTAATTGGCTGCCAATGTGGCAAGGATCACAGTAATCATTTGGTGGTCGGGTTTTGTAAGGGTGATGTAATGAAGTGGGGTTTCTATTAAGAAAATGGAGCATTCAGTTTTCCACACTTCTGTCTTGGCTAACCCACAGGAGAGGCCGACAATTAAACGTTAATCTATTGTACAAATAAGAGAAGGACACTTCCTTTCCAATACACACAGCTCTTCTGTTGATTTAAGGACAATAGCCATACTGAATGCTCTTATTTAAATCCACAAACCTCTCCAATCTACTTCTGTGGAACAAGACTGACGTGTTGTACAAAGCAAATTAAGAGTGCAATAGAACATCAAATATAGTACATATAAATACAGAATGAAGAAGGACTTTTTATTTATGGAAATTGACCTTTTGGTTAATGCCAAATCCTCTATTCTAAGGCCACGTACACACTAATCTGTTTGAGTTTGAAAAACGCTCAGCTTCCTAACATGATCATTTCCAAAGTGTGCAGTAAAGGACAGCAAATCAAAATTCTTTCAAAATTCTACATTTTCAGTGGAGGAAAGCACATTTCCAGTGTGGATGAGAGGTGCAAACATAGCAAAATCAATGCGTTTTTAATAAAAATAAATTATTAAATGTGCGGACATAACCTGAAACTTAGGCCACATCAACACTAATCTGTTTCAGTTTGACTCCTCTGTTTTCAGTTTTCTTACATTATCATTTTTAAGATACGCAGTATTCATTTTTTGTGAAGGAAAATTCCATTACAGTGTGAATAATAGGCATAAACGTAGCAAAATGAATGAGGTTTCAAATTTGTTTTTTATTAATGTGGACATGGCCTAAATCCTACATCCTACATGCACACAAATCCATTTTTAGTTTCCTAATGTCATCGGTAATTGAGAGCATTTTAAAAATGCTCAGTTTTCGCTGGAAAAAAACACCTTTCCATTAACTTTAAATTAAAGTTTAAAGTTTAAACTCCATTAAAGTTAATGAGAGGCAAAAATGTACCGAAATCAATGAGTTTTCAAATGAAAACGTATTAGCGTGGACATGGCCTACGATTTTAAGAACAGATCGTTCTACTCAAAATTCGGATTGGATTAACAATGATAATGCCATTGTAAAATGATTATAAATGGCCACCAGTAATGCACCAAGGTGCTAAACAGCCAACAGTTAATCTTGGATAATGAACTATATGAGTTTGTTTATTCCAAAAAATATTATTAATAGATATAACTGTTAAATGAAGATTTGTGTCTTTAATCCTTTTTCTGTTGTCACTTCAAGCCTGTGCGTTGCAGTGATTTTATCACGGGCTAAAACTTACCGTGGTAAATTCACTATAATGCACAGCCTCTTGTGGCATATTTCTTTATTATTTCACAGTTAGTTACTTGATTTCTTACCAGAAAGGTTTTGTGTAGCATCAAGGGAAAACAGGCATAAAAGGTGGAATTAAATGGCAGGAGTAAACTGTGGAATGCATGGACGTGCAGCATAATTGATATGTCAAGGCAATGCATGATGTACAAAATGTGTTTGACACAACCGCTCCGACCTACAATGGGGGCAACCCGGAGACGATTTCACAGCGTTTAGACAGGCCCGGATCTTTGAAATGAATCCATCTCTGTCTCTGGAGGGGGTGGGATGGAGGGTTTACTTTTATGAAAACAAAATTCACTATGTGGGTACAAGTCATGCCCACTGAAATCCCTCATGGCTAAGGTAGCCATCAGCTTGTCATGTCGAACATGTTGCAGCTATGCTCATCTCTCAAAGGAAACACATGTTGATGGGGAGTGGTTTGAATGCACACTAACATCCCCCACCCCTCTTAAAGGGATACAGGAAAAGAGTGGCACAGAGCATGCAAAAACTAGCGCAGTCAAGTCTTATCACATACCACACATAACCATATAACCATCCTGCAGAATATCAAATAAAGCGCTAAATGCACATTACGCGTGCCCGCACCATTCATTGACAGTCTGGAATCAAAGCCAAAAAGTGTCAAACCATGCTTTCAACAGATTCACCAGAACACAATACAGAATGCCAAACAAGATTCCAAATGAAAGGCACAATAGTTGAAGCAACGTAAGTAGATCAAATTGGGTTTTCACAATTGTGAACCTAATTACATAAAATTGTCTTTGCCATAGGGCAAAAAGAATGCATAACAAGTGCATAATTTCAGATATAACGCCAAGTATTGTCCTTTCATTGTTGCACCAGAACTGCACAAACCTGCAGCGGACTGTGAACTAGAACTTAACAACCAGTCAGCTGTAGTAAGCATAGTGATGTTATCACCTATAGGGAGAAAGAATGGGACAGAACACATGACAATCTGCACTGCCACAGTTTGGGGCTTATCACTAAAGAAATGGAACAAAACCACAGTCAAGATTACATTATGGGAACTACTTCAGATCTGATTAAAATTCTTATGGGGTGTAACATGATCTCTGAAAATAGTGAAAGGTATACAGTATAAAGTTTATAGTCCATGCATAAAGAAGTGAATTTATGTAATGCCGTAGCACACTGGTAGATAAATTATAAATGAAAGGTATTAAATGTATAACAACGTTTACTTATGTATACTCCGTAAAAAGTGATAATGCGCAATTGTTACCTTAAAGTCTTATTTCTACTTGATCTAACCTTTAAATTAGTTTTGTTAGTGAAACCATCAGGATCAGTGATGGCAAACACAATTTTTTTAATTTAATCAAAACAGTTCATTTAGAAGTTACCACATAAAGCAAAAGGTTTTACAGCATAATTTGAAAATATCCATTAATTCTCTCTAAAACATTACGGCAATGCACAGCCTGCTGAGTGAACAATAGCTGTACCGTACACAGTAAAAAATGATTGGCCAGGTAACCTACACAGTAAAAAGTGCAACTGTTACATTATGGAGCTATTTCTACCCACTCAAACCATTAAACATTAGTTTTGTTGGTGTAAACTAATGCCTTTTGGTTGATTCAGACATGTTTAATTATTTTTTTGACTTTAATCAAACCAGCTACTTTATATTTTACCACATGAAGCAGTTTTTTCAATTTAAGGCTAGATAAAATATAAGTACCTATTTAAGGTAACAACTTCACATTTTCTAATTTTTACAGTGTAGATTAATTACAAGTCAGAGCATCAGACATACAATATTCACATACATTCAAAATTACATTTGTAGAACTACATTTTTTAAGGGTTGAGAAGATTACAATGGTCAAATCTGAACAAGCAGATCACATTTCCGTCAGAGCACAATTTGTAGATGTTTAACAGTAATTCAACTTTTCACAAGTTAACAGGGGCATAAACGCTACACAGAGGGAATGTGCAAGTTAAAAACTGCTCCACTGGAGAGAAACCGTGTGTTATAACACTTATAAATCCTGAGTAATGAAGGTATACGGCCCATGAGAGGAAGGAGAGACGTACCTTCAGTGCCATTTGGTGTCATGGAATTGTTATTTATATGTGAGTTGTCGATGCTGGGACCATTAGGGGACTCACTGCTTCCACTTACTCGACTGTGTGGACTAGCTAGATCCTGCATTTCCATAGACCTGAAAGGAAGACAGAGACATGCAGATGGTCACACACAGACTAACAGACATCAGTACTAAATGATGCACACACACACACACACACACCACAAATGAACATTTATAGCCTCACAACAGGGAGTCTGATATATAATGCTTATTTCAGTACTCTTAAGATAAATTAGAATTTTGATACTGTTTTTATTTTAAAAGTTACATTAAATAATAAAAAAAAAGAAAGTGATTATATGTTCTTGTATATACAGCATATGGTGAAAATGTTTCTACTTTTGCGTATTTTCATTTAAAACTTTTTAGTTTTTTAATAATTAATATAATCATCATAACAATTTAATGGAAACGTGGATTTGACAAATGAAATTAATTAATTAAATTAATTCATTTCTTAGTATTTGCCCACCTTTTACTTTAATAAAAGTGTGCACTCGGGCTGGCTTTTCCAGAAGTTTGTGCAAAACCTGCTGATCCATGTTATCCCAGCTTGATGTCAATGTAACAAATGTGCTTATTTGATCAAGTGACCTAGAAATAGTGCAGAATCGTAAATACTTCTTCATTTTACATTATAAAATTATTACATTACTTTGTTTTAAATTGTTCAAAATTCTTTTTTTTTTTTTCAGTTTTAAATTTAAGTCCCAAATATGCAATGTGGATTCATGTTTTTGAACCACACCGTATGCATACAGTGTACACATATTTAAATTCACAATTATATTCACATAGCCAAAATCTCAAAATGTATCTTTCAGAGAAAGAGAAACAATTACTAACCATAAAATAAACATAATAAAACAAGAGGGCATTGTTTAATTCCACCATTTATCAATTAAAATTAAAAGAAGAATTAAAAAAATAAAAATTAGATCTACGGAAATGTAAACTACATTTAAAGTGAGCATTCCAGCGGCCCTCCAGAGAAGTACGTTTAACAAGGGCATTCCCCTGAGGCACATCAAACGACATTTGACACAAATTTAACAATTAATGAGACATCTGATGATTGATTGACTTTCTCATTTTAAGCATTAAAAATTAACCACCTCTGGCACCGTAGCACGCTGCAATTTTCATATGATCATTTCCCCCAGCGATCGCTGTGTGATCGTGAGGCCTTAAACCTCAACGAAACAGAATGAAGAGTTCACTTAAGCATGCTGTTTTCTCTGGCAAGCGTCATAATTGTTTCTTTGTTTATATACTGAGAGCCACGCCACTGAAAACATTATTCTATTGGCTCCATTGCACAATCACACGATTTCATTATGCATAGCAAATAGAAGGTCAGGCTAGTGTGTGTTTGCGGTCGGATGTCTGCATGCGTGTTTGTGTCTGTTGTTAGCCCAGCCGCAAAACTAAAACACACATTAGTCTCCAGAAAAGCATTATTGCACTAATTACGCAACAAACACAACGCCTAGCGCACTACTCTGCTGGAGTCAGTTAGAGAGGGTTGTGTCCCTGCTATCAACAAAACAGTCAACTTTTATAACTAGCAAAGAGGAGGAGATAAGCAACATTTTATCAGTGTAGATTATCATACTGTACCTCTTTTTAGCAGTTGTTCTTGATCGGCTATAAAATATCCGTTACAGATGGTGGCAGTTAAAACGAGAGAAAAAGAATCCATGCCACGGAGATGTTAAAATGCAACTTACTTTTCAAATAACACCCCTGACCGAGAACTGTCAAATTACCGCCTAAATTGGTGCACTGACAGCAAACAATATTCAAATATGCATTTCCCTAAGGGAGTGGGTCCCTTCAGCACTTGTTCTCTCCCTTAATTCTTGATTCGTTTACACTTTCTGCAGTTTACAAAACTTCCAGTTGCTTCTTCCAAGTCCTGAGCATTTCAGCACTAACTTCACCTGATTCGCCTCTAGAAAACGGCAGTACTTTGCTTAAGTGTTTCTTAGTGATGCTGCTGGTGGCAAATCAGCTCCCTTCTTACCTGAAACTGCATTGGCCTGAGCCATGTGTGTCACATAGCGTTTTCTTCACTTTTCATTCTAAATTTCTCTCTCACTATCCCTCTCTATCTTTTTGTCCACCTGTGCCAGGACCCTAAAAACAATATCACTCCTTGTTATTTCAGCTCGATGTCATTGTGAAGAGCCATCCGTGACACAATAGACGTTGTCTGAGAAAACATTTTTGTTATTCTCTCGCAGAATGGGAAGAGAGGAGCTGGTAAAACAGAGGCACATTGTCTGTAGGCTCAACCCCTCTGCTGCTGTTTCCTACTCCAGGTTTTCCCTCCTCCCTCGGAGAGAGAGAGAGAGAGAGAGAGAGAGAGAGAGAGAACAGCCGAATGACGGAAAGGTGATTCATCATTGGTCTACGACAGCTGCAAACTGGATTAGTCCTCCCCCAATCAACATGCAAAGAGGGGAGGTTGGGGGGACCGGGGGTTTTGTTTTTTGTGTGAGCGAGGTGGGGGCGCCTGCTTGAGGTCACTGCCGCTGTTGCCTCTGGAAGTTTGGGGGGGTGCAAGGTTGAGAGAGATGGGAGTTTGTTGAACAGAAGCTATTCAAGCATGACACCCCTAGCATCTTCAGGAGATCTTTCATCTGCAATTGACACTATCTGAAATTTATCTACACTCCCTCTCCAGGCACACTGACAGTTCCTAATGATGGTCAGGGGGATGATTGTGACTTTGCCCGAGGCTTTGAGGGGATGCAGGGGGCGACCAGAGAGAACACAACAACAGAGCCACTATAGATACCACTCAGTACATCTCTTACAATAAGGCTGGGAAAAAGAACAAGGTGAACATATGGGGCCACATATGTTTTCTATGCACTTCAAATGGCGCTATTACTCTTTTTAGTTGACAATTACATTCTGCTCTAGCCAAGGCAATGCACATCAGAAAAGCTGTATACCTGTGGTGCTAAAACTCAAAATCAGACCAGACCAGGGCCAAAGTGTTTGCTCTGCGGATGGATGTAGGTCACGCTTATTCTGCCTTTTCACCAAAAATGTTAAAAGTCTGAAAAATCCCTGGATGAATTTTTAATGGTGGACTGTTTTCATGAGATGTAGTAACCTGAGCTGTTTGGTCTTGGTGTGTTTTCGCCCCCACCTCGTCCCACTATGGCCGAGCCATGATGAATAATGGTCAAGTTTTAGAATTTCAACCTAGTCCGTCCTTCTTTCGCTTTCTACCCTGTCCAGATATATTAACACACTTTTATACTCTAAATACATTACTTACATAATACAAACCTCAAAAGCAAAACTTTTGACATTGTGTAAACATTACAGTGTAAGTTCTTTCATTTTAGGAAAGATAGATGAAGAAATCAATGCAGGACAAAGAAACAGGGATTTTTAGGGAATAGTGGTGCGCCTGTATTCTGCGCTCAGATGTTATGAAGCACAACGCATATGCTGGTCTCACTGCAGAGCCCCTCATTCAGCAGGTGATTTTCACCAGGTGAATGAGAAAGGTAGGCGAGGGGTTGGGGATGGGATTAAAAGCAAAACAAGCCCTTCTCCTGTACTGCTAAAAATGTATTGTATGAACAGAAAGACGACTGCATTCAGCATCTTTGATGTTCTTTTTAATTCAACCTGAACTGAGCTGCCTTTGATGCTCTCGGAACAAAGGGGCACGTTGGAAGTGTCATCAAAAAGCCAAACACACTTCACATTGGACTGTTTGCACGGCTTTTTGTCTCGCTTTGCTCATTTCAAGCACTGCGTTTCCATCGGCAAACACAGCCAGGCTTTTAACATTGATCATTATAGAGAACGTTCAAGCAATTCACCTGAATCCTTTATTTCTTACAACTGTCAATAACAAGCAGGGCTGAAATATTTATGGATATTTATAATGAGAATGCACTTCATTGGAAAATTTTATGCCACTCAGCATTCATTTTAGGATTAAATTGGAATATGTTGATTTAAAAGAATTATAATAAAAGCAGAATAATTATTTTCCAATTCCAAAATTAATCATGAAATCTTCCATTTTTCCTGCTTGGTTTCCAGCCACAGTTTTTGAGACTTTAATTTTTATAGGGCAAGACATGCATATTCCTTTGTCAAATTTTATAGACTATGCCAACCATGTGTTGCAAGTTACTAGTTTTGAAAAACAACGCTTTAATCAAAATAACTTTAAAACAACTAATCCCAACTTAAGCTGGTCAGCTGAATCCACATGGTGGCCCAGGAAAAATAAATCCACTTGCAAAGAATGTTGATGTAGACAACAATTGAACACAGATGTGACTAGAATTAGACACAGTTTACAAAATGCTACACTTCACTTGACTCAAGAGGAGTATGGAGCAAAGAAATGTGCACCACCAACAAAACCCTGATTAGATTATTTAAAAAACGACATTTGAAAAAGAATTAGAAATGTGTGCCTGTATCATCAGATATCATTTTATTGCAGGTACATGCCTTCATGTTTTTTCCCTGTAACTGGATTTTGGATTTAAAATATGAGTGTACTAAAATACTGACAATACGTTATTAAATTACAACATGAAAACTATCCACTCAAGAAAATCAATAAATATTGATACACCTATAAACGCTGTATGAGGCCCATAAAAAAGACACGCGCAAACAAATAAATATAAAAAAACTTCCAAAGCCAAGGACATATATTTATCACACATATTTTCAGAAACACGCTTAGACGCATATTCAGAAAAGTTTCATTTCATATGTATATTTTAAGATGACTTTTACATTTCTAGAATTGTATGTAATTAAAATGCTAATTCTGAACACATGTGATGTGCTTCGTTGATGTACAATTTGTCTCTTTCATTTTGTTCAAACTGACATGGAGCTCGAGCGATGGACAGCACAGCTACATTAAATCTGTTAATTCTGAGCTCTTCATCACACTAAATTATTTCCAGAAGTCCGTTCACTTTGAGTGTCTAACACAGAAGATTTAAGGTACACATCTGATCACATTCTTCCCACCGCAGCGCACGGGGGGAAAACCTTGACCTCTATATAACTGCGAACAAGTACATTTGTATTGATGAAGCATTACATTTTAATATATTATTACATCCTTTTCTTGGCTTTTAATTTTAGATTGAAAAATCACTGCATTATACACTGATGATATGAAGAAATTAATCTGTCTAAATTTGTAAATGATCAAAATAAAATATAATCAGATTTTAATGTTAGTGAATAAAAATATACATATATGAAAACGCAAATTTATATGTAATGGAAAAAAATGTGTTCAATTTCTTTTGTCTTTTAGTCCTTTACTTCAAAAATCAGCTCCTCTACATACATTCAAAAAAAAAAAAAAAAGAAAAGATGCCCAGATTTAGCTCATCCTCTGCTCCCCTGCTTAAGTAAACAAACTCCTTGATTACATATAAACAAACACAAAGAAATTTGTGAATGTGGAAGAGCCGTGATCAATTGAGCTTCTCAGCCCTTATTTCCTTCTCCCTGAGCGACGTTTTCCTGAGACAAACAGTGGCATGTTAAGAAAATAACACTCTACTGTATTTAGTAAACAGCTAATTGCCACAAATGGTTTCCGCTGTCTCTATCTCATAAACAGTAAAGCACAGCAATTTCAATTAACCCTGTGTTTTTCACCGCACTCCATTTCCAGCTCAGAAAAAGGCTCTGGCCGCACACATACGGAACACATTGGGCCTTCGGCAAACAACAGCGCATCGTGGGGCTGAACGCATGGGGGCTTATCAGGAAGGGCCTAATGCAGTCCAACTTATGCCTTATTAAAACAAATACAGTGTGCAAACAATCCGAATCAACCAACCCATTATGAGGTAATTAGAAAAGAAAGGAACACAGAAAGGGCCGGCTTGAGGCTACTCTGTGCTAACACACTCTGGCAAAAACAACACGAGTTGGAGAGCAGCTGGTGCAGTAAGACATTTTAATTCTTCGACATCAAAAGTATTTTTGACAAAGCAATATTTTCTTAATTGGAGCACAATATGTCACTATGCCACTGTAAAAACTACTAAATAAAATAAAGATTTATACTGTCCTTTTGAGAAAATATTATATTTGTGTAATTACATTTCACAGTACAACACAAAAACATTACATTGTCAAAACTGCACAGTTTTGTTGGTATTGTGGTGGCTGCCTGCCGATGACTTACAAGACACCAATATGCACCCTGGCCTGCCGCTCTTTCTACACTAAAGCATTCCGGCATGCAGCAGATGGCATTGGATGTCAACTGCTAAAACTGGACAGGTTTTGTTTATTCTTCCAGCTGAATGGGATCTTCTGTGGGGAGTCTGTTGTGTTTTGCTTGCTGGATGGAAAATGGAAACTTATTGAGCAGAAGGATATAGCAGACTAAAATGGAGGGCAATTATTTACAATGCTATCTCTTATTTCTGTGCCTCGTACACCTGTTTTAAAGTATCAAAAATCAAGATACTCCTCACCTGAGGGCTGAGGAAAGGGAAAAACGGGTGAAGGTGTGAATCAGGTGTGTGAGCTCTCGGGTGAGCGGGTCACTGGGGATTTAAATTTGAGCGGCAAACTGTGACAGCAATATAATGCATTATTTGCACAATAAAAAACTTTAAAATCAAAAGTTTTTTTGCTGTAACTCAAAGGAAATTCATTTTTAAATTGAATACATGTACCTAATATATCAGAAATGTACAATTAAAATGTAAGAATATTATACTTGATATGCCATAAAATATCAGTCCAGTTAAAAAAATGTTTTGTTGTTGTTGTTATTAAATAATTTATGTGTAAACATAACCATCAGAATAAAAACTAAATGCTTTGATAAATGCGTTTTGAAAATTATCTTTCAAAATACACTACAGAAATTTTGGTTTTGTACCTTTTCTGGAATTGGTGAAATTTACATGGTTGTCAATTTTTTTTTATTAGATATATATATATATATATATATATATATATACAAACACATCTATATATTACTATATATAATTATATCTATATATAAAAATGTATATATTACAATATTTTAAGAAATGATTGTAGTAAATTTACATCAAATTGATTGAGCAGATTTTGAAAAGCACGTACACTTTGCTGAGTGATCACTAATATTAATATGCTCAGTCTCTCGCATAATTATCAGTGGTTTAAAATCACTGTAATTTTGAAATTTGATGGGCATAAAAATATGTTTTAAAATATGTCTCAATTTAAAAGTGCTCTACTTATATGCCGTTTCAATACACTGATCTACATTTACCCAAGTACAAATTTTGCAACCGACAGAAACAGTTTAAAAGTGAAACAACATTGGAAACTCAAAATGCCAAATATAAAAGTAAACACCATTTGTAAATTATCAAAATGGTACTCACTACAATTATGGTAGAATCCTTGCTCTTTCTTTTAATGCTCCTTTTTCCCCAATTTTCTGTTGAGTGTCTTTCCGTTCCAGAGCAAATGAAGAAATTTTAAAAAACTTTTCTCTGACTCAACTTAAACAAACAAATTACCGATAAATGGCAACTTTTTTCTTTTTCATTTTAAGGGTGAAAAGCCATGGAGCCCCGTTCTAGATCTCAAGAGACAGACTCCGAGCAAGAACGAGAGTTGTCCGATTACTGCTGCAGGCAGTGACTAGCTAGTGTCTGAGGAAAAGAAAAAAAGAGTGAAAGAGAAAGAGCCGGTAGTGTGTGTGTGTGTGTGTGTGTGTGTGTGTGTGTGTGAGAGAGTGTGTGAGAGAGAGAGAGAGAGAGAGAGAGAGAGAGAGAGAGAGAGAGAGAGAGAGAGAGAGAGGGAGGGAGGGAGCTTGCAGTTTGAAAGCGCAGAAAGTTGCTCGCTGCTCTCTCTCACAGGAAGACTTTAGTTTGGAGGAGGCACTGGGGAGTTTTCTTCACACTAGCCCTCCATATGTCATTCACTCACAGCTTTAAGCAATATAGCCCTTCTCCAGATTGTATCAGTGATCCTAAGACAATGAAACGGCAGAGCCTTCATGTGCCTCTGCTAGTCTGGATCCTGTGGCTCTGCACACACACAGCCCCAGGGCAAAGCTTTTCCCTCTTCCCTTTATTTTTATTTTCTTGTTTGATTGTTTTTATGCCACACACCAGTTCAGTAATATTTTTTTTTGTGTGGCTGATTCTCTCTGGTTTGTCCCTGACAAAGGATCCTAGTAGGTATGCATTCAGTAAATGATGGAGTTTATTTTATTGCAGCAAACTGGCTTGACCGATCAACGTTATAGTGGAAGCTCTCCATCAACAAGTAGACCACTCACTGCTGTTTGCAAGGTAATGACTTCCGTCTGTCTGCTACAGCATATTACTTCATTTGTTCCAATGTTTACCTTCTCTACTCCCGCACAATGAAATACTACAAATGCAATCTATCACATACTATAGGACAGGCATTCCTGTTGTGGATGTGTTGTGCATTTAGATACAAAATGTATTTTTTTCCTTCTGAAATTAAGGAATGCAAATGTAAAATATAAAGAATAAAATAAAGAATAAATGAAGAATAATAAAGTCAAACCTGGTGTTATAGTTTTTCAAATGTACCTATGCATAAAGTATCAAAGGGATAGGAAAGAATGAGAAGTAGTAATATAATAACTGAAATGAAGTGTCTGAACAAGTTTTAAAATGAACAAAGACAGTACGTGCTTTATTGTGTGTTTGTGTGTGTGTGTGTGTATATATATATATATATAAAAACTGGATACATGCTAAAAAGACACACACACACCTTGATGATATTGGTTTGCTGCAGTTAAACGGCAGTGGATCAGCAGCCTTATAAGGGACAGCAGGTCAACATGAGCTCCACAAACCTCTGCTGCTCTCTCCTCAGTATAAATAGACCCAAGCTTGACTTTTGCTGATCTTGATGTGCTGTGCTGGTAAAGCAGTTGAGATGCAAATGCACAGGCGATTATGCTACAGATGTGCCTACAGGTAAAACCCAGAGTTTCATGTTTCAGCCTCTGAAAATTAAATATATTGCATTTTGAAGAGGCTCTTGATAACTCAATAGACTAATAAATGCAGAGGGAATCTCAAGTAACTATTCGCAGTAGCGGAGGGGTGTATACGCCAATCGAGTTATAGCCCTCTCTCTCTCATTTAAAATTAACTTTCAATGTAATTTTGCAGTTATTTTGAAATTGCACAGAATAATTACAACAAGTTGTTGTTGTCTCCCAAGTAACCACTTTCATTTTCTCTCAAGCAAAGTCATCTTCATCAACGGAAAGATGTTGAAAGGTATATTTCCCATTACTGTACCATCGAAACTATAAATAACACAATATCAGGATGAGAGATTCCTCATAATATACAATAAGACTGAAAATGACAATTCTAAAAGATTAAAGATATATGGAATCATTAAGTTAAAACTATTTTTTTTAAATAAACTCCGTTAACTCAAATCTTGGGAAAGATTTCACAATACATAATAAAGGTGTTATAAACTGTTTATCACACTGTATAATACTGCTTGTGGCCTGAGGGAGAACAGTTGAGATTTGTGTGCGAGCATGCAATTATTAAATGGTAATAATACAATAATACATGTGTTATACATATATACAGTCTTAAATGGCAAAGCAGAAAAACTATTAATTTTATTTCTGTTGTAAATCTATACATAACTAAAAATGAAACATTAAACATTTTAATTTCTGATTTAGTTTAAATCTAAAAGCTATGTCACTCCTAGGTTTTAGACTTATTTTTTCCCTAGACTTAAAAGCTTAGCAAAATGTCACTTTAGAATTAGAAAATCAGACTTGCAGTGTTCCTATTATGTGCCTATGGTGGACTTAACAAAGATTCATTGATAGTCCTAGACTGACATCAGTGCTTAAACATTACTTGCCAAAAACTATATCAAGCTAGAAATATGAGAAGTGCGTGAGATTAAGTGAAGCCGTTCTTTATTAAGGATTATCTTGATGGGACCCTGCAGTCTTACTGGGAGGCTGCAGAGCTGCCTGCCTGAAAAGTAGAAACACTGGGGATCTACTGTGTCCTACATTGAACAGGGTTTATCGAGAAATGATGCCACAAATGCATTATTATGCTATAATTCATGCATTGCCCACAGCTGAGCCACTAAAACCAACTGCCTGAAGTTGAGATGCTCATTACAAACTAAAGTAATTCAACTGAAGAACAATAAATGGATGCCCTGATGGAATGTCATTCTTGCTGTTGTGCAGCAGGTTCTATGAGCATTCAGACTCAGGATCATATTGAATCATTGTGTGAAAAGCTCTGCATATTTCTGCAGAAATTAAATGTAATTCTCATAATTCTCATATCCCCCTTCTATTGTCTGTTAATGAAATATTTAGCTAATTGTATTAGGTTTTCAGCCACCAATAAAATTGTAGCAGTCTCAGCTACAAACATAACACATTTTCCCCCCAAATCAGTGCTGAAAATGTGAAAGATGAGTGGATTCTGTCTGGGCCTGGTAATACTTTTTCAAATTATTGACCAGATTTGTTTAGACAATCAAATAAAATACATAGCAATATTTATTTTGTGATCAGAGATCATATAATGTTCATAAAAGATCAAACTAGTACCACAGCAACACTTTTGCTGTATTTTAATGTGTATGCAGTATATCATACATTTGTTTGCATACTGGTACAAAAGTGTTTTCACAATGTCACACTTTGGTGAGATCGAGTTTCTTTTTCTGCCTGTAGTCCCAGAACATAACACTCTAAAGCTTCCCCCAATATAGGAAACTTGAACTCCCATCTTTGTCTAATGAAAACAAGCTTTACACATTTTACCTAAAAAATACTAGGTGAAATGTTTACCTATTGACAAGGGAAGAAAAAATGTTTCAGGGCCTCACACAGGTAGAAGATGGGAGAGGTTGCTGAGGGGTGATTTTTCAAGCAGTTGAGCAGCTAAAATTGGATAAATAATTCCTTTTTATAACACTAATCATAGGATAAACATAGTGATAAACTCATGCAGCAAATCAGGCTAATGACAGCTGTTAGCAAGAGACAGAAAGAAACAATGAAATTTTGTATTTGTTACAATATTTCAGATAATTCAGTATTGAGAAACCCGAAGTTTTAGCCTCATTTCCTCTATTCCATATTTAGCAGAATAAAATAAAGAGTTGCATTTGAAGCTTGGCCAGTAACATGCATATAGTTCCATATTCATGTACAGTATTTACATACTTTGTCGTGATGCTTACATTGCAAATCCATTAACATTTTAATATGGGACCTATAACTTCAGTTTTCTAATTTAATATTTTGATTCAATGCATAATTTAACAGAAGTTCAAACAATTATTGGCAGACTCCCTGTTGAAGACCCCTGGTCTGTAGCACTATGTGATGTGGATGTTTGCACTTTTTTACACTTACCGGGCAGTGCCCTGTGATTCAGTGTCTTGCGTCAAGACAAATTCATTGTGTATATCAGTTTTATATCAGGCATTGTTATGACAAATAAAAAGGATTCTAACTCATAATCCGAAAAACTAAATACTGAACCACTGCGTTCATATGAGCATGGCTAAATTTGAACACAATGTACAAGAAGGTTTATAGATTACACAGCCTCATCAGTAGGTGTTTTTCTCTCCTCCTGTCTGATCTCACAGACTGTACCATCAATCTCCAAAACTCCATTTGCTGATCCAACCTGCATATCTTCATTTTACTGGGAGAAAGGAGAACCAATCAGATGAAATCAGCTCAATGAGCAGCACCATTCCCGCTATTCAAACACTGTCTTCATTTTACTTCGGGGCAATCTTTGATGATGATGACAAGTTGTCACCACAATAAAGATTTCGACAGCACAGACGGATAATTTTAAAGCCCCTGAAGGTAAATTAGTAGCAAGCGAAGAGCTTTCAAGTGGTGAATGAAAGCTGCAGTGAAGCTCTTTTTCTCTATAAACAAACATCAGGTTCGTCTGTCTTGCATGGTAGATTTGATGAAAGTTATGTTCATACTTACGCCGCAGAAACACAATTGGATTTTTCCTCATCAGAATAATTCAGCCGGTTAACTTCAAAAGGACATGGAATAATTCAAAATTTGCAGTCAGAGACAAGACAAACTGGAGAGATACCCTAAGGATTATACATATGTTTTGTATTAAGCAAGTTACATTTATTCTTTTGTGAAATTTTGAGTGTAACTTTAAGAGCCGCATTGATGTTTTGTGTATTGTGAATTCTGAGAGTTTACGTTTAACAAAAAATGGCCATTAGCGAAAAAGTTAGAAATCAGCTGGCCTGGTTTGCTAGTATTAGCTGGTCTAGCTTGTCTCCCATCCTGACTAGCTGGCAAGCACACAAAACTCCACTAAAACCAACTAAAAAGACTGCCTGACCATGTTGGCAGACCAGCTAAGGCCATCAAGCCAGATTAGGCTTGTTTTACTTTCTTCTTTTTTGCAGCAGCAGCAGCAGATTTGTGACACACAACTGTGACACACAAAGCCAACAGAATAAGAGCAATTGTTTAATAGCAGCACTAAGGACACATCTAGCCATGAGTGCACTGCAGGCTGCTCTTTATGAGGATTCAAGCACACCTGGTGAAGTTCTATGAGGGTTCTCTGATCCTCAAGAAGGCAGTTTATTACTCTCCAAGGCTCTGGAAAAAAAGGCTAAACAAGCAAACTACAGAGACCTATTACTCAAAATGAAACATCACAGAGGATCTCAGTGATATACAGGGCATACTTCCTACTGCAGAGTGTTTGTTTAAATGTTGTACAAGGGCCATTGGCTGCTGTTAAAGAGATGAGGAAAAATGGCAAGTACGTTTTAGTAACAAAGTACTGAGCATATTTCCATTGTTCGGCACAGCTGATGTTGTTGACAAACTAACTACCAAATGAGTTCATAGACATGTAAAACCCCACAATGCCTCAGTGTAGGCATCAAGCTGTGGCTACGGCAACTTAAAGACTGCCTTTATGAGCGGATTCTCCTTGAGCACCGTTTACTCAAGCACAACATAATATAATCCTGCATTTTACCTGTACAACGACACAACTGTTGAATATGGAACTAGTTTGGTCATATACATATGTAGTAATCCTGTTTTAAAAAGAGATTTAGCACATCATAAATGTGAAAATGTGATCCAGTCACAATTAGTCACTTAAAATACTTAAAATACAAACATGACATATTATACGGCTGATTCTTAATTATATTAATAATCTACTGAAAACTCTTTATAAACTAAATTTGTACTTGATAACATCAATCATACATCCATTATAGAACGTCTTACTTATATTTATGATTGGGGTCTCAGAAATCCCAAATATAAAACATGAATAAATGCAATACATTTTTATCAGCTATTGGTTTCTTGATGTGCACTCAGACAGTACACTCCTGATAGTTTTATTGTTTTTTTGCTGGGGTCAAATTGACCCTGTAAAGAAACAACACTAAAATATTTTATATAATTTCTCAAAAGTGCATGAATATTTTTGTGGTGAAACAGAGGGATACAGCTTAAATCATTTCTGTCCACTGGGTTTTGGTTAGGACAGAGGAACATATTAAAAGTATATGAAAGTAAATTAATACGTTTCTTTCAAAATATAAATAATTATGCTGTTATTATTTTTATATGTACAACATTGGGATCTCGGGAACCCCAAAAATAAAGAACATAAAGCCAATCTCAATAAAACATGAGGGTTAAAATAACAGACAGCATTTTCTAAGTTAACCTATTGACTTCTTTAGAATTCATATCGAGCATAGAGCACACACATAAAAGTGAATAACTGATTGATTTCTTCCACTAAGGGAAACTTTTAAACTCCTTAGCCCTGGCTTAAGCATAACTAGAATCTTGAATTCCTGCATGAGAGAGGCTGTTGGACTAAATTTAAATCAGCTGCACCCTAAAATACCAATATGTTTCGTAATAAATTTTCAGGCCTCCTTTCTAATGACCCTGCACAAGCCTTTGCCTTGGCGTCCATAGGAACATTTGTCAGTGCTGGCACAACTGTCTAAGTATCCGCTCTCATTCTCTCTCTCACTAGACATGGTAAAAATGTGGCATTCCCAGCCCTCACAGCTGCCTCCCCCAGTTGGGTCTAGGTCAGCAGAGTGCTGCGGCCAGACCGCCGCTCCCTGGCCCCCGGAATGGGCTCTCCCCCTGCAGAGAGGACACTTCAGCTCTCAGGCGGTGGGATTAGTTTCAGCCCAGCAGAACTCCCAGCGGGGGAAGAGTGCTGGAACTACAGAGGTTAGAGCCACTGCTTCCTCCCAGCCGGCTGACATTTGTGAAGCCTGGAGCCCACAACAAAAACACATTAGGCAAATGTCTGGTTGGGGTTGTCTGTTTAAATTGGCCAGATGAAAGCCACTTTGACTGGGGCACTGCCATTCTGCACAATGGCAGTGGGCAGTTCCAGGGAAGGGGCAGGCACATGGAAGGAATGCAAGAGAGACCATGACTGCGTCTCGTCATAAGGGAGAACTGGATCTGTGTGTGTCCCAGTGGGTAGTGTAAATGTGCTAGATGATACCACAGCTTAGAAAAGTGCAGTCTCATTGATATGAAGGCATCATAGGTTAAAGCAGTGCAGGCATTGTGATACTAAGAAAGGCTTCTGTGATCAAAATAATCAATCTGTCGGTATAAACAGATGTTTGACATTTTATTACAATATATTTTACATTAGAAACAGAAAAATATGTATTTTATGACTGCACATGAAAAATTCCCTAACAACAACAAATTAAAAAGCACTGAGTCAGTACCATGGTACAATGATATCAGATGGTTTTATTAGGGTAAATTAATATGCAGTTAGTTGGCATGAAATATTTTGGGAAGTTGACATGTCATGTGGTTTTTATTATGCAACTTAAAATATTGAAGTTAATAAAAAAAAGTCCACAGACATGTTTTACATAAACTATGTACCATGGTACTAATAATGATCATATTTATAAAGCTGCATATGGTATGTAATACCATGGTACTTTTTGTGTTTACAAGGGATGGGAATCAGCAAAACCACGGCTATTTGTTATATCAACATCTGAGCTATGAAATGATAATATTACGATTCTTTATATTAGTTGTCTAGATTTTCAATCTTAATCTCGTTTCTCATTCTCATTCATATCTGCATTAGACGTCTGAGCTTTGTGCAATTACATTATTAGCTTGTTCTCAAATTAAATTTTGGTTCAATAGAAATAATTGAATGTGTGTTGACCTAATGCCATGGTATGATTTACCATTTTACCTTGGTTTATGTGAAGTTTAATAATATTGACTGTGGCTGTGAGTAGTATACAGAATAGTGAGGTACAGTAATGTATTGCAATACTTATATTTAACCACACCTCTGTGGTAAACAACCTTCAAACTTGTATTTGTTCAAGGATTTTAAAAAGGCCTAGGATAGTGGTGTGCAGTGAAGCCATTATCTATATCTATAACTAGGACAAAATTATCTGCATCTGTATTCGGATAGAACCGGGTGTGGGCGTGGCTTAAACCGGAAGCCAAACTCATTTCAAAATGTAACTCTCTTACATTTGTAGTTTCTATATATAAAATATGTCTCGGATAGGCATATTTAAATATTATTATTTTTATAAATAATAACAACAACAATATTAACAATAATAATACTTATTCTTATTATATTAATAATAATAAGAAAAATAATAATAATAATAATAATAATAACAATACTATTAATAATAAATATTATTATTATATTATTATTTAATTATTTTATTGATATATTCTTTTTTATGTAGGCTAAATTAACTGTGGAATATGTTGTTAGTAGTGGATTCTCCTTGTATTTCTAACATTAATATCTGCTGAAACAGAATTGTTGTTGATGTCTATGTAGTGTGCATGTATAACAATGTTATTCTGGAGGCAGGAGGTGTCAAATTAAATACAAATACAAACATGAAAAGAAATGAGAATAAATTAATATAGCCTACAAATATGTGAAAGCAACGTAAATGTATATCAGAATGTTTTATGATTACGCTGGAGGCTTTTTGAGAGCATATATTTTAACATAATGTAGAGGACAATTATTTAATAAAACTACATGTACAGAAATAGCAAAATGCTGTGGAATAACTGGCAAGAGCGAGCCTCTATATATTTCTAGAAGAGAAAAGCAGAAAAAAGTATCATGTTTTTGTTTCTCCACAATCCTCAATGTGAAGGAATATTTGGAATAGATTTCCACTCTGTGATGTATTTAAACCTCTATGGAACATTTAATGTTTTTGGGAATAAAGGCTTAACCATATAATAACCTTAATTGATGATGTGGATATAAATGTAGGCAGGTTTAAGAGATGGAGACGAGCTCCGCTATAAAATCATCGCTTCTCTTGTCAGGAATTCAACATCATGCTCAGGTTGGTTTATGAATCTTTTAGTGTGAATTGTGTGAAACCTTTGGTGTTAATGTGTTAACAGACATTTCTAGTAGTGGAAAATGTGAATGATATACTATATAGTAGTCGAGACTGCGGATATTCGATCTAAACTTGAAATAACTGCATTTTCATTCAAAAGGTTTTACACTGTAGTAATATTGGCTTCACATACTCATCATTGCTTTGTCATTTTGGATATTTGTATTTAATATATTTCTTTATACCTGTGCTCATTGGATGATCAGTATTCTGAATATTTTTTCTATTATTCAGATGAATTCCGTTATTCGTTTTGAAGTCATTATTCATGTCTTTCTGAATAAGGTATTCGGCTTTGGGCACATCCCTAGTCTAGGAAGTGTCTTTGGCCTACCAACTCCAGGAACCAACTAGAAACAATCTGCACTAAAAATATGTCCACACTTGCTCATCAGTAGGCTATTTAGGAAGTATAATTAAATCACTCAGTGCTGTTTACCATATATAAAGGCATGGTGTTGCTATCGGATGGCAGATTTAGGTTAGACATTTAACAGCTGAACTTCCCTGCCTCTTTCTCCTTATGCATATGCATTTAAAATAACACTTGGATTATCTGGAAATGGAATGCCATTCATTTTATAGGACAGACAAGATGCTGCAGCGGCCCCTGAAGTGTGTGAACTATTAGCAGCTTGCCTGGCCAGCGGTTGTCTCCCATCATGCTGGCGTCATATAAAGTGACTTGAAGCATGACCAGAAGTTCAAAAATAACCAAAGGTTAATAACAGTTTAGGAGGATGTATGAGAGAGCTAAGACACATGCTTATAGCAATGTTGCCTGTTCTCTGTGATTTTGTACACTGCTCTGGGTCTTGTCTACTTAATTGGCAAAACTAGCAAAGAGAGCTGCCTTTAGTTAGATTACAAATCTAGCACCCCAACTATTTGCAAGGTCAAGTGCTCCAAACCAGTAACACAAAAAAACTACAGAGACAAAGTCACTGGGCGAATTCGCTAACCAGTTATGTCAGTACAAAAACTGATTGTACGCCTTATTCACTAACAGCCCACAATCCAGTTTAACCAGGTGCTAAATGAGGTGAATTAGTGCTGTGCCAAGAATATATACATTAACTAATTGTAATGCTTTTCAATGCAAACACACCTCATTTAACAACAGATTGTTATAAAAAGTATACATCTTTAATCATAGCGGCAGTGACTCATGAAATAATGATTATGATCAAATGATTGATAAGAACATTATGACTGGGCATATATCCAGATGCATTTTAAAGAGCCTGGAAATCTGCTGCATTCCTCACAACCTAATACTTAGAACCGACTTGCAAGATTGGGAATTGCACCGTGAAAATTTCTTCAGAACTATTATTGGGCAGGTTTGCACCATTCCTTTAAGCGAACCAAGCAGTAAAACAATGCAGCAAACGCTTGAAAAGGAACCATGCTATCAGCAGACACAATTCATTCTTAGTGAATTCCCCCTACAGTTTTTGGGAAATCTCGGATTAACGTGCCAATTTTCCTTGCTTATTTCCCCTTCATGTGTTCAGCATGGCTGCCACAGCACTCTAAAGGTGATTTCCTCTATGAGGAAATGGAAATAGCATTGTGGGATTTCAGGCCAACACTCTTTGAACTCTTCGCAAATATGTCAAGCCATGTCTTATATATGTAGGCCCCCAATGATTGACATGATGGCCCAAATCCCACTTTGACACCAGTGGGGTGCCATGGACATACTCTGAAGAGTAACAAACTTAAAAGTAGAGCCGCTATAGCAAGGTTCAAATAAAGCGGAGATGTTCATATTCCAGATGTCTATATCAGCTGAACTTTCTTTACAAACACACATGATCACATGTGATTTCTTTTTGGGCTCCTAAACCACAGGGAAAGGGGTTTTATTGCTCAGTTGCTCAGTGTGTATCAGATCACTGCATCTGAAAGGGATGTGCTGGGTGGATTCTACGTAATGGATACTCCAACGAGGAAAAGTTGTTTCAAAACAGTATTTGAAGTTACCTGATGACACATCCTCTCCACAGGCCCTATTGAACTTGAACTGAACATTGCCTACTGTACTCTGATTGTCAGCTCATGGAATTATAACAAAAAATGCAAACAGAAAGCCGTAATCAGGGTGAAGTCAAGTGACAGACATCATCTTATAAAGTTGGGGTCCAGCTAACTAAGTGAAATGTGTTTTAGGGGAATTCTTAAATTTGGGGAAGGTTTCTGTTTAACCTCTCCTAAAATAATTTATAAAGCATTTTTATAAAAAGTGTACACTTTCCAGAGATCTTTGGATTTACTAAACATTTTTAGGAGTACAATTCTTAACAACAATATTCTACTTAATTTTCCAAGAAAAGTTTTCATTAGTATCACAGCTACCAAGTCACACCATACCAAAATCCCCTGAAGGTTGATCAAGGTCATGATCTGATCTTTATTATGATTTATTAGTAGATCACTCTTATTGTTCAACACGACTGAGAGACAGAGATACTATGAAACTTTCACTACAATACTGAAAGTCAAAAAATGTGCAGGGTGAAAAATGGGGCTCACTGTATCCATGCTGCTATTTAGTTGATTTATTGTGAGTAAAATGTTTATTGAAGACGTTGAGTCACACTTTTCATTTTGTGGAAAAACACAAGAAAAGAAAAAGAGAATAAGGAAGATGCCTGGCCAACTTAAATGCCTTCAGACAGGGTTATAAAATCCCCTGCATCAAATAACATAACCAGCCTGTCCGCATGACGAGTGTGTGGCTTTCGTAAATTAAGATAAACTACGAGAAGGATGACTAACTTTGCACTCAGATGGCTGACATATAATTCTGCTAAGCGTAAACTCACTGCCACCAACACCCAAAAAGACATTCAAGGCCTATAGGGAAAATTGATTTGTCACAAATATCATATTCTATACAAACAAGTCTATGAGGGACTTAATAAACTGTGTCATCTTATACTTTGTGTAATCTTTTAATGCTATATTGCATTAGCATTGTCTAATCCTTAACATCAAATCACTGCAAAACAGTTCTTTTTTAAACAATTGCTTAGAAAACAGGTATTCAAAGTGTCGCCATTGAGAAACTAAGAGGTACAGGCCTAAGTTGGTGCTCACTGCTAGATTGATCTATAAATAGAGAAGTGCACCATGGTAACACTCCCTGCCAAGTCTCGGTTACACGACTCACAACTTTTTATAGGCCACAAAACTTCCTGTTGCCGTGGATACAATGCAGAGAAATAGTCCATGCTTTGGATGTGAAACAGGTAGGACTGGTCAGGCCAATTAGAGGAACCATTTGCTTGAATGAAAGCTACCAGAGGGACATACAAGGTAATTGGGGGTTTGTTCATTCAGTGAACTGGAATTGTTCGCTCTTGGCCGCACCTGCCTTAGCCTCGCAAGAAGAATGGAAATGACATCTAACTTCAATGTTAATGGGTACTCTGCATAGACAGCTGTCATTTCTGTCTTTAGAAGCATATCAGAATAGAGGATTAGTGAGGTAAGGTCCATTTTGTAATTGTAAATTGATTTTGAAAAATGACAAGGATTAATGGTGTTCTATTTGAGACAATAATATTATGTTAAGCTTTTGCTGGACCATACCTGTGTGCAAATACTACCTTCCACAAAGTGCCATCCAAACTGAATTGCATTAAAGGGACAGTTCACACAAATTTGTTTTGTTCTAGACCCGTATGACTCTCTTTCTTCAACTGACCACAAATTGAGTTGTTAGGTAGGATGTTGATGCTGTTCTTTTCCATTTAATGAAAGTGCATGATAACCATGAATCATCAAACTCCAAATATGTCAAAAATAAATAAATAAATATCACAATTGAAGTACCATAACAGTTCTCCATGCAATTTGAGGGCTCTATTGGAACATATTCTTGGGAACTCCTTGGAGCATATTCCCCATTACCTGTAGATCTGAAATCTCATTTAAGTGATTTGAAAATGTGCATATTCAAATTTGGTGCATCATGATCAGTTACTAGACATACGGTACAAGAACAAATTATTTTGGGATCACTGAAGTCCTGGCATGCCGACTCATACCCCAGTCCTTTGTGTTGCAAGTGCAACCCTCTCCTGCGCTTCTTGATCGCACTAGAATAAGCTTGTAAATGGAGTTGGCTATGTAATGCAAACATTGAATTAAATCTCCTTACAAGTCAAGCGCTATAACAAAAGTTTTTGATGTCATAGGAAAACATTGACTAAGGAACAAGACGCAAAGTACGTTTATGAAATGACAATCTGCCGTTTTACTCATGATTCATGTGAAAGTGAATAAAAGTAATTGTTACGGTAGTGCCTCTAGTGTTTCTTTCACAAAAATACTGCCTCAAAACGCATTAAGATGCCATGTAAAAATCATTTTGCAGAAGGTATAGTAACCTGACTCATTAGCCGCTTTTCCATAGTTGGGCCAAACGGATCCGAGCAAGGTGAGGATCCGTCCAGATTTCTCAGCAGAGTTAGATAACCAAGCTCAACTGTGCCTTTAAGACTTTAGTTTGTACCGACTCTCGATTGTCAATTTGCCAATGCAAAGGTAACTCATTTGTTTCCACGTAACTGGCAAATTTTGCTATGTTGAGGTTAATAAAAATGTAAGTAAAAATAGTGTATGTTTGGTGTATCTTCATGATTTTGTGATGATTAACTAGTATAGTACACTTTTTTATAAATGCCTTTTTCATCAGGGAGGTAGATTAAGCAAGCCAGCAATATATGTAATTTTTAGCTAGTCTGGGAACTTTTACCTTTCTCTGTGTCCGTGTCAGGTGGCATGAACAACTCCTCAGCAAATTATGGTCAACCTTGCTTTCCTTTTTTGACATGGGACATGAGTTTCCTGTGCAGCAGAGTAAAATCCAGGGGAAAAAGAAGTTCTAATAAGTGGAAAGTTTGATCATCCTCCATAGCACCCTCGCTACAATGTTTACCTCTCATGGCATCGCCAATTGCTGTATTTGTTCATTCATGCTTGTACATTCAAGCACCACAGTCGAAAACATTTATCGTAACCCGGATCAACACGGAACGACATGGTTTCGCAAAGAGAACCATTCGACCAGATGGATGAAAGGGGGCTTTTGAGATCAGGTTGCAATATATGCTGTGGCGAAGGACAAGATTATCAGTGAATAATGACAAAAGAATGTGTATTTTCCTCACAAATTCATACTGTATGAATTATTGAAATGCTACACTATTGTAAATCACATGGACTACTTTTATGCTTTTTATGCATAAAATCACATGGACTACTTTTATGCTTTTTTTTGGAGCTTGACATCCCATAGTCACTATTCACTTTCATTGTATGAGAAAGAGCAGTGTCAACATTCTGCTAAACTTCTCCTTTTGTGTTTCACAGAAGACTAAAAATTAATAAAGGTCTAGAATGACATCAAGTAATAAATTACAGAATTGTAATTTTTGGGTAAACTATCCCTTTACTTTCAGACATAGCAAAGTCTAGTAATGGTACCGAATTAAGTCTTTGACAAAGTGACACCTCACTCTCTCAATTCTCTGTCTCCCGAGGTTCTTCTGCATTTACCACCATGACGAATGACCCATCACATGATGACTATGCTTTTTACAAAATTACAAGCTAGCTGAAATCCTGTCCCACTGAACGGCTGCTCTGAGCCTGAATAATTGATCAGTTATTGAAAACCTCTAATAAAAGAGGTCGCCTGCTATGCAGTCGACATTCTTGTCTATGGCCACCAAAGACGCATCTCTAATACATGAAGGAAAGTGGCTGATTAGGCAGAAGAGTGCAAATGTTGTTTCTTATTTTTATCCCTGGAGATCGGAATTTGAAATACAAGATTAAGTTACCGTGGTGCAATCTGTCATGCAAAGTAACACTCCCAACCGGTTCCAATGCCAACTACTTAGAGCTCCCTGCCTCATGGAGTAAAATGATGAGCACAAAGCAGCATATTTATGACATACAGTAAACAACACAATTCAAAATATTCAACACAAACTTTTTTGTTTTTTTTAAATGAAAAAATATGTTTACTAAACTTCAACAGATTTTTTCATAGTTTTTTTTATCATAAATGTCATTTAAACAGACTCGATCACAAAATGATTAACACTGAATTAAAGATTACTGAGCCGTGCCATGCCACCCCACAAAAAAAAAGCCTAACTCAATGCAGCTCTCTAGCTATCAAACGCATAATCAAACATAGTGTAAGTTCTAAAGCATTAAATTCTGAGCTAATTCTGACTCTGTTTGACCCTTAGGGCTCCTACAACCAGCATCAATGACCCCAAGCACAGTCAGCTGTTGACTCTTTAATAAATTGTACTTTTTACAAAAGCAAAAGGTTATGAATTGAAAAATGTTTAAAGGCGCAATCAATTATTCATGCTGTCTCTCACTCAAATCGGCCCTTGATGAATTATTAAAATTAATCTCATTACAGAAGATTTAATTATGAGATCATTTAATTAAATGAAAGCCCAAGGACCTTGGAGGTCTGTGAGATAATGGGCCGAGGGGGCACACAGGTGGGAGGTTACACACATGGGCACATACATTATTTAATGGATTCTTCTGAATAAGAACAATTTAATGATATGTTGTCATCACATCAATGTGTTGAAAGCATTTCAATGCCATGGCTTATAAGGCAGGCTAAGCCACATGTCTGTCATTTAAAAGAGTAGTTCTCAATGGTGGGTTATGACCCAAAAATAGGTCATACAGTAGGTCTGTTGTGATAGGGTAGGAGACTGAGTGGAAAAACAATGCTAAGTGCAAATAATAAAATGCAACTAAATATTGAGTTGTGCAACTGAGCATTGCAACTTAAAATGCAACTTATTATGAAATGGTTTTAAAATAATATTAAGATTTATACAGAAGATACATCCCATTCCATTTCAAAAGCTGTGCATCAAATCAAACTGTACTGTTTTTTGCCACAAAAGTATTTGTTACTTAGTAGAAGCTAGCTAAATCTATGCAAGGTAAAAGAAGGTCCTGGTTACTTCCGTGACCTCCATTACCTGATGGAGGGAACAAGACATTGTGTCGATGAAGTGACACTAGGGGTCACTCTTGGGAGCCCAAGACACCGCTGATCTTTGATAAAAGGCCAATGGGAATTGGTGAGTGGTATTTGCATGCCAATCCCCCGAACATAGGTGTATAAAGGAGACGTAGTGCGAAAAAACTTTTTTATAGCGCTTCACTTGTAAGGTGATTTAATTCAATGTTTGCATTACATAGTCAACTACATTTACAAGCTCATTCAGGTTTTGTGCTGAGCCGAGAAAGAAGGTCCCGGCCATTTCAGCGGGTAGCAGGAGGGACACAAAGTCTCGTTCCCTCCATCAGAGAATAGAGGTTACGGAAGTAACCAGGATGTTCCCTATCTGTCACTCACTCGACATTGTGTCGATTAATTGACACTAGGGGTCCCCTACAAAAACGCCACAACTAGCTGGACTGTGTTTTGTGAACTGGCTGTGCGAGATGGTCAGACTACTGTGTGCCTTATAGCCAGCACACCAGTCTAACACATAACCTCTCCCAATGCTGTTATGAGAGTCCAACGGACCTTCGGCTGCCCAAGGAAAGAATAGGGGCAGGCTAACCCAGTCATGCCTTTTCCCTCTTTTGTTCGTTTTTCTCCCCGAAAAGAGTGAACATTTTTCTACGAACTTGGGCACATTGGGGGACTTCGTCAGAAGTGAGTCATGTGGAGATACCCAAGGGGGGAGGAGATTCTACAAACATGGTGACTGGGGCAGAGGGCTCTCTGCCCAAGGAAGACACAGTTTACCAACAGGGAAGCAATTTAGCGGAAGATATTCATTGCATAGGGCTACCTACGGGGAACCAGCACATGCGGAGAACCTTCCCCAGTACAGGGCTTAGTTAGCACATTCATGATCCAGAGAGTTTCTCCGCAAACTCGTCTGCCACAGGGCTAGGAGGAAGTCATTTAGGGAACACATCATGTGAAAACGTCTTTGAGTCAACAGCGCACGTCTTCAGCTCAGTGGAGGTGAAAGGCGCTATGCACAAGCGATTTACCTGGCCAACTATCCAAAACTTGTCCCTGTTCGTTCCTGCAAAGACACGGGACCAAACCGGCTAATCCCGGAGATTGTAGAACCTCGCAAAGGTGTTGCCCAGTCCACTGCTCTGCAAATTTCTGTTAGAGAGGTGCCAATGGACAGGTCCCATGAGGCCGCCACACTCCTGGTAGAATGGGCTTGTAGCCCTGTGGCAGGCAGCACGTGCTGGCGTGGTATGCCATAGCTATGGCGTCAATAATCCAGTGGGCGATCCTCTGCTTGGAGACAGCCATCCCTCTAACCTCTCCTGCAGGAAGGAAAGCACCGATACAACTGCATATCCCTGTGGGCACATCTTACAGACGCCTCATAGAGGGAGCCCTAACCTGAGTGATAGTGTCTACCACGGCGGGTGACAGGCCACTTAGGTCTTCTGCGACCCATCCAGGGGCCAGACGTGGAGATTCCAGAGGTCTGGTCACAGGTGCTAGATGGTGCCCTGTCCCTGAGAAAGAAGGTCCTTCATCAGAGAAATTCGCCAGTGGGGGAGCGTGAGGTCTGAGAAACAAGTCTGGGTGGGCCAGTAGGGTGCTACTAGGACGACCTGCTCCTCGTCCTCCCTGACCTTGCACAGGGTCTGTGCAAGAAGGCTCACTGGACCACCTGAGGGTGGAGTCTTCACTCTTTCTTGCGGGTAAACTGCCATGACAGCGCGTCCATTAGGATTAGCCAGTCATCAAGATAGTTGAGGATGCGAATGCCCACTTCCCTAAACGGGGCAAGACCTGCCTCTATGACCTTCAGGAAGACACGAGGGGACAGGGACAGGCCGAAAGGGAGGACCTTGTACTGGTATAGCCAACCTTCGAACGAAAACCGAAGGAAAGGTCTGTGCCACGGCGTGACCTTCGTCACCCGGAGGGCAAGGTTGGTCGCCGAGCGCAGCTCCTGCATCAATCCTGGGGCGGAACTACCCTCATGCTGCTACCCGCGAGGAGTGTGAGGTCTGAGAACCAAGTCTGGGAAGACCAGTAGGGTGCTACTAGGACGACATGCTCCTCATCCTCACTGACCTTGCACAGTGTCTGTGCAAGTAGGCTCACTGGACCACCTTAGGGTGGAGTCTTCACTCTTTCTTGCGGGTAAACTGCCATGACAGCGCGTCCATTAGGATTAGCCAGTCATCAAGATAGTTGAGGATGCGAATGCCCACTTCCCTAAAGGGGCAAGACCTGCCTCTATGACCTTCATGAAGACACGAGGGGACAGGGACAGGCCGAAAGGGAGGACCTTGTACCCAGTGTCCGCTGTACCCGAGGGGGAGTGGCAGCCCAGCCGAGGCTTCCACATCCGACTGGACGCGCCCGCTCTCTGATGCAAACGAGCGTGCCGGGGAATGGGAGGTCCGTGGGGATTTACCAGGTGGAGGTGTTCCCATTGGGCTCCCCAAATCGCCCCCAGTGCTAGCCACGCTGGCCTCATACCTGTAGGTAGAAGGCCTGAGGCGGGGAGAAGCTGGGGTGGCTTGCTTCTTTACGAAAGCGACCGCAATGTTACCATGGTCATTCCTTCGCCGTGAGGACATGACGCATCCACGAAAGCTGTCTCTGTGTGAGCAGAACCCAGACACAAAAGGCAGCGACCGTGGCTGTCGGAAGGCGAGAGGTAACGACCGCACCCAAGAATAACACACAAGCGGAAAAAGACGTGTCTTTAAAAAGAATATAATCTTTCAGGAAAAATACTCTTTCAGAATATACTCTTTTAGTTTTGTTCTGCCGAAGTGCTCAGGGGCGACTCTGCAGTGGACCAGTGCAGAGAGGGGAGAAAGCCGCTGTAATGCGCCATCAGAGATCCAGCAGATATGAATGGATAGCCGTGGGAATTCAGATCAGTGAACATCGACCGCTCGGCATGCACACACCACTCGCCAATTCCCATTGGCCTTTTATCAAAGATTAGAGGTGTCTCGGGCTCCCAAGAGTGACCCCTTGTGTCACTTCATCGACACAACGTTGAGTGAGTGACAGATGGGGAACATAAGACTGACTAAATTAAACATGTAATATTGTCCTGTGTTGGGTTGCCATTTGATGTCCAATGTAAAATTTGAGTCCTAAAGCAAATCAATTTGGTAAAATCAAAAATAATAGTTTACAAAAAAGGAAAAGTATGCTCTGTAGAAACTGCTTTTGCAATGAGGTCAAATGTGGCTTTGTAAGAATTATGAAGGGTACAATTGTACATCTGATCCAAAAAATAAATTATATCACAGTCTTGTGGGAGCCATTAGGAGGTCTTCTTTGCAGGGAGCTTTTTTTTGTCTCTCTTGTCTTCAGGAGCACTTAAGAAGCCAAGAAATTCCTCTGAGCCAATGATCACATCTAGGTAATGTTCCAGCTGAAGCCATTTTGTGGCATAGAGATATCGAATGTTAAAGGTTTTTCACACACTCACACACACGCTCACCCCATACGAAATTATACCATAACAGGTGGATTTGGGTCGAGTCACAGTACCACATGCTGCTTGAATAGTAGGGGAATGTTCGAATGAGTCACGCATGACTGTTTGAGAATGTCACGCCACAACATATTACAATACCTGGATAACGTTACAGGTAATGTTTAAATGGCTAAAGAGTAAACAAAAACAAAACAATGGAAAGGGGTTTGGACAAGGCTTCCTCTTTATAAGTGCTTAATCAGTATGAGCATATGGTATAATGTACATAGTAAATATAATCTTAAATGTATACGTTTGATATACACATTTATTACAGTTTTCGTATTAAGGACTATTAGCATGGTAAAGAAAGCTCCTTGAATAACATGAAGCAAAGGACAATAAGCCTTTGAATCTCATTTCAGCATAACATATATTCGGGCATAGGCTTCAATTTAAGAGGAAATCATGGCCATAAACATTAGCATTTTGTGCAAACAACTGCGTAATTTGTTTAGCCTCATAATAAGCTGGAGATGGCATACAATGAAAGAAGGCCTTTTGGTTTTAAAATGAATAAAAATTGATTGCATCCCAATAAAAAACCAATTGGCAGAGTGTTAACTGAATTCCACTCAAACGTCTGTAGCAGTCCCTGGTCGCTTTATTGTGAGCTAATGCAATAGAGCACACTTAGCAATAAATGCATCTTTCTGATGAGCTCGTAGAGGTTTTCCAAAATGGCCTGATGAAATTGTCAAAATTAGATTAGGCTGAGCTGCTAATGATTCTTAAAACAAAGGAAAATCTCCAAATAAAATTAGCAGAGCCTCTTGTTCTCTAAATAAATCATATGTAAATTACTGTCATTGGAAAAAAAGATGCCTGCCTGGAGGGTAAAGGTTTCATTATCTCAATGGGTTTGGAAGTATAATAAGGAGGCTCCTCCAAGCCAATTATAACTTGAAAATAAATCACAGGAAATGTATCTAACTTACAGAAAGGCTTTCTGAATCCTGATACTATATTTAAATTCAGACTATATTTGATCTAATACTCCTCGGGTAGTTAGTCTATATGACTTCTCGATGTGTTTGGTAAAACCTCTTATTGTATTAAGTTGGGACAATGTTGCATTGCCTCAAATAACTTTCCAAAAGCATATAATTTAATTCATCTGAAATGTACATTTGAAGAGCCAGTTCATCCAAAAATGAAAATTCATTCCACAATGAAATGGTGACTGAGAGTGTCATTCTCCCAAACTTTTCCTTGGGTGTTCCTTGGAAGACAGAAAGTCACATGGGGTTGGAACAACTCAAAGGTGAAAAAATGTTGACAGAATTTTTATTTTTGGATGAACTGTCTTTAAGTATAGCAAATGAACTGAAATAATTTTAACTTAAAATCAGTAAATCACTGATCAGTTTCCAACTTGCCGTGCCATTTCATTGACACAAGTCAAACATGCCAATATGACTACAGCAATTACTACAGCAAATAAACAGAATGACTGACATTTTGGGAACAGCTTGAGTGTGAGTCAATACAAACACAGGGATTTCAGTTGCTTAGGTACACAAAATCGCGCTAGTGTGTTCCTGCCATTCAGGTAAGTCTGTGCATTGTTCACATTTTATCCCTGTTTGACATGGTGGACTTGCTAAGCTTTGGAAAATCGAATGGAGAGAGAACTGACAACACTTTTACAGGTGCAGTTAAATAGGCAAGGATTTGTTGTATTGTTGTTGCCCTGTCTATACTAATTCACTAAAAACAAAAAAGGAAGAAAATAAGGATGAATGACGCACAGAAAGAGAATGAATGAATACATCAATGATTTATTCATCTTGTCAGATTGTCTTAAAAAATATATAGATATACCATTATATAGCTAAATAGTAATAGCTAAAAGCACTGCATGTCAATTAGAAACTATTACACACATGATTCTTATTGGTCAATCAAAGCCTTTTATTGTCAAACATTGTTTTATATTGACCATTAAACTTTATAATTGATTGTTGTCCCAGGCAACAGATTTCTTACATTCTTGTGCAACTTTTATGTCTCATATCACTCTGAAGTCTCTTTCTGCTCACATAATAAGATAATGATCATCTATTTATTTATTTGGTAAGTAGTCAATGCAGTAAGCAGGCTAAAACAACGGAAGGGACAGTGTTATTCGAGGCAAAAGGGGTCAGGGTGATACAAGACCAGACAACCCCTGATCACCCTGTCAGGGGGGTTATTTTGCAATTATGATGGCTTACTTACCCCTCCTTGGGAAGACTCAGTTGCAGTAATGCACCTGAATACTGTATACACAGTACATTGAGACTGGCAGCAGCTGAGAATTTTACCATTTAGTTTGCTGTGTACTTCCTCCTCATTCTAGTTCCCGTTCCTCCTTCTGACTCTAATCAATGAACATCTCTTATAGAACAGCTTGTGCATGCAGAAATGTAATTTATATACACTCACCGGTGAGTATACCTTTACTAGGTATACCTGTACATCTACAGATTCATGTGATTCTCTAATCAGCCAATCATGTGGCAGCAGTGTAATGTATAAAATCATGCAGATATTGGTCAGGAGCTTCAGATAATGTGCATATCAACCATCAGAATGGGGGAAAAAAATTATCTCAGGGATTTAGACCATGGCATGATTGTTGGTGCCAGATGGGCTGGTTTGAGTATTTCTGTAACTGCTGAACCCCTGGAATTTTCACACGCAACTGTCTCTAGAGTGTAAAGAGATTGGTGCGAGAAAAAAAAAACTTCCAGTGAGCAACAGTTCTGTGGGCGAAAACAGCTTGTTAATGTCAGAGGTCAGAGGAGATTGGCCAGACTGGTCCAAGCTGACATGAAGGTGACAGTAACCCAAATAAAAAACAGTTCTATGCAGAAAGCATTTCTGAGCATTCAACACATCAAACATTGAGGCGAATGGGCAACAGCAGCAGAAGACCCCTCCGGGTATCACTACTGTCAGCTAAGAACAAGAAACTGAGGCTGCAGTGGGAACAGACTCACTAAAATTGGACAGTAGACGATTGGAAAAACATAACCTGGTTTGACAAATCTGGATTTGTGCTGAGGTACACAGATGATAGGCCCATTGCAGCCTCAGATTTCTGTTCTTGGCTTACAGAAGTGGAACCCAACGTGGTCTGTTGTAGCCCATCTGCCTCTAGTTTCGACGTGTTGTGCATTCTGAGACAATTGTGCAGAGTGGTTATCTGTTACTGTAGCCTTTCTGTCAGTTCGATCCATTATCTGTTGACCTCTGTCATCAACAAGCCATTTTTGCCTACAGAACTGCTGCTCATTGGTTGTTTTTTGTTTTTAGCACAATTCTCTTGATACTCTAGTGTCTGTTGTGCATGAAAGATCAGCAGTTACAGAAATACTCAAACCAGCCTGTCTGGCCCCAACAATCATGCCACGGTCCAAATCAACAATATAATTTTTCCCCATTCTGATGATTGATGTGAACATTAACTGAAGCTCCTGACCCATATCTGCATGATTTTCTACACAGCACTGCTGCCACACAATTGGCTGATTAGATAATTGCATAAATAGATGTACAGGTGTACCTAATAAAGTGGCCGGTGAGTGTAGATTTTAACATATTATACAGTATTTAAACATACACCATAATACTTTTACACATTACAGAACAAGATTCTTCAACCCCTTCCAGGCCAAGAACAGAGAAATGAAGCAGGGACCACTTATTACAGGTAGTATAAAACAGAGTGTTGCATTTTAAGCCTTGCCTATAATTACATGCGTATAGTACGATATTGACAAATTTATATTCTTAGTGGTGATGCTTACATTGCAAACCATTTATATAATCATTATTAACACACATAGTCATATAGTTTTCCTTTTTAAATTTTCCTAAAGAGATCTGAATGAAGAAGGGACAATGAAAAATTTAGATTAATTTAAGCTCCTTTAGCTTTGGTTGATATTAACGTAGGCGTAATATTGTATTTTAGTTTAATGCTCATTTTTAGTTTATCACAAACATTAGTTTGAGACCAATAATTAATGGACCCCCTTGGGATTGAAGACTCCTGTAATAGAATATAGATATACATTAGACAGTTTAAATTTAATTTAAATTTTTCATTTAATTTTATGATGACAGTGTTATCCCATCTGTTGCAGTACATTTGTTTACATTGTTCTTCTGATCACTTCTGTCTTTGATTTGGGTTTGCATCTGTCAGAAAATCTCCAGTTATATTTAATTTCACCAAATGGCGAGACATTAATTGGTCTAAGTGTTCTTTAAGGGGCTAGAAAACACATTACCATAATTGAAAGTCCATACTGTGGTAAAAATAACTGTTCTCGTGTTGAGCTAGACCCACTGGTGCCTTTTGCTCTCTGTCGGTGAGAACTAAATATATTTTCTGCATTCTGAATGGCATTCCAGTCCAAAGTGTACGTGCCAGTAGTTAACAGTGTATGATCATAAATAGTTTTCTCAGCCAAAGCATTTTCACAACCGAGATGGGACTTAAACTGCAGATGTGCAACTTTCAAAATAAATGAGTTATTAATGGTTGAAGAGATGATTTTGTTCCCTTTCTAAAAGCACACTTTAGCAAATGTTCTAATGACAGATTATTCATATGCATTGTCAGGAAGGTAATGTTTCTGGCAATAATGGTGGTATAATATCTCAGGATCTCAACACTGGGCCAAAATTATGTCACTTTGACCACCTGTTCCTGAAAAACGTCATCACCCTCATGCAGTTCCGGCTGGCTTCCAAAAAGTGAACTTCTGAACTGCTGCCTTTGGTCTCTGAATTGTGAGTAAGCAGGCAGCAACAGCCACTCTAAGTTTGTGAGTGTGGTCAGAGGGGTTACATAAGGGATAAATAGACCCTGCAATTGTCGGTCAACATTATTGTGTGGTAAAGGGTTGCTGTGATGAGTTTTTACCCAGTTTAAAAGAGCCAACGAGGACACAAACACTGCAAAACGGTGTCTGTAGTACAGTTTAATGTTAATGAGGACCTGTTGTGTTATGAGATTGCACAGACTAAGGAGCCGACCATATGACTATTCAAATTAATTTTGATGATAATAAAACAACCATGCCTTTTACAACCATAAAGATAAAACATTAGACATTGGTTTCGGTGAGAATGCAGCAAAGTGATATTTGTACCTTTACTATTATGTCTTATGTTAGTGTTAAATTTTATGCAGTGTCTATTTGCACCCCGGTTACACAGGACAGCAATTTAACCAATAGTCAGGTGGAAGCACAGACATATCTGTCAGACTAACCAATAGATGTCGCTGCAGTAGCTTGGGGTGTAAAAACGGTGTTTGAATGTGTACTAGTGATGGGCGATACCACTTATTTTCTTTACAATCTGATACCATTAATTTCAAGTCCAATTTCGTTGATACCGATACAATACCTATACTTCTATAATTTTTTTGTGCAGGGAGTGCAGATAAGGGTTTGAATCTTATCTACCATTATATGTTATATTAATAATGTTTTTTTGGTGTAATAACAGGCTCAAAAGACTGTTGGAAACTGTACAATGCTTTATATAGTAAATGTCACTTCTTAGTGGACCACAGTCCAGATACAGACACAAGACTGGTTGTACCTTGACCGCAAATCATCTATCGTTATAAAATAAAAAATGTTTGACATTTTTTTATATATTTCTATTAACCCTATAATGCTGTGTGTATCAAATATGAGGGTTATTATCACTGGGGTTATTAATACAATTATTATTGAATTACTTATTTTTAAACACGATTAACAATCGTATTTGATCTAATTACACAATGATGATTCATCGACATTATAGACATTACAGTTTTATCATCTGTTAATGCCTGATCTTCTGTAAAGCTGCTTTGAAACAATGTGTTGTGAAAGGTGCTATACAAATAAAATTGAATTGGCAAAGTTTGATGGCTCCTGTTTAACTTTCTGTTCAAGCTGATGAGCCAAATGACCTACACTATGTAAGTTTCACATGTCTGTGGCACCATTAATTGGTTATTTGGAAGAAATATATGGTTTCAATGTTTATGTCGATCTATGTAATATGGTGGCGAACTTCTGCGAAAGTGACTCTTATATTGGTATAAATGACCATTTAATAAAGTAAAAGTGACTGATATTTTAATGAGTATTTGCTGAATATAAGCAACTTATGCTTGGTAAAATGTTGTATATTATTTTATGAAAAGGCCTATTGAAATCCATGTATCAAATATGATACAACAGGCTTTTGAGTTATATCTCTCAATCACTATTCCAGTCACGCCCACCACAAAAAACAAAAAGGCTAAGAAAAACTTAAATAAAAAATGTCCTACGCAAAAATGCATTGCTGGGCCTCAGGAGGATAATGACCTTTAAAGCATATTGTATCAAATATGATACATAAAAAAGTATTTTTTTGTTTTTATGATTTCTTTTTGTAGTTTGCCTAATGAAATATATTATAAAAAAAATAATTGTCTTTTTAGTTTTGTCTGAGTTTTTTTTCACATGGAGAAATAGAACATCTATATTGTGTAGCACATGTATTGTGAAAAAAGCTACAAATAAATCAAATTAATTATTAATTTCAAATCTGGATAAATGGACAAATTTGTATTTGGAGAGACTACTATTTTGGATTTATAAATTATTTTAAAAGGCATTATGACTGTGTACTAGAAAATTCACAATGCATTTTATTGAAATGCACATTGTTGTATGCGTCATATAGCCATACAACATATTGACTCCTGAAACCTTAACGTAATGCAATTTATTATAGGTCCTTTGATTGTTCGGATCTTTGCTGGGAAGGAAAATTAGAGCGTGGACCTCTGAAACTTTAATTGAATACCCCTGCTATATATTAGGCGTACATATGTATATAATGTCTGTACAAACACTGATACAAGTATCTTTTAACAATACAAGCTGCACACACACACACTGTTGGAATGAAACGGGTACAATGCTGCACATTCACATTACAGCATTACAGCTAAAAGTGGTAACAGCAAAGTAACACACTTATTCATGTTCTACCCTGCTGCTGACTTCACTGGCCCCACAACTTGTTTGTCCATAGTTTGCGGAAAATGTTTCTTTGCGACTCAATAGGTGGAAATGACATTTGTTATTTCAGGGAAGCTCCCATTTTAAAGACTAAATTTAAAAAGAAACACAAGCGTTTCCAGCCGAAAGAGTCCATGCTGAAATCACTTCACACTTTGAGAGAGGTGCTGACAGTAGGGATCAAGGTCGTGTAAGTTATTCCAGAGGTCTCAGCAGGATAGCAAATGATGTGACCTAAACAAGAAGCCGATAAGCCAGTGACATACAGGGAAACAATCCCTGTTCTACCTCCAGCAATATAATCATCTGCACAAGCTGACTGCTTCATGAAAGGGGGCAGTGTGCTCCAAGACACACTTACTCATTAGGCAAAATACACACTCCACAAGAGATTGAAAATGAATCTAAAAAGTGTGAAGGTTACAAATACAGTTGAGTTCAAATGAATGAGACTACACTGATAATCTGTGATTCAAAATCTAATTCAAACCTGAATTTTTTTTTTAATAAATTAAAACAATGAGATAAAATGAACAATGTGATAAAAGTAAAAGCAAATGTGTAGCCAACAGTTGCTGGCATTTACGTGCAATTTGTGAATTGTACATTGATTCCATGCACGTGCAAGTAAGCAACAAATCTGCTGGAACGCTTTTCTTTTTTAACACCCCCATATGACATAATGGGCGAGAGATTGGAGGCTGGGGGCACTGTGTCCACATTGACTTTACACACCAATTTAAAAACAGCAGCCCTTCACACCATGTTTAACAGGAAGAGGCTGTAAAATGAAATAGCCGAGACCTACAGTATTTCAAAATTAATAGTTAGCAGCAAGAGAAAGAAGTAAATTACGTAAAATATTAACAATAAAAAGGTGAAAAAAAATAGTCATCAATCTTTCGTACGACAAAATAAGATAATTATGAACTGGATAAAATCAGTACATTCCAGGATATATATATATATATACACACTCAGGCATGGTAACAGGGATTGCTTTGACCATAGACTTCTCTCACAAGTGTTATCCTAGCAAATATTTTCGTCAGTTCCTATGGTGGTCTCTCGCTCAGTAGGACATCACACCTGCAAACTGTACAGTAAATAACTCTGCATGTCAACTTGCCTTGTCTGCTATATTGTGCTAACTCTACTGTCAAAAGCTTAATCACCACCACCAGATTTATATCCTAGGGTTAACTTGTGGGAATGACTCAATAAAGCTCAGAGTTATATGTTCATTTTACAAACTTTCATTTCAATATATGTTCAGAAGGGCAAAAATTCTACAAACTTACAGTGATATACCAACAGTGGGTTACCTAATCTAATAAAAATACATAATTTTATTCTGAATAATTATTTATGTTGATATGTATAAAAAAGATAAATTGGGGATATTATTTTTTGGCAAATTAGAGAACAGAGAAAAGATTTACACTAATCTATTAAAGGATACATTTAGTCTCACTTCAATGTACTTCAGTCGAGGAAGAACCCATGGATGGAAAATTCACAAATGAGATCTATTTAATATCTAAATGATATCTTCTAGAATGAACTCTGTTTAAATAGACAGCAAATTGAGACTTTTGCTTGTTTAGACACCATAATAATCCATATAGAGTTTCAGAAAAGATCTCAAATTGTGCTCAGATTTGCAAAAATACCAAAGTCTGCAATCAGAAGTTAAAGATTTCAGTATGAACTCATTATGAACTCAGTATGAACTCATTTTTTTTTTATCACATTCTACCATGACCAAACTATCTGGGCTATACAATCCAATTTAAAATTATGGCTCTACATTTACTAAGTGAACAATTCTCATTTGTGTCTATTTCTAATTCTCCTAATGAATTTCAGCAGGAACATCTGTGACAAAATGTATCCTTAAGTGAAACATAACTAAGAGCAGAACTCTAGCTATAAAAGATCAACTTCTAAACAATTACATTTTCCTGTCTTACTTACAAACCTTTAGGTGAAACAAACTAAAAGAGTAAGATTACAATTTGGTCAAAATGAGTTAACCTTGTGGTTAATTTCTGAGTTTGTTTTTGCATTGTACAAAGAAAAATTATCCTCCAAACTGCGCTTTTTGTTTTCTGTTGTAGAATAAAACAAGTGACATAATATCATATAATCAATAAAAAAAAAAATCTAAAATAAAGTTGAAAGTGCTTCAGCCAAAGCACTTGTAACCTGTAAACATCCATCTTAATCATTCACCGCGTTAATGGCAAAGTGTTCACAACTCTCAGTTCTAGTGATCAACCGATATGGGTTTTTAATGGCTGATGCCTATATCCAGAGTTTAGGGTAGCCGATAGGATATAATGCAGATATATCACACAATTTAATATAGTAAATAACATAAACATAAAACTGCAAAAAATTAATAAACTCGTATTAATACAATTGTATTTTAACTGGAAGCAGATTCTTCTGATTTCTGTTTAGTCATCAAATATTTGTAATTTATTTGCACATGAAGAAATTGTTATTATAGTAGGAAGAAGGAAATAACAGTACACACATTAGTCCAGCAACCATGGATGGCATGTCCACATTAGCAATCGCATTTTCTCCAAAAATACCAAATCAAACCAGTTGTACAATGTACATTGCATAATGAATAAGACATTGACTCATAGCACACATGAAGTGCTTTTACATTGGTTGAATTCACACGCTCATGTGGATCCAGCGCAAGCTACAATCTCCTGACAGTTTAAACGGCCTAGATCACCTGCTTGGATTGTCACGGACTGACCGTCGTGATTTGTGAATCAGAGAAACTTTTGATCCTGATCCTGAAGTTTTTGATTCTTGCTGATGGAATATGCGCTTCAGAGGAAGTTATTAGATGAGTGTTCGAGGGGAAGAAAACGCTGGATTTTTTGTGAGGTTTGTAAATTACATCTGTTTAAACTACATATCTGCATATTGCAGACTATATATAAAAGAAGTTTTAATGATATTTGCCTTTTATCATTAGAAAAGTTATAGGGAACTGCTGAGGAGAGGCTGATAGAATACGTGCTTTAGAGGTAAATAAATGAGCACTCCACAGGATGCTGGATCTGCTGAAGTTGTGTGAGGTTGGTTTATTACATCTGTGTAAATGAAATATGCGCAAATTTGCATACAGTATATGAAATTAGTTGTATTGATATTTCCCTTTTTATCATTAGACAAGACAGTCTGATATGTGGAGCGTTTAAATGAGACTGTGTTGCACACTGGTCTATTATTGTAGTAACACAATGGCACATAACAAAAAAACGAACCGTGAATGGTCTCAGTCGCTTCATATGCAACAGGCGATTCTCAGCGCCCTCAAGAAACAAATCAGCCAAAGGGAAAAATGTATATATATCGGCGATATATCAGTTGACCACTACTCAGTTCATAGACAGAGTTGAGTGCTTAGCGAATTCATCGATGCACTCAAGAATAAGGAGATGTGTAGAGAGAAAGAGAGAACAGCGATATGGCAGAAGGGATGTGGTCAGTGTCAAGATGTCAGGAGCATAATGGCTAGCTGAGTCATAGGTTATAAAAAGCTGTCATTAGGGATTTCAACCCACTGCAACTCATGACAGTAGAGTAGTGAATTATTTATTAAGGTGGAAACTTAAGAGCCTCTTACTCAAGGCTGCCTGTTTTTGTTTTTTTTCAAGCTTGTTTAAACTGCCCTGCCAATAATTGTCAAATATACACATTTTAATAAGGATGATTTATGGCATTCATTGTTATTTCTCTGCTGCCAACTAATTGTGTTAAATAAAATAATGAATACATATCTTTAAAAGCATACATTCACATTGCTAAACACAGTTGTTTGATTAGCAATAGGAAATATAATATGTGCAAATGTGCAAAGTTCCTTAAATGAACAATTAATTGAAATTCAGTATTTTCAAAAATACTGTAACAACATTAAATTATGTTTGTGTTCAAAATAATAAATTGTCTTGGCAGATGCGTTCTTACAAAAGCAACTTTAAGAAATTAAATGTACTGTGTTTGTAACTATGGCTCAGCATGGAGCTAAGGATTCAAGTCTAGAACTAAGATTAGAATGGAACTAACTGAAATATCAAAACAACAATACAAGTACAAGAACATAAACTGACAGTCACAGTTTTATACTATTTCTAGATTACTTCAATAAGCATACCACAAGGAAATCTTTGGAAATACAGTTAGAAATATGTTATCCAAAGCAATTTACAAAATATTCAATAATAATATATATATATATATATATATATATATATATATATATATATATATATATGGTTTTCTTTCTGGACTAAAATGTCCCATCACTTGGGGTAAAAGGCCCCCAGAAGTGTTATAATGATATAATGTGGATATGAGGCAATAGTTGTAGGGTAAAATTTGTTAACTTATACAAATACTTTTGAGACAGCAAGACACTTTTTTGAGTAAATATTAAGATACTAATTTAAAATAACCACTTAAGAAAAGGTGCACTATTTTCTGTTAATTTCAAACACATTCTGAATTCCATAACATCTCAAGTATTCTACAAGAAAATTAATCTCCGTTGTGATTGGATCAGTCAATGTGAGCCCACTTTGAACATTCTTCATAACAACTTTATTCACCCCACTTATGATAAACAATGTGTTTAATAGGGGTCTTTAGCCCCTGCAATACTACCCGTACACTTATTGGACAGATACTGAAATTGTTTTGATATAATCACCTTGAACAAATTGAAAATGAAAAATAATTTTGTCTGTGATGATTTTAAGGATATTCATTAGCCACATACATTTGCAACATTATAAAAAATATTACATATTAGATCAAATTACCTCAAAATCAACCTTTAGACATTACAAGCAATTATCTCATGGATCAGGAATATTTTGCAGTGTATAGTGACAAACAGGTCTTTGGGAATATACTGTGGTAGTATTTGATGCAATTTTATTGTTTTGGGAGAAACAAAATCAAATGTGCCTTTTAGCCCTGTTTTACCTTAAATATACATGAATAGCTTCTTCATGATTCAAGCAAATGCTTGATTTCCATCACATTTCAAGAAAACATCATCTCTACACACAAAATGCTTTTTATACCCCCATTGTTTACAATATCCACAAAACATCCTCAACTCTACACTTCAAATACATTTCACATTGCTCTCAATGCCTTGTGACTGCCAACTCTACACATATCAGTCAAGGCATTAACTCTTTGTTTTGTTCGTAGTGTATGAAAATGGTTAAAAATCCCATGGGTCAGTGAAAATGATCTGTTCATTCCAGTTGCCTGTTTTAAGTCAGTCAAAACATTCCAGACTTCAAAAGAGGGCTCTGCCTTCTTAGGCCATTCTGTGTCCCCATCTCAATGGCCCAGGAGGGCTTGGTTATTTGGATAAATTAATTTCTGGAGTCTGCCAGCTTTTGCAAAAGCACCGCATGTCTGACAGCAAATTAGTCTCACTGAAACAACAGACTTTAAGACTGAAAGAAAACACCAGAGAAGAAAGGTGGCGTGGACAATGCTACGAATTGAGATATAACACAATATTGAAACATACATCTGGCGCTGGGTACATACTTTTTTCCTTATTGAACATCATACTAGTTTAAGGCAATTATTGCTGATCACATGGGTGTTAGGATAAAACCATGACATGTAATAGATACTAAGTTTTCTTAGCCCAGTGCAAATGCTCTGACCTCATCCTGAAAAAGTCACCACGTTACCAAAAACCTCTCATATGCTACATACAGCAGCTCCAAAAGATATATGGACACTGAAGCCACACTTTAAATGTATGAATGTTAGATAAGAACATATCAAAGTGCTATTTATTGTCAAGCAAGAAAGCCCAAACACAGTTTTCAAGCAAAAAAAAAAAAAGTTTTTTTTTACTATTTCTAGACACTTTCTTGCTGTCAAACATTAGTGGAACATGTCCAAAGTGAATATGATGAACAACACCTCTGGTTACCCTGCATGGACACCTGTGAGATCTGGAAGAGGAAATGACTTCATCCACTTCAAATCACCTTGACATCAGTTGGTTAAAAGTCATTGCAAAAATGAGAAGAGCTGTAGCATCATTTGTGTGCAGATGCCACTTGGTTTGATATTTTGTTATCCAATGTAATGACATCCATACATTTCAATGTGTAACATAAGTGTCCAAATACTTTTTTGGGCCACTGTATAGCAAACTAGCATTCATTTTTAAATAAGGTAATCAACAACATGACTCCAGGCAACATATCAGTGTGGTACAGACATATATACTACTAAAATAATGTCCTCATATCAGCGATATTTATCCAAAACTTGTATGAAGAACTTCAGTTCTTCACAACAGAAGTTGGTGAAAATTGCTAATCAGTTTCTACATATTGACTGAAATGATAAGTCACAGACACAGAGTGGTGTAGAGCAGAGGTCTTAAAGAGTGGAGGCCTAGACCTCAACCAACACATGAAGACAATTCAAGATAAATGGAGCATGCTATTTTCACAGTACATGAAAGGCTGCCCAAGGACACTGCTCTGAAAGAGAGAACACAGCAAGCCAGTAAAAGCAGAAAAAGAAGAAACTTAAAAGTAGTACCAAAACACATTTTGATTAAGGAAAATTCATTTGATGAAATGCTTTGTAGGTCTTGGAATTGATGCAGTTACCACTCTGAGTGCTTCAAGTTTATTGTTCTCCAACACGAAACTACACACCAATAGAGAATATCACCATATATTACCCTTAATGATAATGTAACGTAATGGTCCATAATATAGATAAAGGTCTGAAAATGTAAATTAGTTTGGGATGAATCTAAATTTGATCCAAATGTAAAACTACCATTACATTAATATATAACATGGAGAATTAAAATGTTGTGTCATTTAATTGAACTCATTTGGAGATACAGATGTTGCCTCATTGTGTGCAGGTTACTCTGCAATGCTGGGGCCTTAAATGTGTTTTATGGGTATAAACTTATATTAAAAACACTGATTAGCAATACAATCCAATTTCACAACTCTCTAAAAGTGCTAAATATAATTATAGTCTTTTTCTAATGGCAGTTGTAAAGTCTATTTTTTTTTTTTTTTTGTATTACCAAACAAACCAAAAACTGTAAAATGACAGAAATGTATTGAGTTTGATCAAGTAGCAAACCAGGCCTTTCAGTTTAGAAACAAATTATTGCACCTCCACTTCTACTGCAGCCCAATCCTTGAACTCACTCGGGTAATGAGATGACATAGCCTTGATGACGCTACATGCCTAACAAGAGGGAGGGCTAGGGTGTCAACCACACATGGTACAATGAGACAAAACCCAATGACCACTGTTCCAGTGGGCCAAAACATGTTCGGTTAATCTGATACCATGAATTCAATCTTATATATCATGTTAATCTGAGAGAACACAAATATTCTAGCATAATTACATTTCTTTACTATAGCAAAATTATGCAAGGGCCTAGTGAATGTAACATTAACTGGTTTTAAGCTGAGGTCCATTAATGTTGTATGTATATATGTAAAATAATTATACTGAAAATAGTTGTCAACTTCCATGAGCATTTTTTTCTCCAATGGGCAATGCCAACATCTAGAGAGAACCGAGGCCCATGACAATATAATTCCAAAATGCAATATAATTAAATGATAGCACATGAGACACACAAAATTGCTTAAATTTAATTTAATTTTAAAAACATTTGTTATACAATATTTCTTCAAAATACATTTAAACTTTAAGGCTTATTAAGACTTTTTAATTATAAAACAATTACAGTGCTGTCCGTTATTAGTAATGAAAAATAATGGTAGACTAGAACAGTCAAATTTAACTATGTTTCAAAAACAGCATTCACAGATTAACAGCAGCTAAATATTTATTTTCATATCATGTACAGGCCCATGATACATGTTGTCTGGTGTAAGACTGCAGGCCCCTGTATTCCTATTGTTATTATTGTTTTATATACCATAAACTGAAAAGTTATTATCAAAGTCTTTTCCAGAGGGTGTCTAAATTATTACTGCTCATCTGCACACAATATACTCAGCTTACCACCACTGTCAAAGACATTTCAAAGACTACCTGAGTGTATCATTTAAAGTTAGATAGAACCATTTTTAAGAGGAGAAATACTTTTTTTTCTGTCAAGTTAGCATGCACAGATGTGATGGCATTTGTGCATAGACTGCAAGTGTTTATTGCTCAGACAGGTATTGCAGAGAAAACACAGATCATTTTACTGTTTTTGTACTGCTTGACTTCAGTTTTGGTAAGCACTTAAGGTCAACAAAATAAAACAATTAACATCTTCAAGTCACCTTCAACAACAACAAAACTCTAAATGAAACTTAAAGTAAAAGAAGGTGCAATAGGTTTGAGGGGGTCTTGTATAGTCTAATGTAAATATGTTGCTTTAGGGTGGATGATTTGCTAAGAAGGATACTTCTTGGTGAAATAATAAGTGCAATACCATGTCAGTGCCAATGGCAGCTGAAAAATTAGGGGTATTCGAAAACGTTGCAAGGCATTTATTTTCCTTTTAAAGAATAGTGAAATACTAGGCATCACTACTGAGAAGAGGTGCCTCACAAGATCAAAATTATTCTTTAATTTCTCATTAGTTCTCATATTGTCTTGTGTAGTTGTTTAATCTCTCTTTGTGTATGCTTTGCTTTGGGAAATATTGTAATGCTATATTTATTTTTAACTGGTTTATTTGTCCAGCACAGTTGTTGTTTTTAAACGTGCTATATAAATAAAAGAGTTCTGCTTTATATAAATGGTTCCCTTACCAGCTTAATTAGTTGCATGCGATACATTTTTTTAGGCAGGTTGTTATTCAAATTACAATGTTTATTTCTTAATTATTTATTTAATTATTTTTTAAGAGTAGGTCGATTGGGTTTGTCTTGTTGTTTCTGTAATTGTATAATTTTTTTTTTTAATTCAAATCTAGTAATTCGGATTGGTATGCATTTTTTTTTATTAATTAAATGCACCAATTTACTTCTCCTATGCATGCGTGGATCCTTAAAAAAAATACTATTATATTTATGCCTTAAATATAATTTAATCAATGTCTATTAGTTAGGGCCTTGAGGCGTTCAAATATTTGCAAAACTGCTGCTATAAAACAGAAAGGTTGCCCAGCCACTCTTTTATTTAATATTGAATGTAATGTGCCCCCTAGAGGATGTTCCATCAAATACTTTGCAAAATATGTAACCTCAGCAACTATGATGGTCTCATAAATGACCTTTTTCTATGTGCTTTGATTTTTTTTTTTTACATTCAATAAATTATGATTAAAATCTTCATTGAAAAAAAAAATTAAGTTTAACTTCATCCACACAGATCTATCATTTTGCACTCATTTCAGGAAATTTGCTTACTTTCTGATGTGATCATCACGATTCAAATAGAGCTCATCAGTTACAGCTGATCATTAGAAATAGTACCGCTTGGATGACCTGGCATTAACCCGCAGTTCCAGTCATTTTTATTGTAGATCTAAAACTGTTAATCTATCCAACTTGCTTTATCCAACTACTCAATTAATCTCTTGTCGAGAATCAGTTAAGATTGCATTATTCATCTGTAAGGAGATCACTTCTTTAGAAGGATATATAGACAGCTTCAGATGCAAACACTGTATCATGAGAGAGAAATGCATCTGTGAGTGAGCACTGCTTGGCAGGAGCACATTCTTAATTTCTTCATGCTCCATCTGTTGAAATGATAAAGTGCAGCCATAATGGAACACAACAAGATTAGATTAATTTGGTTTGTCCATTATACTGCAGGCCCTTCCACAGATGATTGCAATTTTCTCGGTTAGGGCCATTATTGTGAGATCTGTTTAGCAGCTGATGCAATTAAAATGGGCTTAATGTAAATGTAACAATACAAATAACACTTTCCCTCCACGTACTTTTGAGTGGGTGTCCTGCACCAAAGTCCAAAAGCTGAACAGATAGTCGGCACTACAGCCCATATTTAACTTCAAACAAAGCAAGGCTTGATTTGATTAGTCTGAACTCTATGATCAATAACTCTGTTATTGATGTGATCAGTGAGCATGTTTGCATGTTCTCAGAGATGTTCAGGTATCCGATTGCAGACCATCCTCTTAGTGTTAGATGACTGATCTAGTGCATTTAAATCGCTTATGAGCCTCCGAGTCTAAAACACTCCTATGTGCTACAGCGGTGTGTTGATATACAGACGTGTCAAAGGCAAAAGAAATGGTCGAAAGGGAAAAGGGAGGGAGAGAGTTAGGAAAGGAGAAAAAGACTTGTGAATTTCCTTTCATGTCTTTTCCCTTGTCCTTGTTGATCTGATAGGGCTCTTATTGGCAGTTTCCTGAAGCTGTATCAGATCTCGTCGAAGGGAGGAGACCAGGAGGAAGTGAAATTGACAGAAGTATCACCCAATGCTCTGACCGCTACTTAAATGGAGCACCAGCTGACTAAACGCTTTTAGTCTCAGCATGTCTATAACTTTTGATTTATATGCAATTGTAAAATATTACATTATAGCAATTGATTTTTGTTTTTCAGAGGAAAGGGACCGTTTTGGACATACTTTTTTCTGTAACATGCATTTTTCATTTTATTATATGGGAATCTGATACAACATCTGTTTTTTTTTTTTGTTTTTTTTGTGCTGTTTATAATTTTTCAACACAAGTGTTTTGAATTATATGTCCTATCAAATTTTTGATATGATCTTTCCATACGCAAAAGGGAGAATCGGCTTCTTAGGTGATTAGTTGGTCATTTCATTTCTCCTTGTTATTTTGTCCTGTTTCAATCCTTTCCTTCATCAACAATACATGTTTTTCATAACAGGATACCTGCTAAAGTCACATAAGGATGTAAAGACGACTTCCACATATTCTGATAATGCTATCACGAAACTGAACATGAGATAATGATTGAGGTAGACACATTGTCACTTTGGTATGCAGGTGATAAAAATGTCTCCATTACTTTGTATTTCAAGGACTTAATAAAAGATAAAAAAAATAACAACAGACTAAAAATAAATGCAAAAAAATAAACTTGAGCAAAACCTGTATTTTTTAAATTAACGTGAAAATCATAACTGGTAGCACACATAATATGCATTGTGCCGCCTGTAATTTCAGGAACATTTTAGATTTTTTTCAATGACTGAGCATGTTATTTCTATGTTAGGAATTAGAAAGGAAAAAAAATAGGTAACACAGAGCATTTGGATGGTTGAGGTCACTGAGAAATGTTAATAAGCTGCTTTGCCTATCCAAATACTCTGTTAGTTTGGGTTTTGAGATGTGGTGTAAGGGTTGAGAGCCAAATTAAATACTTTCACAGGTAGGAGGAAAAACACAGCAGAAAGCATGCTTCAATTTAAACCTCATCAAAGGCCATACTGGAAAATGATGAGCTGCAAACCTTAACCAAATATCAATGCTGCTGTATGCTTAAAATGAGCCAGCAAAATTATACAAATGTTTTTAGGACTTTCATTGAGGAGAAGATTAAAAAATATATTTAATTAAATATGTATTGCAGATTCCATTTCACTCTTTTGATTGTGTCATAATTGTTTGGCCAGTGAAAGAGAATAATAGGTGAATTAGTGTTTTTTATCTTTGCTTAACCTTTAATAAGGGATCTAAATTGAGCAGTATGTCTCCCTTGCAGCATGCAACATGTAAATGCAAATGTACAAAGCAATATAACAAGATAATCAAAAAGACAACAAAAAATGATTATGTTAAGTATCTACCCTGAAAATGTTCTCAATTATAAAATAATGATGAGCCAGCAGTGAACTGTTCGACCTTTTCCCTTGTTTCCGTTTACCACAATAAAGTGATGAAAAAGACAGCCAGGTGTTGACTGGCAATGTTCTTGGGCCAAACCCTTTGCAAACAATGTCTCATTTTGATAACTTGGAAGACAGCCGACAGAGACTGTTGCATCCTAACCCAAGCCTGTTGGCATGCTGATAATGACATTAATGTTTCTTTGTTGCTAAACAATGATTACACTCTTTTTTTAACTTGAAGTCAAATATGTATCCAAGAGGTAATTAAAGTAAAATATATTCAAGTAAAATGCCAAGAGAGGTTGTGTGTTAGTTTTTTTTTGCACAGAAGATTGAAGGCACAACACAAAGCAAATTATTAATAATGTAGTCAAGTGGAGAAATTTCATGTAATTTAACTCATCATGAATTGGACGTGGCCCCTTTAAGAGTTTTGCGACACCGGCTTTCCGGCACTGTCCCATATGAAAAGCATGAGAACATACATTGTGCAAGAGAGCTCCGGGTTTTGTTCATCGGTTGAGAAAATGTTGTTAAATTGCATTAAATATGTGTTCACAATAGTCATAGGATAAAATTTAGTGTTTGTTATGGGTTATTTTTGAAGGATGAATATGGATTGCATGTGTGGAGTTAGACCACGTTTTCACACATTTGAGGACCGGGTATGTAAATTTTGTATTAATCATATCTCATTTGTTGATTTATAGCCCATAGAGTTTTCCAGTTTAGTGAATAAGTCTAATACGTGTGATATGTGAAAACATGCGTGTCATGACGTAATGAACTACAATCTTATGAAACTTTGTGAATGATATATATCATGTTATACTTTGTCTGACATATTTATACAAATCCGCTTTTTTCTCCGCAGTTGACGTTCACTTTAGACATCACTCTCTGTGTTTACATGAATACCTCACCAAGACAGGAATTTTGGCAGAATTATGAAATGTATTTGACCGTTCAGCATTTTCGGAGCACACGTGTATGTTTAGCACACACACATACGTCGCCTGTCAAACAAACAGGGCACAGCTGTTACTAGACCACTAGTGAATTATAAAATTATGCATGCTGGATTATTTCCAACAGCAGAATAAGAATATTAACTTTCTAATAAGTGAAACAGGCCATGGCTATGAAAAATATAGCTGGTTATTTTTTTGTTATTGACATTTTAATCAGTCTGCCTGTCCAGTCGGGCAAGTACAATTCTTTTTCACTTGTCCCTTCAAAAATCCACTTGTCCCAGACAAGCGTGCAAGCCATCAAAGAAATGGCTATGAGCCATCAAAGAAACTAAGCAAAAGTGGTAACCTGTGTTGAACTTGCTCCTCAGATGTTGAAAATAGTTACATTGTTAGAGCCGTTGGTAATAACGTTACCAGGGGGGTGGACCACAGTCCTTATTAAAACCACAATCTAAAATTTACCTTAAAAACCTCCTCTGATTACAACAACATTTGGCTCAATTTTGGGTCCCCCTGCTGGAAATTTCACTTGAGAACTGCAGCCAAATGTGTAATGAAGAACGTAATTTCAGTTTGCAAACACATTGCAATGTTCATGTAAATTTCATGAGACCAGGCTGGTTTATTGGCATTCTACAATGAATGCAGTTCATTCAAACAGATTTTAGACTTGCAACTTTTCATTTTTTTTTATTGCAATACTTTTAACCATGTTGGCAATTGGAAGCTCAGTAATATTCTAACTACATTAAAAGTACAATTCAGAATTTCTTTAAATAATGGGACAGTGTAAATAATTATTTTACTTCTGAATGACCTTGTTTAGGTTTAGGCAACCAAAATGCCTCTAACACCCACCCTCAATCTCTCATTTCACTCTACCAAGCCATTTGCATTATGTGTGTACAACGTATGAAAAACAATGTAAATATGATTCACCTAGAATCACAAAACCTACAGGTGAATTGTGGCCAAAGTGTTACCATATACATCAATTTCACCTCTCTCAGGCCAAAACACATATTTGGCCTTTTGCAAAAAAAATTATAAATATGTCCCATCATGTTTAGTCATTAGAATGGTTATAGTTCCAGCTAATTTTATGGTGGGCTGTTCCTAGACTACAGACTCATGGGATATGCACAGTATTTAGCTTGATGGAGCTGAAATGAATGCAGTCATAAAACCCAACGCCAGCACACATTGCGGAACGAACTTGATTGTGACGCTTCTGGTTGCATAAGGAGGATTTCCAACAGACCCCATTTATGTGTCATGCACTTTTTTTCAATTTAGAATAAAGCCACTGTAAAAGTTAATGTACAAATAAGCATATGCCTACAAGCCATGGGTACGTAGGTGTGGCTCAGAGACTCAAACATTGAGGGATCCTGGGAAATAAACTACATTTAGCCACACTTGTCTCGAGAAATTTGCATTGGCTGCACCCTACAATTGCCTCCAGGCCAAAACCTCCCACAGTTTTTGGACAGCAGACGTGGTGAAATAAAATAAAGAGAGAGAGTGCAGAAATACTTTCTTGCTTTTTGAACAAGAAATGATGTAGCGGAGAGAAACAGTAGTCTCACAGCCACTGCCTTACTCAATCCATATGTGGGTTTAAACACAGGAAATACCCACCATTCAATGTAATCAGGCTGGAGGCCTATCCATCGTAGAGAGCCTCGTGGAACTAATTGAACACCATTTAGGCTGTTTGGGTCCAAATATGCAGCACAGACAAAAAATCTACTTTTACATAATTAACAAAATCATAGTCATAAGAAGCAAAAAATCAAGGGCTGTATTTCATCGAGATCTAATCATGATTTCAAGATAAATGTAAAAATGTAATTTGCATTCTATCTGTCTTTCCATAAACAAGTTAGATTCATATGGCTATCTCCCCAAACGATAATCAATCCATTGAGACATAAACTGGCAAACTAAAAGAACAAATCATCATCATTACAGTGAGTGCTTCATCTACAGAAGAAAATGGATTAGTGCTCATTGCTGACGTAACTGGATGTCTCAGAACTTTGCATTATTCCTTGGCGCCTAACAGAGGTTAAAGTTTAGATTGACAGTATCATCATTTGTACTAAAATAGCTCCTAAAATTGTTAAATAAATGAATGGAAATGCGTGCAGCAATGCAACATGGGATTTGGTTGCTGAATTTCTTTGTGGTTCCAACACAGCGGTACTCCATTACAGTCATAATCTGTCACATAGACAGATTATGAGTACAAAGTATTTCAATGTTTGGGAGGACACAAGCAACAATTAAAATCTATTTTGTGTATTTGCTTCTTTTTCAGATCATAATCTCTTGCATTCATTGAGCAGCCCACTGACATCTTGACATCCCTTGACATCTTTGACATTTGCGGGGGTGAGTTTGTTTACTCCACCACTGGTTGTGATGGATGGAGTGTGGCTAAATGGACTGGTGCCAGTTGAAGAAGGTGCAGGATAGATTCTGACAGCTCGGCAACACAGTAAACCTCAACATATGCCATTGATTTAACCAGCGCTCCAATAAAGAGCCGGACAGCCCGGTTAACACGCTTTCTTCTCACACACACTTTCACTCCAGAGAGTGAATCCGAGAAGGAGGCTTGGTTCAGAAATCCTTGATTTGTAACCTTCATGAAAAACCTCGACAAGCCCTCCCACACCCCAGCCGTCCCTCATCTCTCCGCATCCTCCCACTCCCTGACTCCCACACAACTCCCAGCTCAGCTCACTACTCAATACAAGGCTCTGTTGGTCTTTGTGACAGCATATGGTTATCCACTCAAGAGGTCTTGAGACACTTGTGCATCATAGTATGCTTATGAACAATAGGTAGGGTTCAGTGTTAAATTAGAACAATGGTATTTGCTAGGCTGACATACATGTGCAGTTTTTTTTCACTATTTAAAAGACTTACCAAATCTGTGGACTTTTTTTTTTTTTGGCATTTTCTATGTTGATTTTTGGGAAAATGTCAAATGGGAAAAAAAAACATGGTAAAAGTGTTAAACAGAGCTGAGACAACAGTTGTATCTGAAAGCATTATAAAATTAGCTTAAGTATGTAAACAACTTTATGAACGATGTGCATTCCAATTCTGTGGAAATCTGCAGGGCTTTCTGCAGAATTCCACAGGCGCCGATTCCATGTGGGCCTACTCCTGAATTTGGAAACTATTAAAATGAAAATATTTCTTCAACTTCAAATACTGTAGGAAAGAAACCAATGCATTTACCATGTGGAGGTGCAAGAAACAGAGAAGGGAGACCGGGGCTTGCTGTCACACGATTAAGTTGTCACAAGGGCTATATCTTAGTACCAATAAGATTCGGAAAGATTTGTCAAATGGCCAATTGTGCAAATGTGTGTTTTCTCTATTAGAGGTATTGGATGTTGCTTTCAAACACTTTGTTTAAAATTCTTCTAAATTAAAATTTTTATGAATTCTAACCACCTGTTACAAAATGAAGGCAGCGAAGGCAGACGAGGAGAGCGGATCCAAATGCAGGCTTACTTTATTGATAAGCAAAACAAACAAACACAAAGGAAAAACCCTCAATAGGGAAACAAACATAAAACTAGAAAAGCACGGGCAGGGGAAACACACCAGGCTAACAACATTTCAACGATTGACAAAGACAGAACAAAGAACCAGGGTATAAATACACAAGGACAGGATGATTACAAATGATAAACAGGTGTGAACAATGACACAAAATGGCAGTGATGACGGCAGGTGGATTGTGGGAAATGTAGTTCTAAACAATAGACTGGTGAGACACAGAACACAGGGCAGACAACAGGGGAACGTGACATAGCCCCCCCTCAAAGGAGCGGCTTCCAGACGCTCCTCAGAAAAAAGGCAAAAAAATCATCCAAGGAGAGAGGGGGAAGCTTGAGGTGGGCAGACAGACCAAGGGGGCAACGAGGGGCAGATAGGCAGTCCGGAGGGCAACGAGGGGCAGACAGGGAGTCCAAGGGGGCAAGAAGGGCAGGCAGGAAGTCCAAGGGGCACGAAGGGCAGGCAGGAAGTCCAAGGGGGCACAGAGGGCAGGCAGGAAGTCCAAGGGGGCACAGAGGGCAGGCAGGAAGTCCAAGGGGGCACAGAGGGCAGGCAGGAAGTCCAAGGGGGCACGAAGGGCAAGGACAGGTTCAGGTGGTCTGGGAGCTGGCCACCGGGTAAGGATAGGTTCAGGAGGCCCGGGAGCTGGCCACAGGGCAGGCCTGGGAGCTGGCCACAGGGCAGGGCCCGGTTCAGGAGGCCTGGGAGCTGGCCACAGGGCAGGGCCCAGTTCAGGAGGCCTGGGAGCTGGCCGCAGGGCAGGGCCCGGTTCAGGAGGCCTGGGGGCTGGCCACAGGGCAAGGATAGGTTCAGGTGGTCTGGGAGCTGGCCACAGGGCAAGGATAGGTTCAGGAGGTCTGGGAGCTGGCCACAGGACAGGGACTGGGTCAGGAGGCCTGGGAGGAGGCCACAGGACTGGAACAGGGTCAGGAGGCCTGGGAGGAGACCACAGGATGGAAACAGGGTCAGGAGGCCTGGGAGGAGGCCACAGGACGGGAACAGGGTCAGGAGGCCTGGGAGGAGGCCACTGGACAGGGACAGGGTCAGGAGGCCGGTGAGGAGGCCACAGGACGGGAACAGGGTCAGGAGGCCTGGGAGGAGGCCACAGGACAGGGGCCGGGTCAGGAGGCCTGGGAGGAGGCCACAGGACAGGGGCCAGGTCAGGAGGCTTGGGAGGAGGCCACAGGACAGGGGCCGGGTCAGGAGGCCTGGGAGGAGGCCACAGGACAGGGGCCGGGTCAGGAGGCCTGGGAGGAGGCCACAGGTCAGGAACAGGGTCAGGGGCCCTGGGAGGTGGCCACAGGACAGGGGCCGGGTCAGGAGGCCTGGGAGGAGGCCACAAGATAGGGGCCGGGTCAGGAGGCCTGGGAGGAGGACACAGGTCAGGAACATGGTCAGGGGCCCTGGGAGGAGGCCCTAGAGGCGGAGACCTGGGAGGCTTAAGAGACATGAGGAGCAGAGTCCTAGAGAGCCCGGGCGGTGGAGCCGTAGGAGGCTCGGGAGGCGGAGCCGTAGGAGGCTCGGGAGGCTCCGGGAGCAGAGCCATAGGAGGCTCAGGAGGCGGGGCCGAAGGAGGCTCGGGAGGCGGAGCCGAAGGAGGCTCGGGAGGCGGAGCCGTAGGAGGCTTGGGAGGCGGAGCCGTAGGATGCTCGAGGGGTGGAGCCGTAAGAGGCTCAGGAGGCCCTGGGGGCAGAGCCGTAGGAGGCTCAGGAGGCCCTGGGGGCAGAGCCGTAGGAGGCTCAGGAGGCCCTGGGGGCAGAGCCGTAGGAGGCTCTGGAGGCGGAGCCGTAGGAGGCTCGGAAGGCACTGGGAGCGGAGCCGTAGAAGGCTCGGGAGGCTTGAGAGGCAGAGCCCTGGAAGGCTCGAGAGGCTTGAGAGGCGGCGCCCTGGAAGGCTGGAGGGGCGGAGCCGTAGAAGGCTTGGGAGACTTGAGAGGCGGAGCCCCGGAAGGCTCGAGAGGCTGGAGGGGGCGGAGCCGTAGAAGGCTCAGGAGACTTGAGAGGCAGAGCCCCGGAAGGCTCGAGAGGCCGAGCTCTAGGAAGCCTGGGAGGTGGAGCTCTGGAAAGCTCGGGAGGCGGAGCTCTGGAAAGCTCGGGAGGCTCGGAAGGCGGAACTCTAGGAAGCTCGGAAGGCGGAGCTCTGGGAGACTTGAGAGGCGGAGCCCCGGAAGGCTCGAGAGGCTGGAGGGGCGGAGCCGTAGAAGGCTCAGGAGACTTGAGAGGCGGAGCCCTGGAAGGCTCGAGAGGCTGGAGGGGGCGGAGCCGTAGAAGGCTCGGGAGACTTGAGAGGCAGAGCCCCGGAAGGCTCGAGAGGCCGAGCTCTAGGAAGCCTGGGAGGTGGAGCCCTAGAAAGCTCTGGAGTCTCTGGGAGCAGAGCCGTAGGAGGCTCGGGAGATGGAGCCATAGGAGGCTCTGGAGGCGGAGCCGTAAGAGGCTCAGGAGGCCCTGGGGGCAGAGCCGTAGGAGGCTCAGGAGGCCCTGGGGGCAGAGCCGTAGGAGGCTCAGGAGGCCCTGGGGGCAGAGCCGTAGGAGGCTCTGGAGGCACTGGGAGCGGAGCCGTAGAAGGCTCGGGAGGCTTGAGAGGCAGAGCCCTGGAAGGCTCGAGAGGCTTGAGAGGCGGCGCCCTGGAAGGCTGGAGGGGCGGAGCCGTAGAAGGCTTGGGAGACTTGAGAGGCGGAGCCCCGGAAGGCTCGAGAGGCTGGAGGGGCGGAGCCGTAGAAGGCTCAGGAGACTTGAGAGGCGGAGCCCTGGAAGGCTCGAGAGGCTGGAGGGGGCGGAGCCGTAGAAGGCTCGGGAGACTTGAGAGGCAGAGCCCCGGAAGGCTCGAGAGGCCGAGCTCTAGGAAGCCTGGGAGGTGGAGCTCTGGAAATCTCGGGAGGCGGAGCTCTGGAAAGCTCGGGAGGCTCGGAAGGCGGAACTCTAGGAAGCTCGGAAGGCGGAGCTCTGGGAAGCTCGGAAGGCGGAGCTCTGGGAAGCTCGGAAGGCGGAGCTCTGGGAAGCTCGGAAGGCGGAGCTCTGGAAAGCTCGGAGGGCGGAGCTCTGGAAAGCTCGGGTACTGGCACTGGCTCTTGGACTGGCTCGCACACAGTGATATGCGTAGACTCTGGCTCGCTCACCGTGACAGGCGTGAGCCGGGAGGCGAAAGCCTGTCTTCTCCTCCCCCTTCGGCTCCGGGCAGACAAAGTGGGCCGTACTGGCTCGCTGGCCGTGGCAGGCATGAAGGGACGAACCACGGGCGAATGGAGTACCAACACTGTGGGAGGAGTGGCAGGGCTCTCCTCGATGACATCCACAGTGTATGGTGAAGCGCAGACCAGCAGAGTCTCCTCAACGAAGTCCTGGAGCTTCCAACCGTACGTCGTCGGTGGCAACCGTTCCCGGAGTGTACAACTCAGATTGGCCCGGAAAAACGCCACCAGGTCAAAGTCAGGGAAGTCAGTGGCACCCGCAATCAAGAGGAAATCGCGGGTGTAGTCCTCCACCGAACGGTTTCCCTGCTTGAGGCTTAGCAGCTTGCAGCTTGCACGTAAAGCCGCTGGATCCATGTGGCGGTCAATCGTTCTGTTACAAAATGAGGTAGCGAAGGCAGACGAGGAGAGCGGATCCAAATGCAGGCTTACTTTATTGATAAGCAAAACAAACAAACACAAAGGAAAAACCCTCAATAGGGAAACAAACATAAAACTAGAAAAGCACAGGCAGGGGAAACACACCAGGCTAACAACATTTCAACGATTGACAAAGACAGAACAAAGAACCAGGGTATAAATACACAAGGACAGGATGATTACAAATGATAAACAGGTGTGAACAATGACACAAAATGGCAGTGATGACGGCAGGTGGATTGTGGGAAATGTAGTTCTAAACAATAGACTGGTGAGACACAGAACACAGGGCAGACAACAGGGGAACGTGACACCACCAAAGTCAATTTTCATTATCATATTTTATTTAAACCTCTTGGTTAAACAAATAAAAAATTATCTAATTACACTATTCAGACAAGGGTCAGCAATATCAAGAAGGAAGATTTTTACCAAAAGGTTTAAATGTGTTCTTAGAACAAAAGTATTTTTGGTTAGGTTGGAGCATGTTATCTCATTTTTATTGGGCAGGCTGTCACATGTCTTTTAAATGTCATAAAATAATATCTTATCAATTTGTGTGTTAACATTTACATTTTGTTGCTTCATGAATTATGCATACATTATGTTTTGGTGTCACCCTCCAGTGTGCACGTAAAACATATGTTAGTGGTTTAATGGCAGATTCCATTGTGACAACTTAACCCATATAGTATGACAACATCCCCGCCATCGGAGCATGCTATGAAAAAAGGTCAATGTATAGATCAATGATCTATTATCGTTTTTCTGGGAAATAATGGTGGAATGGTTCAATAGCATTTTTGTAGCAATAATTTAAGGTACAACATGCAACTATGCAGAAATGGACTTTCAAATATAAACCCACCATTAAAATATTCACTGGAGTAAAAAGTGTAACAAATAGTCCCAGCCTCCCAATATTTGTACATGTATAGTATATATACAGTATGTATACTGTACATATGTATACAAAATGATAAAATTAATTACTATGTGAGTTCCCTGCTAATGCAATGTCTTAAACATTATCTTCAGTCTCTAAATCTACAATACACCTATAGAGGTATAAAGAGCTTAGAAGTGTGTCTACGACTGTGAGAGAGAAATGGGGTGGCAGTGTTTGATGAAGAGACCTGTAGAGAGTGATAGCATCCTTAACAGAGCCCCAGGGACTTAAACAAGCAAAGAGGAAGGAGATCGAGTATGAGAAGTAAACTGCTCTGTCTTCTCGAGTGAATGTATTAAACATTGTTTCTTTACTCCTGATAAGTGCCCATCACGACTGTGTGTCTGCAGCGTTAAAAGATAATGTCTCTCTACATCTCTGTCTCTCACTGATTAATTCTTTTGATCAATACATCTCAGAATATGCCCTTAAAATTCCCCTTCAACACATTCACACATGCAGAAGACCAACAGTCTTTCCAGCAGATGAGGAAGGGTGCTTCAGAGAGGAAACAAAAGTCTATACCCTAATGCAGATGCCATGTGGAAAGGTGAGGACAGTTTAACAGGTCGTCTTCAACAAGATATCCCCCCTCAGGATACAAATGCACCTCAAAAGCAATGGGCCTAATAGTTTTTAGGAGATGGAGAGAGAGGATAATAAATTAGATTCTAACATTACGCTGTCAAACTAGGTGGTTAAAAACAACATTTATTAAGGAAATTCAAAGAGGTTTTTAAATGTAAATGTTTTTAACAGATCTGCGTTAGTGCCTGTTAGTACATGCAGCCTGTTAAAGAGAGGTGTGTCATTAAAAATAATAATGGTGAAAAACAAATCCATAGACATACATTGATAACCCGATCTCATGAACAATATGTGCCCATGGCAACAGTTTTGCAAAACAAAATTACGTGCCTTATTACATGCTTAAGTGCAGTTTCCCAGTTAAATGTCCAGCAAGGGGCGCCAAAAGCGAGTGACATGGTTTTGTGATTAGACAAGGTTTATAAGGTGAATATTAGACAGACGTTCTAATGAGTTAAACGTACCTCCCTAATCTAAACTTTAACCTAAACCTAACCAATCGCGTAACTCTACGCTGCGTTTGAACGCTATTTATTTATTGGAATTTATTGGCTGAAGGCGCTTAAGCGACACCCCTAGGGAGCAATGTCACAGGCTCTATAAAGGCGCTCGCTTTTGCACCATCATTCAGATTTTCTGTTTTTCAATGCACAAACGTTTGTATCAAAATGTTTGTATCTAGCAACTCATGTCGAATCAAAGATAATTTTTCTCCCTTTTGAGTGGTAAACACATGAATTTTAGAGCAATTTCAATGTGGTCTTTCAAACATTACAAAGGATTGACGAGGAAAACAGTGATTCATCAAGGCTTGCAATTTCTCGCCACGAGGCGCTATCCCCACTTTTCCAGTTCTACAGTCTCCATTTTTGGAAATCTGTGAACAGGAGCTGTTTGGGATTTTGGATGTTGCTCTTTTCAGACAGCTGTTGCATGTACACACAATGGTTTTGTGGTCCAACCAAGCGTTTTGTGTTAAGGAGTGCCTTTTTGAGTTCACCAACTCCGTTTGGACTATCCCTTGATTTCCCCCAAGTTGGTCAAGGCGATGCACACATAATATAACTCAATGTACACTAGAAATATTCCTACACATGTGCCTTACGGGCTTGCTGTGTAACGAAAGGTAAGCCCCCATTCAGTGAACGAAACTGGACCGTAAAAATATATCAGTTTCTCCACTGTTTGCCCTTCGGTCAGTATTGGGATGAGTTGGCCATTGTGCAACCTCAAAAGCTTGACAACCAGAATATAGTTCAGTTTCACCCTGCAGCTTCTCTAGGGAGCGAACATTGAGAGATTGCATCCCAAATTCAGCCTCTGTCTCCATGACCAAGGGTTTCGAAACATGATTAACAGAATTTGACGTTCAACAAGCACAATTGTACACAAAGCACCACATGCTGTCACTGCAGAGGAATGCTGAGGCTGTTGTGGCTGACAAGTTGTTCCAAATATACCCCATGTTCACACACTCTTCCCTGCTCAAAATGCCTGGGAAGAGGTTTTATCAATTAATGTCCCTGCTGTACACACACTTCAGGTCGGCTTTTATACATACCTAGATATAATAAAGGCAATTCTACCAACAATCTTCCTCATTTAACATGCCAGGAAGATGATTTATTCCATGAGCTTCCCTGCTGTATACACACTTCAGGGCAACTTTTATACATGCCTACATATAATAAAGGCAATTCTCCCTAAACACAGAACTATGTAAAAATTATAGGTACTTGTGAAAAATGTTGCATAGTGAGGATGTCTTCAAAAATAATGATATAAATAGTTTTCATTTATCACTTAATGTCATGCAAAGTCCAGTAAACATAAAAAGCTAAATCAATATTCGGTGTGACCACCTCTGTCTTTAAAACAGCACCAATCCTCCTAGATACACCTTACTCAGTTGTTGGTAGACAGAATGGTCCAAGCTTCTTGAAGAATTCACAACAGTTCTTCTATCGGTTTAGGCTGTCTCAATTGCTTCCGTCTCTTTATGTAATCTCAGACTGACATGATGTTCAGTTGGGGGCTTTATGGGGGCATTGACATCGGTTGCAGGGCTCCCTGTTCTTCCATTCTAATATTTTCTATTTGCAAAAGTAATGTTTGTGAGTCTAACATTTATATTTCCTATTGACACACTAAAGCTGAAGATATAAATAACCATCTTAAGACAAATACTTTTGCCAGGGAAGATGGTGATTTATGCTGTAGACGCTTCAGGACATTTTTATACCTCTGTCTGCTCATCTGTTGGCTTAGTAGCAGTTGCAAAACTTTTCGAAAAGGGTCATTCGAATTATATGATTTCTTGAAGGCCTCGGTTACCTCTGAACTTGAGAAAGGGACAAGGAGAATTTGGCAGACAGAATCTGCATGTCCCTCTCCCAGACATACGGGTATAAAGGTAGGGAAGCATGCTTCGGAGCCGAGCGGTTGTGCGATCAGCGAGCTGAGATCACTTACTGTTCCACTAACCTCTGCGGAGCGTATTCTGTTGGATCTACGGTCATATCAGTGGCTTTCTCCTTCTCTGCATGGAAGTGCAGCTTTGCCCCTGGGCACTTCGACAGCGCTGCTAAAATATAATATTTATAAAAGAGTTTATTTTCTCTAAAAAGGCAATGCACAGCTGGCTTTTCAGGACACGTCTTTGTAAAGATGTCCTTCCGCCCCTGTGTAGTTCCTGGATGCAGTCGATTTCTCTCCGCTCCTGATGGTCATAGACGCTGCCTTGTGTGTCTGGTCCGCGATCACACTGAGGCGGCATTTGTGGATGGTTCAGGTTCTCACTGCGAGAACTTAACAATGTTGCGGACACGGCTTTCCTTCTAAAAGGGGAATGCCACTCCAGCTGTCCCCCTCGTCGCTCCTTCTTCCCACGGGATTGAGGATGACCTGGCTGGCGATGGATGCGATTTGGGGATGGCAGTGGGCTCAGTTTTTCAGGGTAGATCCCCACGAACCACCCACACCCCGGCACGCACGCCTCACGGCCAGTCTGTCTACCCGAGCTGGATGATGAATTCGGTGCTGCATCAGAGAGCGTTCCGGCGTGTGATGTGGAAGACTCCACTGGACTGCCATGTTCTTCCTCCCTATCCCTCTGGTCTGCGAATTCAGTGGAGGAATTCCCCGGTAACCATGTTTGTAGCAACTCCTCCGTCGCAGCAGGTAGGATCTACCAGTGCGCCATTTCCATGTGTGGCCTGAAAACACATATGATGTATTATGCCACTCTTTATCTCCCCTAGCCTGGGCATGTGGTGGTCTCCATGGGGACTTTTCCCCCTGAAAGAATAGGAGTTGGAAAAGAATGCCTTCCCCGATGTGTGTGATAGCGTTAAGATGGCCCCAGCCAATTTAAAAAAGCGCGGCTGGCGCGGCCTGCTCCCATGCTTGGCACGTCGCACCCAAAAGTTGTTGCTGGCCATTACTTTTAATCAGAATTATTTATGCTAATTTCTGATTGGTAAAATGTTTCTGCACTGGCTATCACTTGTTTGTTTGATAGTGCAATGAGAGAACATTGAATCATAAAAGTGAAATAATATTTTTTTTATAGTTTTTATTTGTGCTTTTCCCAATAAACATTATTGCAAATTAGTTTTACAGAAAATCAACTGTAATGTCTGTAACATCTCAAAAACATAAATAACAAACACCCCTGTAAACCTAAAATCAATTTGATAAAAAAATTGGACTTTCTATTCACAACCACTTCAATCACAAATCACAACTAATGTCCACTTCACATGGTACACCCCTTAGCTATAGTAAAATCCCAGTAATGCACAGCATCAAACTGTTTATTGCTTTATTCTTGAATCTCAAATATTAGTCAGTTGGAGTTTCGCCAAACTGATTTTTTGTGACAGATGAGGTTGAAAAAAAGGCAAAAAAAATTTAAAAATCACCACAACAGCATTTGTTATCCATTCTCTTAAGCAGTGGTTTCAACAGTGCAGGGAAGGTCTTTGCTTGGTTCTTTCTGTTTCAGGGAATTCAGACTTCTTGAACTATCTGTGAGTGATGAACCCCTTAACAAACATTTCTTCTTAAACACACACTACTGAGCATAAAAGAGGAGTTATCATGAAGACAAAAAAATATATAATTTAAACTACAATTTACACAACTGTGTCGGCAAGGGCGCCCCCCCTTTCTGACATTACATTAATGGATGTCGCCTCCCTTGTAAAGGTCACCCTTAAGATCTGAGTTTGAGTTTGCTGTCGCAGCCCGGTAGGACACTGAATGTGTAGAGTTTGGCTCAGTGATAATTACACTTGTGCTTCAACATCCCATGGACATCAAAGCAGATATGAGGAAGATTACTCACCCTCAGGAGGGATAAGTAAAATATGACCAATGTTGTCAAATAGTCCCAACAAGTCCCAAAGCTTAAACTATGGCAAGTACAGTCACTGTACTGTATATAGTATGGGACTGTGTGTGACTAGCTTCCTCTAAACTAGATATTATCATCTGCCGCTTAATATTATTAAGTGAAAAATGCAGTATGTCCTTCATAAACACAATACGACAAACAAATTAGACATTTTTAAAATGCAACTTAGAACAGATGGAATAGCTCACTGAAAAATTTAAATTTGGCCATCATTTACTTTTTACATAATTACATATGACACTCTTTCTATTGTAGAACATTAAAATATTTTAGGCAGAATGTTAGGGGACGGACAGCCTCAGTCATTAAATACAGACCATTTAGTCTTTGCATAGAAGAAAAAAAAGCAGCATCAACATTCTTCAAAATTTCTTCTAATGTTTCATGGAAGAAAGAATGCAGGTTTAGAATGATATAAGGGTGAGAAAATGACAAAATAATTAAAAGAGTTAGGAAAACTACCCCATAACACCACCCTGTGATCAATTTTCATGATAAAGCCAGTAAAAGTGTTTACATTTGCACAGAGTGAAAGATAAAAACTTCCTTCACAGAGTCACAGAATTATATAAAAAAAACATTTGTCAGTATGATTTCTGATATTCTGATTACCCGCAACTGAAATACCAGTAACGCATTTACTAAACCACTTCCACTTTAGATTTTAATGTCTGAATCAATTTCCTTTCACTTTGGAGTTTAACCATGCACTAGCAAACAGAGGTATACACATACACTCCAACTACTCAAAAAGGCAAGATCAAGGCAAATTATTCTGTTTTGCAATAGAGATTTATTCTTTCAAGCCCAAGGTATTTCAGAAAGCAACTTGGGGTTTTCCCACCAGATATAACACAGATTTATGCCAAGGCAGCAGAGCTACATTTAATTTCACGTCAATGCACATCCCGCCCCCCCCGCCTCCCCGATCTAAAAGCACACGCCTTCCTCTCCAGCCAGTGGCCCATTATGCTGTTGTAATATAGATAATGAATACACAGATAAAGCACAAACTCTCCCAAGACAATGGCCTTCCTATTGCAAGTGTGGATAATTTTCCTGAGAAAGACAGGGCGTGTATTGGCAAATTGCACCAGATTCCTCTAGGCATCCCCTTTCATTATCGAGTTTCCGCCGTCCATCTCTGGGGCGGGCTTATCATGAGGCAGCCTCTCAATAGCCTGAGCCATTGCTAAGATTTCAGGTGCTGGGGGACTGGGCTAGCTGGAACAGGTGTTCTCTCTGTTTGTGGGCCGCAGAGGTCCCGGAATGGAAGCATGGGAAAGGGCAGTCACCGCCATAGTTCTACATCAATGGGTAGCTAACAGTGAGCCATTGATTTCATGAATTCAGCTAAATTGGTATACTTAAGTAGAGGCTTTAAGTAGTGGTTAGAGAGGGGAAAAAGAAGTCTCTCATCAGTAGCTTTAGGAAGTGTGTGTTGCTTTCAATGACATACCACAGCTTGAGTGGAAGCATGCCGCATACACAGACTCCCACCCTCCTCTTTCTTTAGATTGACAAGAATTCCAAATATAATTACATAATGAAATATGAATGGACTTCTACCTAACCATCTTAGAGGGCAATTTAAAAAGTAGCATTAAACAGCAACAAAACGATGTTGGGATACAACTGTTAAAATGTCAGAGGGTTTATGAACACATTTGAAGAGTCATTAAGGGTCGAGATGGGTCATGTGGGGACTGGGAATGTTCTTACCTCAGAAAAGATAAGTTTCCAGCTGTGATATTGACAGCATGGCCTCAGTCTATGATTGCTCTCTTGACCAGCATGGTGAGATCAAACACAGATTATATCACCTCTGGTCACACCTATCAGAAACAAAATTGATCATTGAGACAGGTGTGAATGTGGGCATGGATGTTTCTAGAGCTTGCTCACCTGCAATCTCGCCAGCGGAACATGGAGCATATATACAGTAATATTGCAAATGTCAATATGTGTTTGAAAGTATTAATACACGGTTGCCCTGTTAATACACATGCACATTTGTTTATTTGGATGGATAAAAACGTACTGACCTGTAATGTTTTAATGATCTGTTCTTCAATCAACTGGCCATGGGGCCAGGACTGTAACCACCATAGACAATGACGCCTAAAATATTTGTTTACATACTTGCATGAGGCCATTCATAGAAGTAGTAGTAACTCTAAAATTAAGAAATCATTGCTTTACTTGAAGAAGTAGGCCATGAAGTAACAGAGTAAATTAAATAATAATAAACAATATTGAGAAGCATTTTTTGATTTAATATTAAATTGGAAGTGGCCATCCTCTGTCACTTAAATGGAAAGTTCACCCAAAAATCAAGATTCTCTTATCATTTACTCATCCTCATGCCATCCCAGATGTGTGACTTTCTTCTTTTAGCAGAATACAAACAAAGATTTTTAGAAGAATATCTCAGCACTATTGGTCCATTCAATGAAAGTGAATGGTGGCCAGAACTTTAAAACTTCAAAAAGCATTTAAAGGCATCATAAAAGTAATCCATATTAATACATTTGTTAAATCTATCTTCTGAAGTGATATGAAAGGTGTGGGTGAGAAGGAAATCAATATATGTCATTTTTTACTGTAAATCTCTACTTACACTTTCACATTATTTTGTTAGTGGCGATTTGCATTCTTTGTGCATATCACCATCTACTGAGTAGGGAGGAGAATTTATAGTAAAAAGGGACTTTAAAGTTTATCTGTTTCTCACCCACACCTACCTTAAAGCTTAAGACATGGATTGAACCACTGGAGTCATATGAATTGCTTTTAAGCTGCCTTTATGTGCTTTTTTGACCTTCAAAGATTGTCCACCATTCACTTACATTGAATAGACCAACAAAGTTGAGATATTCTTCTAAAAATCATAACTTGTGTTCAGTAGATGAAAGAAAGTCATACACATCTGTGATGGCATGAGGGTGAGAACATTATGAGATTATTTTTATTTTTAGGATAAGTGAACAATTCCTTTTAAGCCTGTCAATTCGTTGAAAAAGAGCATTTAAATTGTAGCCTCCATAGAATACATGCTTGTAGGCCTATGCAATAAATATTTTGCAATAAACTAGAAAGAGTGTCACATCTAACACCAGATGACTAACTTCACTACCAGTAGTTTCATAACTGAAAATCTGCTAGTCCAGACAGCTAGCGTTATTTAATTAAGGGGATAATGAACAGCTTTTTAAATGTGGCAGATATGTCTGCACCCGAAGTTCACAGCACATTCATAAACCTGCAGTGAAATCATAATCATGTCAACCGGGAGGCCGCGAGCCTACAACAAAGACATTTACAAATGCCATTAACCTGCCCTCTACGTTCCAATCTGCGCACAAGTAATAATATATAGATGGAACTGTCATTAAAAACAGTTTCGAGCTCCTTGTGGATTCATTTGCACTGACCCAGAAGGCCGTATTTTCTTAACATTAGCAGCAGGCCGCTTTGATGTTATCTGCCTGTCCAAACAGCCCAACTGGCGCTCAAGAAGTTCAGCCCCTAAGCGCGATCTGCTGCGGTGGACGGAGGAGCCATATTAATCATCATAAAGAGCCCCATCATAAATCGCGCCTCTCGGTCCTTAACGGAGAGAGTCCCTGGACGCATTCTCATTTATCAACACTCTCCGACTCCGGATGCAGGGTAAATATAAAGGTGGAATATGGGGGTGGCAGGGGCTTGTGATGTTGAGTATATCAAGGAGGGTCGTAATGGCTTTATATTGCTATGAGTGATGTGCTTTCTCCTCACGCTAACCTCACGAACAATAAAAACAGACGTCACAGCAAAGTTTTTCTCAGGCATAAAGGTGGGAAAATGTGTGCGCTCGCTCCTGCAGTAGGCTACTGGAGGAAGTTATCTCTCTCATAATGTGCGTGAACTGCATGGAGGATTTTCCTCATTACAAAAATATAAAAAAGAAATACGTTATTTTATACTTACATGAGATGAAGACTTTAGTTAGGCTATATCAGTAGCTTTAAAAAACGATAGAGCGTACTCTCTTCATGATGATATCACATGACCAGCCATATTAATAATACTAATTATTATTATAGCAACTACCAACAACACAGAAAACTTCATTGGGATTGAATCCAAGAATTTCTGTTTTATTCATGTGTAGAGTATGAGGCAGAGATGTAAAAACGATCTCATTCATTTTCAATGAGAGCTGGCGACTTGTGGCAACACGAGCGATGGCGACCATTGGTGACCGGATGTGGGCGTGTCCAGCGACGTGACAAATTTGAGAAATGTTTAACTTTAAAGGGTAACTAAACACCTGCTCAGAGTCTGACTCCACCCACTAGAAATATTTGAAAATGCTGGAAAAGTGGGCAGACCCCGGCGGGGATAGAGGGAACGAACCGAGTACGGGGTTGAGCGCTGGGGGGGGGGCACCTGAGACTCGTAGTGACGGATTAATTGACAGCTGCTGTCAGATTCTATGTTATTATTATTCCTCACACGGTCGCAAGACGACATGTACATGAATCTGGCGTGGTGAGCTGGAACCTGCTTACGTCAGCTGTCACCGCTTACGTCACGAAGTACCGCAACAGCCAATAGGAAAATTCAACTGCAGTAGCCACCATTTCAACCTGAAGAGGGCAGCACTCAGACGTTTTTACACCATATATTATTAAAACACTTTATACACAAATGTCAAAAAAATTACTTGAATCAATGACCAGTACTAATAAAGCCCCATGCTTACAGATCATTAACTAAAAAAAGTTGGTTTAGGGTTTAGTTACCCTTTAAGGTGCGTACACACTGCCAGCGACTTTGTAGCTGCAGGTCGCCAGTGGCTGGCGGTGAAGTCGCTAGTGGGTGTTCCCACTACTGGTTGCCTAGTAACGTTTATAAATGACATTCACGGTTGTCATTCCATTGCTGTTGACAGCAAATCGAATCGGTTACCTAACGTAACCTCGGTTCTCTCTAGATGAGGGAACGAGTATTGCGTAAGCTAGCTTACGCTACGGGAAAGATTCATCTTTTCTGAGATATTGAAGCCAAAAAATTATCCTTAATTTTGTATCATTTGTCAACGCAGTGCAGCAACTGCAGACCTTGAGCGGGCTAGCTAGCGAGCTCATTGGTTGCTCTGCGTCAACTGCTGCAGCCTATAGACGAACTTGGGCGAACTCGCGTCCAACGAGAGGCGTCTGCGCGCTTACTGCATTAAAGCCCGCCAAAATGGCCGTGGCTAGAGTGCATATAAGCGTAGTTCGTAGGCTGGAACCCTGGTTTTCATTGAATTGAGCGAAAGTCGCTCGTGGCGCGAGCACGGCCGGCTACGCAATACTCGTTCCCTCATCTAGAGAGAACCGAGGTTATGTTAGGTAACCGATTCGTTCTCTTACGAGAGGTTCTCTCGTATTGCGTAAGCTAGCTTACGCCATGGGAACCCATTGTCAAGTGCCAAGCATCCACTGCATGAGCCCCGGGGGTGGGGGGGACCCGGGGGAGCCCTTGTGAGTGGGGAAATAATATTTGGCCGGCAAGAGTACGGGCCAGTGTGTGTGTAATACATAAGCACATAGTGGGAAGGGAACGACAGAGCGGCGGTGCCGGTCTGTGTGGAATGAGTCCCATCAGTGCAGCTCACCAGGGGAGCTGTAGCGTATTAAACCGCTAGTAGTTTTGCCTGCAGGGCGGGCACTTCCAGATTGTAAAATCTGACAAAGGTGGAAGGGGAAGCCCAGCCCGCTGCCACACATATGTCGTGAATGGAAATCCCGCAGGACCATGCCCACGATGAGGCCATGCCTCTAGTGGAGTGAGCCCTAATGCCCAACGGGCATGGCAGGTCTTTTGACGCGTATGCGGCAGCAATAGCGTCCACTATCCATCTAGACAGTGTCTGTTTCGAGGCGGCGAGACCTTTGGTGCGCCCTCCGAACGAAACGAAAAGCTGCTCAGAGCGTCTGAAAGAGGCGGAGCGCGCAGTATACAATCTCAGTGCTCTGACTGGGCAAAGGAGATTGTCGTCGCGTTCGCTATCAGATGCTGGCAGCGCCGATAGGGAAATGACCTGTGCTCTGAAAGGAGTACCGATCACCTTGGGAACATAGCCGTGTCTAGGCTTTAAAATGACCTTGGAGTCACTTGGTACAAACTCAAGACACGCAGCGCTGACAGACAGCGCGTGAAGGTCTCCCAAACGTTTGACTGATGACAGGGCAGTCAGAAAAACGGTTTTGAGTGAAAGGTATTTCAAATCCATGGATTGAAGCGGTTCGAAAGGGGGGGCTTTCATAGTTTCGAGAACTATAGAAAGATCCCAGACAGGAACCGATGGGGGACGCAGGGGGTTCATCCTTCTAACTCCCTTGAGGAAGCGGATGACCAGCTTGTTTTTTCCCAGTGACTGGCTGTGCAGGGGTTCAGCGATCGCCGCGACGGCCGCCACATACACTTTGAGCGTGGATGGGGATCTGCCCTTATCCAGCAGCTCTTGTAAAAACACGAGCAGCGACGACACCCCACATGTCCGTGGGTCCAGGTCTCTGTCGGTGCACCATTTTGAAAACACAGACCATTTTGACGCATAGAGTCTTCTGGTGGAAGGGGCTCTAGCGTGTATGATGGTGTTTATTACCCCTTCTGGCATAGTGACGGGTAGTCGTTGATCACCCACGCGTGCAGTGCCCAGCGCTCTGGGTGGGGATGCCAGATCGTGCCGCGAGCTTGAGAGAGGAGATCTGCTCTCACTGGGATGGGCCACGGCGCTGTCTCCGGGAACCATGTCTGATTCTCCCAACGTGGGGCTATGAGGATCACCGAGTGACGCGTTTCCCTGATCCTCTACATTACCTGTGGCAATAGCGAGACGGGAGGGAAGGCGTAAAGCGGGCAGTTGGGCCAGTCCTGGGCCAGCGCGTCCTCGCTTTTCGAGAAAAATATTGGGCAGTGAGAGTTCTCTTCTGACGCAAAGAGGTCTATCTCTGCTCTGCCGAATATGCGCCATAACTTCTGGACTGTTTGAGCGTGCAGGGACCATTCCCCTGGAGGAATATTGTCTCTGGACAGTCTGTCTGGGCCGTCGTTCAGGTGGCCTGGCACGTGCGTCGCCCTCAGCGAGCGCAGGTGGCACTGGGACCAACTCAGTATGCGTTTCGTCAGATGGAAGAGGTTCCTGGATCTGACACCGCCCTGACGGTTTAGGTAGGATACCACAGATCTGTTGTCCGAACGGACCAGGACGTGGTGACCCTGAATGACCGGGAGAAAGCGCACAAGCACGTACTCGCCGCTATCATTTCCAGACAATTTATGTGAAGGAGCTTTTCCTGAACTGACCATAGGCCAAAAACCAGAGAGCCCTCGCTGACCGCGCCCCAACCCGTGTTGGACGCGTCTGTCGAGATGACTTTTCAGCGAGATACAGCTCCCATCGTCACTCCCCGCTGATACCATTCGGCCACTGTCCAGGGCTGCAGAGCTGAAATACAGGTCTGAGTCACCTTGATCGGCTGGCGGCCTGTGGCCCAAGCCTGGCGAGACGCGCGGGTGTTTAGCCAATGCTGAAGCAGGCGCATGCGCAGTAAACCCAGCTGAAGTACTGCTGCGGCTGAGGTCATGTAACCTAGCACTCTCTGAAATTTTTTCAGAGGCGTGAGGCTGTTCATCTGAAAGGATGTGGCTAGTCGCTGAACATGGCGCGCGTGCTGTGTAGATAAGCGAGCCGTCATAGCCACGGAGTCTAGTTCTATTCCAAGGAAGGAAATTGCCTGACTGGGCTGTAGTGAGCTCTTGGTCCAATTGACTGCAAGACCCAAACTGTTCAGATGGCTGAGGAGTACTGTTCTGTGAGACAGAAGCTCCGTATGTGACTGTGCCATAATCAGCCAGTCGTCCAAATAGATCAGAATTCGCAAGCCCTGACTCCGCAGGGGTGCGAGCGCCGCATCCATGCACTTCGTGAAAGTACGGGGTGCTAAAGACAGGCCGAACGGAAGGACGGTGTATTGATAAACCTGGCCGTCGAAGGCGAATCTCAAGAATGGCCTGTGACGGGGATTTATCTGAATCTGAAAGTAGGCATCTTTCAGATCGAGAGAGATAAACCAGTCCCCCTGGCGCGTATGCGCGTGGAGTTTCCTGATTGTAAGCATTTTGAATGGTCTTTTTGCAAGCACCTTGTTCAAACCCCTGAGATCTAATATTGGTCTGAGGCCGCCGTCTTTCTTGGGAACAAGAAAATAATGGCTGTAAAACCCTGACTCGCTCAGCGAAGGCGGCACTTTCTCTATGGCCCTTTTGCACAGAAGGTTTGCTATTTCTGAACGAAGCATGCAGGCTGCTTCCGTGTTCACAATAGTTTCGAGCCGCGCTCTGAAGTGGGGAGGGCGGCGATCGAACTGTAGCAAATAGCCCTGTTTTATTGTGCTTAACACCTATTTGGATATCCCTGGGATAGCTTCCCACGCTTTGAAGCGTAACGCTAGAGGGTGAATGGCCAAATCGCCCTGATTGCCGCACACAGCGCGCTGAACAGAATGTGTGAGCGCGCTTACTGTGCTTATGCATGACTGCTCGCAGACAGCAGGGACAGGCTGTTCTGTGAGTGACTTCCCGATTGAGGTGAATGGGGAAAGAGTCACATCTGTTAAGTGATGCGCGAGCATAGTCACGGGCACGGGACTTACATACAGAGAAGTGTTTGCTGGCCGTGTGACAGAGCGGGCAGAGAATGGGCACGCGCACGTATTCGTGAGCGCGTTTATTGACTCTAACACTCGAGCGGTTTGTGTCCGCTTTATGTGAGTGGGCTCTGATCGGGACACGGGAAGTGTAATGCTTGTGTGTAGAGGTGAACACTGGATTGTGGGAACATTTTCTACACATAAGGCTGGTCGTGTGACAGAGCGGCCAGAGAAGGGGCGCGCGCACAGATTCGTGGGTGCGTTTATTGACTCTAACACTCGAGCGGGCTGCGCTTTATGTGAGTGGGCTCTGATAGGAACACGGGAAGTGTAATGCTTGTGTGTAGGGGTGAACACTGGATAGTGTTCACCCCTACAGATACAGATACACATAAGGCATGTTTGCTCTTTACAAGATTTCTTTGGGTCGCCGTGAGAATGGCGTTTGAGTGCAGGCAAGCGGGCAGTATCACTGGCTTGTTGGCTGCTGAATCCACCACTGTAGTAGCCTGAGAGAGGGGGACTGACAGGGGGCGAAGCTTTGACGGTGGTCCGGCCGTGGCGGGACTGAGCCGTCGTTTTTTTCAACAAGGCTAGGAGGACTTCGGTTGCTCAGGTTTCAGCGCAACCTTAGACCGAGGCCCGCGGGGGGGCGGCGGTCTGCGGCGGCTGTCTGAGCACGATCGAGGGCGGCTGCCCTGTCGATGCTGAGAAGTCTGACTTTGTTGAGCTGGGCGCTGTGAAGAGGCTTGTGCAGGAGGCTGGTCACGTGGGCGGCCTGCAGAGGAGCTAGCGCGACGCGGCAGGAAGAGGTTCATGGCTTGGGTGGCTTTCTGGACTTCTGAAAAGCTGTCAACAATGCCACTCACTGCGGAGCCGAAGAGACCGGTCGGAGAGAGCGGTGCGTTGAGGAACGTGGAGCGCTCTGCTTCTCCCATGTCGGCTAGCATTAGCCACAGGTGTCTCTCGGTCACAGTCAGCGAGGCCATGCACTTCCCTAGAGCTTGGGTTGCAGCTTTGGTGGCGCGAAGGGCGAGGTCCGTCGCGCTTCTTAGATCCTGGCCGAGAAAGGCGCTTTCCATGACTTTGCAAGCTCAGTGTGGAGTTCCGGCAGGAAGGGAGCCGCGGGTGTTGCGCGGCGACGGCTCTGAAGAAAGCAGCCGTCGAGTCTGTTGGGAGCCTGCTCAGGGGGCGGTGACCACTCGAGCCCGAGGCGGTTGACGGCCTGTGTGAGGAGGCGTGTTAGTTCCCCTTCGATTCCGGCGCGGGTCCTGCTGGATTCCTGGGCCGAGGAGGAGGCGTGGGAGCCTGACCACTCCTCGCTGTCCGAAGCCATGATGGAACAGCCCTTATCCTCCGCCTCGTCCTCCGAGATGGCAGCAGTGCGGCCGCTGGGCGGCAACTGCGCGTCCCGGGGGGGCGGGGAGGGTGAGAGCGATGCTCGAGGGAGAGGCTCCGGCGAGGCAGTCGCTTCTATCACCGGTTCTGCATCCTTTGGGAGCGGCACTTTTTCCTGCGCGGCTGAATGGAAGGCGGCGCGGCGGCTTCAGTTCTGAGCGCTTCGAGTCGAGCCTGCAGGGTCGACATCGGAAGCTCCTCGCAGAGGTCGCATCCGCCTTCAGCGAGGGTGAGCTCTGCATGCCCCAGTCCCAGGCAGAGAGCGCAGATGATGTGGCGGTCTCCGGCGCTGAGAGGGGCGCGGCATGAAGCGCAAGTGGTGCGAGGCATCTTAAAAAAGACGCTCGTTACTCTTTTGTGAAGTTCGTTAAGAACTAGCTTGCTCTAAAAAAGGATACGTCGCCGGATGGCGTAGCTCGCAGGATGGCTGAAGGTGGCGGAGACGGCCGGCTTCTTCGAGCGCTGTCCAAGCTTGCTAGATGCCCCTCGAACGGCGACGTGGCTTCCAGTTCAGAGATGCGAAGAGCTTCGCTGAAGAGATGAAAATCAGGGTTCCAACCTACGAACTACGCTTATATGCATTCTAGCCATGCCCATTTTGGCGGCCTTTGATGCAGTAAGCGCGCAGACGCCTCTCATTGGACGCGAGTTCGCCCAAGTTCGTCTATAGGCTGCAGCAGTTGACGCAGAGCAAGCAATGAGCTCGCTAGCTAGCCCGCTCAAGGTCTGCAGTTGCTGCACTGCGTTGACAAATGATACAAAATTAAGGATAATTTTTTTGGCTTCAATATCTCAGAAAAGATTAATCTTTCCCGTAGCGTAAGCTAGCTTACGCAATACGAGAGAACCTCTCGTAAGAGAACTCTTTTCTTGCCACTAAAAACAAACATTTTGGAGGGAGAAGTGGAATCAGTACATAAAATGCTTTATATCAAAGATGAATGAGAAACAAGGTGTGCTGTTTGCCATAGCGGCTGTTTATCTGTGGCGAAAATGCAAATGCCGGTCTGTCTGGGTCCATAAAATCCCTGCGATCTCAGATACACATTTGCACGCAGTATTTTTCTTAAAAATGTCCTTGTACGTGGGAAGAGACATATCATGGAGCACTGGAAAATTTCTAACAGCAAGAATTAGCCTTTCATCCATCTTTCCGTTACTGCAGGAGCTGAGAGAGAGAGAGAGAGAGAGAAGGATCACGTGAGCTCTCCAGTCTTCTCTCCTATTGGCTGTCGCTTCCGTTAGTCTCACTTCATTTGAATAAAGTTGAACTTGTCTCAACTTTGTCGCGTCGCTGGACACGCCCACATCTAGTCGCCAACGGTAGCGACAGCTCGTGTCGCCGGAAGTCGCTGTGCTCTCATTGAAAATGAATGGTATGGAGACGCTGTCGCGCGCAATGTCGCTGGCAGTGTGTATGCACCTTTATGCATATGAATAGCGACTTTCGGGAGCAACAGCCAATACGAGAGAAGATGGTAGAGCTCACGCGATCCTAATATTTTAATAATAATATTAATTGTAAAAAAAAACGGTGCTGTTTAGACTCTCCATACACACCATTGGCGACCTGACCGCCTGCCACTGGCGACATGCAGCAACAAAGTAGCTGGCAGTTTGAATGCAGCTTTAGTGTGCTGCCACATTGTCTCCTGACTACAAGGCGGCTGCCTTCTATGGCAGCATTCTTATTGAATTAATGTCTCAAAAGAGAGCGATTTGGAATGCTCTACAGCTGCAAATCCTTGCATTATTAAAATAATCTACTCGAATGGGGAAAGACTCCAAAATGGTTGGTCAAAATTACGATCAAAGAATATTTCAAATCTATAATTTGACAACACTGTGAATTGTGCTTCTTTTCTTCAGATTACACTAAAAAACAAAAGTTTCCAGGCTTGTCTAGCTAATGAGCATGCGTGTTCTCAAGTTGATTGACAGGCAATGTCTGTATCTAAAAGGTGATTTGCTCTTTTCCTGTAATGCGAGACCTTTCTATATCAGTTGACCGCTGGGCATTCCAATTTCTCCCATTCATTGGCTGTTTTTCGGTGTCCGTTCTTGTTGCGTTCTTACATTCATTTGGACTTGTTTGATGTCATCACCCACCTCCAAAAAAAGAAAATAGTTATGTGGCTGTTGAAAGCACATTTTGCAGCAGTCTCAAAACTCGCAAAGATGCGTTTCAAGTCCTCATGTCTTCTGAGTTCGCTCTTTCTCATGATAGTAAGGCAAGACTGATTTTCAAAAGAACCAGAACATGTTCTTAGCATTGAAAACACCTATTTAAATTATAGTGCGGCATGTCCCGTCTCTGCTAAATAGTCTCTGTTTCAATAAAGATGACATGAGAGGAAATACACAATACTTAAATAAGCCTAAAGATGCATAGCACACACACATTTTTGGTAAAATATTCAGATTTCTGTGATATTAAACTATTTTAATACTTTTCAGTATTGAATGGATTAAATGTGTAGTTATAATAAAAATGTCTCTTGCATCTTGGACATACGTTTCTGTTGAGCTCTTCACATGCATTCTTGGATTGCTTACCCGGGGAAGGAAACATGCAATGCTACCTTAGAATTTGGCCAAAACAAGATATCTTAAAAGGCAACATAATTAAGATACCTACCTTTTAAACAGGCTTCGCATCGGGAGTGCACCTATCTTAAATTACTACCTCTGAAGAGAGCTCACTAGAATTAGGAACAGACCAATAAAAAAACCATTCTGAGGGCACCTTTAAAATAAGCCATACAATGACACATTATCCATATTAATGACCAACATTATTGTTGATTATTTTCCTTTTTCCACATTATGTAAAAAAAAATGTGTTTATTTATTTATGTATTTATTATTTTAATAAAGGTCATTTTTACACTACTGAAGGTATGTCATTCTATGAAAAAAGGAGGGTCACAAAACAAAAAGTTAATATGAATATAGCCTATTAGATAACAAAATCATACAAACTGAATCTTAGAAGTGTGGTCAAAAATGTCCAGGGGCAGGTTTATGATTTCTGTGGCCCCAAGCAACCAACCAGTATATATTGATATTATAGTTTTTCATTATAATATGATACATTATTATTATTATTATTTTGAGGATTTGTTGTATACAATAGTAATATAGTTCTGTCTTATTAACTTTCACCTGGTTCTTATATTCTAATGCTGCAGTGTATTGTTCAGTGGCAGACTGGCCATTGGGAGAACTGGGACTTTTCGTATTTGCGTGTGTACCCAGAACAACAGGTCACCCCCTCAAGCAGTTTTTGCAGCGCTTTCCTACTCGGGCCACATAATTGCGTGGTTTGCATGGTGGTTAAAACCGCTACTGAAAATGTCTCCAACCTACACCTGTTTTTCTTCATTGTGTTTACCTGTTACTTTACTCCATTATCACTCTATTTTTTTAGGGCAGAAGCTACATTGCCCTGAGCAACCCACAAGAACATCTCATCAACACTGTGAGTCCTTTCATGTTCATACCTTCAACTCCTAAGATGGCAGTGGTTAGGAGTGGCTCATCAGTGCAGTGTGTGAGTGATTACTCTCTCAAGGGCCAAGACAATAGTCTTGATCAGGTTACACTCTTGGACACCTCCCCAGCACACACACTTACACTTGCATTTGTCTGTATGTGTATGAGGAGTCACGCACATATGCATTCTGACACATGCCTCTAGGACATCATTTATAACAGTGCCACAGATTACACCTGCTCACTTTCAGCATTCACGTTTACTTTAATCATTTTAGACAAAATGTTCTAAAATTAGGTTAGAAAGTGTTGGCTGGGATTTTGTTAGGAGCCCAAAACAGTAAAAGTGGGAGAAAACAATCTGGGGATAAAATATATCTGGTCCTCAAAAACATCAGACTTTAATAAATTTTATTTTTAGAATAATCCCCCTCAGTTTTTGTTTTTTGATGAAAATGCCTTTTAAATGTCATATTCATTTATATTAATTTTACTCTGAATGATTTTAGTTGATGAAAATTATATTTTAGCTGACAATGACATTGTTCAAATTGACAAAACATGTCAAACCGTAACAGACCAAGTATTATATTTTTTAATTAACTTATACATGCATCAATCATATAAAAGATGTATCAACATAAACAAAATAAATGCAAAAACTGTCTTTCTTGTGAACCTGAGTTCTTAAAATAATAGCTATAATGAGTATAAAGTATTAGCTACTTTTTAGAAGTAGCTGGGTTATTCATTTTCCGTCATCATTGCAAGAGACTAGGGTATTGCATTGTGTGGGACGTAATGTCTGGTTGGGTGTTGTTGCATTGTGAATACACCATAAATGTAATTTACACATTCTGACTAGCATTTAACAAGTTCACTAGTGTATTCGCTGCATTTTTTGGTAAATTGTAATATTACGTTAATGTTGTGGATATATCTGCATTTGATTGAACTAACTATGCTGCTAATTAATTAGTTTTATTTTTTTATCTCTTAATGTTTTCGGCAACAGTTTGTTTAATTTGAGATAATTTTATTATCACTGTAATCGTTTGGTTACGTATGTAACCTCCGTTCCCCGAGGGAGGGAACGACACGTTGTGTCGGAGAAGCGACACTAGGGGTCTCTCTTGAGTGCCGATATTTACCTCTGACCTATTGAAAAGGGCCAATGAGAGTTGGCAGTCAGTATTTGCATACCCCACCCCCGCATACGGGTATTTAAGTGGGGCAAATACGGAAGTTTAGTCAGGATTTTTCTGAGGAGCCAGAAATGGTCCGGCCACAACAGTGGCTCGGTTCAGCAACATGGCGGAAGAAAGACACAACGTGTCGTGCCTTCCCTCGGGGAACGGAGGTTACATACGTAACCAAACGTTCCCCTTCTGTCGCTCTCTCCACGTTGTGTCGGAGAAGCGACACTAGGGGACCCATTCCAATCTTGCCATGTGCTGAACCGTGTATGTGAACCGCCGATACAGAGGCGGGCAGGGATTCAATCCAGTGCCAGGCATCGTCTGTACCTGGCTGCACGTACCCTTCCCCAATGCCCCATACGAACATCGGGATCCTTCTAGTTACCCTGAGAGGGAACAAGGCGATGTTTGCCAACATGGGAACGGGCCAGCCTGGCTGGGCCTCTTTTCTCTCTATGTTTCTCGCATAGAGCAATTACGGCCGGGGCCCTTACACGCATATAGGGAAGGGGGTCTTACCCAGACCCTGCGGAGACCACACCTGCCCTTTTTCTTGGGGAGGAAAAGTGGTAGACACGTCACACAGCTGTCTTAGGGCTCGTGTGGAAAGTATGGTGCGGTGGTAGATCCAGCCTTGAAAGGGGGGAGTTGCTACAGCACGGCGACCGAGGCAGCTGTAACTGCCTAAGGGAGACACGGGGGTCCGCTCGTAAGGGGACAGAACCGTGGAAATACACACAGGGGGAGTCCGAGCAGGAGGCCTTACCTGCAGAGCACCTATACCAGTACAGGGTAGCCATCAGGGTACCCGCAGTGGCTTGGGTCGGCGAGTTCCTCCGCTGAACCGCGGACCCGGAGGGCTGGGGAGGAATCGACCAGGGTCCCGACTCGGAGTGGGGTGCCCTGGGAAAAAAGTCGCACTACTTAACCTTGACGTCAGGAAAAGGGCGCTGGGCACAAGCGATCCTCCCGGCCGGTCGGTCTACGTGTTACCGAGTTCTACGGGCTCGGACCTGACAAAACACGAGACGCAACCGACTCAACGCGGAGGTTGTAAAACCTCACGAAGGTGTTGGGTGTTGCCCAACCCGCGGCTCTACAGATGTCTGCTAGGGAGGTGCCCTTGGCTAGTGCCCACGAGGACGCAACACCCCTTGTTGAGTGAGATCAGACCCGCAAGGTTAGGGGCACGGCCTGGGTGTGATAAGCCAGTGTGATGGTGTCGACAACCCAGTGGGCGAGCCTCTGTTTGGAGACGGCATTCCCAAAGCAGACAAAGAGCTGCTCAGAGCGTCTGGTGCTCTGTGTGCAGTCCAGGTAAATGTGCAGGGCACGCACTGGACATAGCAACGAAAGGGCTGGGTCTGCCTCCTCCCGGGGCAGCGCTTGCAGGTTCACTACCTGATCTCGGAATGGTGTGGTAGGAACCTTGGGCACATAGCCCAGTCGCGGTCTTAGGATCACAGACGTATCTGCCGGACCGAACTCCAGGCAAGCGTCGCTGACAGAGAACGCTTGCAGGTCCCCGACCCTCTTGATAGAGGCGAGCGCGATCAGATGTGTCCAACTGATTCAAGCGGCTCAAAGTGTGATCGCGGCCCAAACACACGAGACAGCGCCTGTGGCCGTCTGAAGCGGAGAGGCTTCTACCGCATCCAGGAACGACACAGGGGCGGAAAGGCATCTTGAAAAAGACGCGTCCTTAAAAGGACGTTCAACGCCGCTGTGTTTGCTCTTTTAGAGAAATTTGCTCTTTTACAGGAAATTACTCTTTTAATACACAGTGTTTGTGTGTGTGTGTCTGCGCTGTCGAAGCGCTCAGGGGCAACAATGCACGCCGTGCAAAGTATAGAGAAAGCCGCTGTTGTGCGCCGTCAGATCCAACAGCAAGCAGATCGTCAGAGATACAGGAATGTTCAGGGTGTGTATTCTCGCAGCAGACTGCAAACAGACCATCGGCTCCGAAGAAATTTTCTGACTAAACTTCCGTATTTGCCCCGCTTAAATACCCGTATGCGGGGGCGGGGTATGCAAATACTGACTGCCAACTCTCATTGGCCCTTTTCAATAGGTCAGAGGTGAATATCGGCACTCAAGAGAGACCCCTAGTGTCGCTTCTCCGACACAACGTGGAGAGAGCGACAGAAGGGGAACTATCATTTAGCCTCGTCTTCATTCAAATTATTGTTATTTTTTTTCAACTGCATGTCTGAATTTATATAATTTGATTATGATCATAATGTCTTTTTAGCCTTGTCTTCATTATCTTTGACAAAAATAAGCTTTTTGTCAACCACAATTTTCGTTGGTAATTTTGTTGCAAGATTAACACTGGGTATTCTGTAACCAATGGTAGCCGCTAGCCACATATTTATTGGAGAGATCTCAACATAAGTTGAACAACTGAGCCATCAACCGCTTATTCAAGGGCTCACACACAAAAGATTAAAGAGCAAATAAGTGGTTTTGATGAGGACTGTGGGGGGTGTAGACATGGCAATGTCAAGGTTATAACACTGACTCCCAGTGGGGGGCAGGACAGAGGAGTCTAATGTCCATCATTAGAACTACACTGGATTGTACACACTCTGGCAACCTAACAAAGTCTTCCGAAGACAGATGACAAGCACACAAAGAAAACACATGTGGCTATAGACCACCTGGACATGAAGAGAGAGAGCAATAGCTAGCTCCCCTTTGAACTTTCGGCTAAGAGGGTATACCCCCAGCCCCCCAGGTCTTCTGATCAGAATCCTTTGTTCGAGCTGTGTAGTCGCATTGGGACACACCCTGAGTGTCACCTGGTCTGAAGCCCTTATACAATCATGCCGATTTATTGGGTGATGGCACTTAAGCGAGGCTCCTAGGGAGCTACGTCACAGGCTCCAGATTTTCTGTTCTTCATTGCACAATCTCGTTTGGCCCATGTTGTTCCAATGACTCGCGTTGAAACAAGGATCATTATTATTCTCCCTTTTGAGTGGTAACACAGGATGGAATTTAGTAAGTGCTTACCTCCGTGCATGCGGATCATCGTTGGTTAAGGTTCACACACCGTGTATTGCCTGTTTGGGTTTTCACCACACAGAGTTCTGTTGGAGAGTTCGGATTGCCCACAGTGTGATTTAATGAATGTCAGGATGCTTCGTCAGAGGCTCGCCTCCTTTGGAAATTCTGTTAAGCTGCTTGACGGTGCAGAACATGTATCTGCCAGCGCCACACAGCCGTTTGACTCGTGGGAGGCCTGCGCAGACACAGAGGAGGTGGGAGTTGAGCAGCAGGTTGACCTACAGTTCTCTCTATCACTCTCCCGGGATTCGGCTAGACATCCTCCTGGGGAGTTTACAGTTGAGCATTTGCATCCTAGACCTGAGGCCTGCACTGTGGTTTCCTTCAGTTCTGAGGATGAGGACACCATTTCTATGGCAGCATCGGATTCCGATGATCGTGCCAGTGGCTAGGCTGAAGCCTAGCCTCCTAGCGGTTGAATTTCCAGACTTTTGGCATCTTATGTGGAATTGCTGGAAGTTATTACACGTGCAGTGGAAAATTTGCACCTGGACTGACCGGATAAAGCACAGTTGGAGGATTGTAAATTGATCTTAGACGACTGTTTTTAGCTGGCCAGCATGCAGTTATGGCCATTGTGGCGAATCAGTTTTCCCAAATAAACATTTCCCCCAATGTTTGAAAATGTTTCCCCATACAAGATACCAGGGAAAAGGTTTATTCTGTCAGCGTCCCTGCTGAAAAGTCATCTTATCTTTTATGCTTTAGTACAATAAAGGCAAAAACATTATCAAATTCCCTTCAATCAGCCTCAGTAGTAGAGGAGCAAAGACTTCCCTCCGCTGTGCTACTGGATTGGGGGCAGTTGCCAAAAGTAAGCCATGCATGCCATTTAGTGGTTATAGGTCGCGCTTCAGTCAAAAGCCATGCATCAATCCCTCTGTCTGTCCGTCTGTCAGCTTGGCTGACAGCTGAAGGGAATTTCAAACTGGATACTTCGAACGATAAAGCATAGTTATGTAATTCAATTCAGGCAACTCCTCCGGAGTCATTCCAACAGAGGTTTCTGTTTGAGAAGCACTGTTTTTGATTTGGGAATTTCATACTCTCTTAGAAAAAGAGGCAATAGAGGAGATTCCCCCTTCTCAGAGATAGTGTGGTTTTTACAGCTGTTATTTTCTGGTCTCGAAAAAAGATGGTGGCTTGCGTCCCATTCTGGATTTGAGATGTTTGAATTCCAAACTATTGAAATGTCAATTCAGAATGCAGACGCAGAAGCAAATAATGCCACAATTGCAGCCAGACTTGTTTGTGACAGATTTGAAGGATGCTTATTTCAATATTCAGATTGCACTGAAGCACAGGTGCTTTCTCAGATTCGCTTTCGTAGGCAAAGCGTATCAATTTTGCATCCTTCCACTCAGTCTTCCACTGGCACCATGCACTTTCACAAAATGTATGGATGCGGCTTTGATGCTCTTGATGCTTCAGGGCATCCGCGTTTTGAATTATCTTGACAATGGTTGGTGCCATCCCACTCGGAGACTTGGGCTGCCCATCATCAAGATGTCATTCTCAGCAATCTGAGCAATTTATGGCTGTGTTTAAACCTAGACAAGAGTGTCCTGTTACTAAGGCAACAGACTCTGTTTCTAGGGGCGGAGCTAGATTTGCGGGCGGTGCAGGCGCGTCTGTCTCCAGCTTGTGTTGACATTCTGCCGGTTTCAAGTGATGTTTGTGGGGCGTTCTCCCTGAAAGAAGATTTCACAGGCTTTTGGGGCTCATGATCACAGATTCCGCTCTCATTACCCTCGGCATGTTGCATGCAAGACCTTTTCAGTGCTGGATGAACTCCACAAAGGGACTTCAACCACTGATGCAGTCTCTTCAAAGTGATGAGTGGGTGCTACCAAACTCTGTTACCATGGAAACAGACCCGCCTTCTGTTGTCAGGTTTTCCATTGGGATAGGAGTGTCACCGCTAAGTTATAATGAGAGATGCCTCCTCCATGTGTTGAGGTGCTGTATACGAGGGTCATCCAGCCTATGGGGTCTGGACAGGCCAGTGGCAATATTGGCATATAAACTGTCTGGAGATGTTCACGGTGCTGTTTGTGTTAAGATTTTTCCTCCTTATCCGGTCGGACAAATAGGACAGTGGTGTCCTTTATCAATCGCCAGGGAGGAGTGCATTCTCATGCCATGCTGAGGCTAGCATGGTGCATTTTTTAGTGGGCATGGGACAATGTGCAGTCTATACAAGCCATGCATGTTCCAGGTTGGTTGAATTTGGGGGCGGATATCCTGTCCAGACAGGGCTTGTTGCCTTGTTGGCATTACATCCTCAGACTATGGAACAAACCTGGAGAAGATTCGGCAGAACGGAAATGGAGAATCACACTGTCCCCTTTGGTTTTCTGCTGGGCATAGATGCGTTGGCACATCAGTGGCCAACAATGCATCTTTACACATTTCCACCAATCAGTCTGCTGCATGCAGTTCTGCAGAGTTCGGGAGGATTGGGTTTGGCTTCTGTTAGTGGTGCCGTTTTGTCCACCTCAAGTATAGTTTTCGACTCTGGTCTCTCTTCTGGAAAAAGTGCCTTGGGAGATTCCAGTCAGAACAGACGTGTTGTCTCAGGCTTGGGGCAACATTTGGCACCCCTGGCCAGACTTGTGGAATTTATGGGTATGGCCCTTCAACGGGGTGCTCTTTTAAATGATGGTTTATCCCCCACTGTGGTTGATACCATTCTGAATGCTAGAGCTCTATCAAATAGGAAGCTTTATACGTTCAAGTGGCATATTTTTCTTCTTGGTGTACAGCTCGAGGTGAAGATCCAGTTCACTGCCCTGTCGGTACGTTGCTGGATTTTTTTGCAAGAGAGTTTTGGGACCAGGGTTGCCCTGGCAACACTTAAAGTCTATGTTGCCGCTATAGCAGATGAGCATGCGCTTATCAATGTAGTCTCTGTTGGTAGACATTCTCTTGTCTCTCATTTTATGCACAGGGTATGCAGGTTTAGACCTTTTCATCCCATCCACGTTCCTTTATGGTATTTATCTGTTGTTTTGGAGGCCCTCTCAGGTACTCCATTTGAGTCCTTGGCAACAGTCGCTGATCAGTTTCTGACTCTTATAATGGCCCTGCTGGTGGCATTTGAGAAGTTTAAAGGGGTTAATGATTTCCATGCCCTGTCGGTTTATCCCTTATGTATGGATTTTGCACTAGGTTGTTCAAGGGTGGGGTTAAGACCTCATTTGGGCAATTTTCCCAAGGTTATTTCTACATAATTTTGCAAACTATTCTATTTTAGGCTTTCTATCCTCCCCTGTTTGAGTCAGAGGAGCACGAAAGATTGCATATGCTTTGCCCAGTTCAGGCGCTGTAAGTTTATGTTGATCATACTAGCCAGTGGGGAAGTCAGAGCAGTCTCATTGGCTAGTTGTTGCAATTTGAAGAACTTACGAAGCGCACGGTTTAGCTTCGCCATGGCATCCTCATGGGCTTTGGCTAGAGGTGCATCCTTGTAGGACATTTGTATGGCGGCACGATGGTCCTCCACATACATTTGCTACATTTTATAATCTGGGTGAGGGTTTGTCTCCTGCTTCCCAGTCTCTCTCTGTTGGAACAGGAATATACTCATATTACCCTCTGTTTTATTCAGATGCTTTACCTCGCTTGTGCACCGGAATATGCTTGCCACACTGGCGTAGACAGTTGTCAGCTACTGTTCACATGGTGTAAATTTATATAGTTTCCAATGCGAATACGCAGCTCGAGTTCCTACAAAAGGGAACATCTCGGTTAAATGAAGCCTAACCCTGGTTCCCTGAGTGGGAACGAGAAGCTGCATAAACTGGTCATACTCTCTAGCAGCTGCATAGGCTCGTGCCTTCATGCAGAAAATTAGAGAAGTCTCCATGGCACAAAGCGAGCGCCTTTATGGAGCCCTTGATGTAGCTCCCTAGGGTGTTGCTTAAGCACCATCAGCCAATAAATTGTCATGATTCAGACCATGTGACACTCAGGGTGTGTCCCAATGCGACTAGTCAAAGAGAAGTAAAGTAAGCTAGATGTTTGTTACAAAGTCTTTTATTTTAACTTGCCCAACTTGTCGATTGCCTAAAGGTTTTGCAATTACAGGTTATATTTCATAATAATGTTTCACTGTTGACCCCTTCTTCACCATTCCTATTGATCAATACTGTTTGATAGTTATGGAGTTGTTACACTCACTAATCCAATTACATGCTTTGCTCTCTGAAAGGTTTCAGTCTGATCAAGATTAATTTCTAAGGGCTACTTCTCTATCTACCTTTGAACTTTGAGTGATATATTAATTCAATGACCTCCAACAATTTCACTCAGAAATTCCGCTTAACCCATTGTGACAACAGTGATGATTGGGTATTTTTGAGGCAATAGATCTTTTAAGAAGGAAAAGCAATGAAAAGGGAAACTACTCTGCCTTATGAGCCTTCAAAATTATGAGCTGAACTTAACCCATCCTGCATAGTCTTTAAGACCCTTGGAGCAGATTAGTCACTCTAATTGTTGTAACAGGCCTAGCAGTTTCCTACAGTAAGGCTTAACTGCAACTTCTTAATTTATTTTTGTGTTGTCTGCATTAGTCTATTGTCTGAGTTTGAGCTGTCTACAACTGCTTTTTTTGGAGTCTGTGCTCAGATCATTCAAATTGTCATTACAACAGAATTGAAACAGCTGAAAATCATGTTGGGATTGTGCTCAATTAAGGACCTGAAGGTGTCCAAGATCTGCATGGGTCAGTTATTTTGTTTCAACTGTACAATAACTGTGAAGTTTATCAAAGTGAGGGAACTCTGGAAATAATATCCACTCTTCAACTATTCAATATCCAGTCTGAAATAAGACTGGATTAACATTGTGACATTACTGGCAAAAATTAGGGGTGCACCGATCTATCAACCTCCGATCTAAATTGGCCGATTTTCGTCTTAAATCCACGATTGGCTGATCATGCCTAGATTTAAGGCCAATCTTTTTTGCAGCATGCAGGAAATCACACATACATGGGTACTCTATTGAATGAGCGCTTGCTCAGCCCCTGAAGCATACCCTCCAGAGAACAAACTGCAAGTTGGTGGCATTTCTAAGCATTCACGAATTTATACTTTCAGACATGCTGTAATTAGGTGAATATGCCAGTTTGTTTTAAAACGTGTAAGAATAGCATGTTTATGAATACTAAGCTGCCCATTTTCTAGAGTCATTACGGTAGTTATTCTGTCTCCCTGCACAGTGAGCACAGAGAGAATAAAGAGACTGCAAACAGACATAAAAATGAATTAAACAACAAATAAACATGTGATTACAAATCTGAGTATGTGTGACTTATCTGAGTTATTACAATCAGAGGGTGTGTGGAGTGATAGAGCCTGTTTGAGTGATCATGAGCGCTGTTAGCTTCTCCCCCTTCAACATGACCATTCACTGTGTCAATCAAACAAGCTCGCTCTCCAGGTGCAAACGGATGCTCCATTTGAGCCCTTGGCAACAGTCGCTGATAAGTTTCTGACTCTTAAAACAGCCCTGCTGGTTGCATTGCCCTCGTATAAAAGGATTAGTGATTTCTATGCCCTGTCAGTTAATCACTTATGTATGGATTTTGGATCAGGGTGTTCAAGGGTTGTGTTAAGAAGTAGTTTTGGCTATTTGCCCAAGGTGATTTCTACATCATTTCGCTCGCAGATTATAAATGTTTCAGCTTTTTTCCTCCCACATTTGAGTCGGAGGAGCATGAAAGATTGCATATGCTTTGCCCTGTTCAGGCACTGTGATTTTATGTTGAACATACTAGCCAGTAGCATAAGTCAGAGCAGTTATTTGTGTTCTTTGGTGGCCGCAACAGGGGTGTTTCAGTGTCCAAGCATAGACTGTCTCATTGGCTAGTTGATGCAATTTCAAGTACTTAAGAAGCACTCAGTTTACCTTCGCCTTAGGGTATTCAAGCTCATTCTACAAGGAGCATGGCATCCTCATGGGCTTTGGCTAGAGGTGCATCTTTGGAGGACATTTGTATGGTGGCAGGATTGTCCTCTCCACATAAAATTGTTAGATTTTATAATATTGGGAAGGTTTTGACTCCTGCTTCCCAGGTTCTCTCTGTTGGAACAGGAATAACGAATAATTCCCTCTGTTTTATTCAGATGCTTTAGCTTGCTTATGCGCTCCTATATGCTAGCCACATGGGCATAGACAGTTGGCAGCTACTGTTCGTATGGGGTGAATGTATATCGCTCCCAATGCAACTACGCAGCTCGAGTTCCTACAAAAGGGAACGTCTCGGTTATGTGAAACGTAACCCTGGTTCCCTGAGTGGGAACGAGACACTGCATTAACTGTCCATACTCTCTCTCAGCTGCATAGGCTCATGCCTTCATGTAAGTGAGCGCCTTTATGGAGCGCGTGATGTAGCTCCCTAAGGACGTCAATTAAGCGCCATCAGCCAATACATTGGCATGATTGTATAAGGACTTCAGACTATGTGACACTCAGGGTGTGTCCCAATGTGACTACGCAGCATCTCGTTCCCACTCAGGGAACCAGGGTTATGCTTCATGTAACCGAGAAATTTGTGCTTTTTTTTTTTTTTTTTAAGAAAAGGAATGACGAGTCGAAATAATTTTTTGTGTGTATCAGCATTATGCTACAAAAAAAATGCTTTATGATCAAATGTCAAAGAGAAGTAAAGTAAGCGGGATGTTTGTTACAAAGTGTTTTATTTTAACTTGCCCAACTTGTCGATTGCCTACAGGTTTTGCAATTACAGGTTATATTTCATAATAATGTTTCACTGTTGACCCCTTCTTCACCATTCCTTTGATCAATACTGTTCAATAGTTAATGGAGTTGTTACACTCACTAATCCAATTGCATGCTTTGCTCTCAGAAAGGTCTCGGTCTGATCAAGATTAATTTCTAAAGGCTAATTCTTTATCTACTTTGAACTTAGAGTGATATATTAATTCAATGACCTCCAACGATTTCACTCAGAAATTCCGCTTAACCTGTTGTGACAACAGTAATGATCAGGTATTTTTGAGCCAATAGATCTTTTAAGAAGGAAAAGCAATGAAAAGGGAAACTGATCTGCCTTTAGAGTCTTCCAATATATGAGCTGAACTTAACCCATCCTGCATAGTCTTTAAGACCCTTGCAGCAGATTAGTCACTCTAATTGTTGTAACAGGCCTAGCAGTTTCCTACAGTAAGGCTTAACTGCACCTACTTCATTTTTTTTGTATTGTCTGCATTAGTCTATTGTCTGAGTTTGAGCTGTCTACAACTGCATTTCTTGGAGACTGTGCTCAGATCATTCAAATTGTCAATACAACAGAATTGAAACAGCTGAAAATCATGTTGGGATTGTGCTCAGTTAAGGACCTGAAGGTGTCCAAGATCTGCATGGGTCAATTCTTTTGTTTCAACTCTACAATAACTGGGAAGTTTATCAAAGTGAGAGAACTCTGGAAATACTCTCCACTCTTCAAGAGACTGCAAACAGACATAAAATGAATTAAACTACAAATAAACATGCAATTACAAATCTGAGTATACGTGATGTAATGGGAGTCATTACATTCAGAAGGTGTATGAAGCGATAGAGACCATTTGAGTGATCATGAGCGCTATTCGCTTCTCCCCTTCAACTCTGTGTCAATCAAACAAGCTCGCTGTCCAGGAGCTCTCAATAGTTCATCAGTCACTCATATCAGCGCTATTCCCAATTTTATTGAGGATCCCAATTTAAAACAGACTGATGTTGGTCGCAGTATCACTAATAACAGATATAATTGTTAAACCTTAAATAACGCATTTGCTTAATAATTAGTGATTTGTATTGCAACAAAATGCCAAAGGCAGTAAACAAATCATAAATACTCATTATTCCTCACAGGAACATTTTTGGAGCTTGTAATAGACAGCTGTAATGGTTTCCCCAAAGGATGACACGTGGAACAGCTTCTTGCTACAAGGTAAGACTCTTTTTAATAAACACACTTTCTAATACACAATTGTACAGCACACTTTCTTATTAGTAGCTGGTCTGGGTGTAGGCACTCTCTCTCTCGAGGCTCTGTGGCTGCTGCTTTTTATGCCGCTCTCCCCATGCTTACTGCAATTAGACACAGGTGTTAAAAATAATTTAGCTCAGGTGTAAGCGCCCTTACCGCTTTTCTCTCCCGGACGGGTGCTTGACCACGCCCCCGCTGCCACATACCCCCACCGCCCGACTCAGGCCGGGGCGTCATCCGGCCTGCCTACCACTCCCCCATTTGGAGGAGAGGAAGTCAGCGGCAGCCATCTGCACCCCCAGTCTGTGGACCACCTTGAACTTAAAAGGCTGGAGGGCCAGATACCAACGGGTGATCCGGGCGTTAGGATCCTTCATGCGGTGAAGCCACTGGAGTGGGGCGGGATCCGAGCAGAGGGTGAAGGCCCGCCTCAGCAGGTGGTATCGGAGTGTGAGGACCACCCACTTGATGGCCAGACACTCCTTCTCTACGGTGCTCTACCGAGCGCTCCTCCCCCTCCACCACCTATGAGAGTACGGCCCCCAGCCCTCTATCTGAAGCATCCGTCTGCAATACAAAAGGGAGAGAGAAGTCAGGTGCATGCAGAAGCAGCCCCCCACAAAGTGCAGCTTTAATCTGTATAAACGCCTGTTGGCACTGCTCCGACCATTGGACCGGATCTGGAGCCCCCTTTTTAGTGAGGTCAGTCAGTGGGCTGGTGACATCCGAATAATTAGGCACAAACCTTCTATAATAGCCAGCCAGCCCCAGGAATTGCCTCACCCCCTTTTTGGTCTTGGGTCTAGGGCAAGTCGCAATCGCCGCGGTCTTATCAATTTGGGGACGCACCTGGCCATGACCCAAGTGGAACCCCAGATACTGTACCTCCACACGCCCAATCGCACACTTCTTAGGGTTTGCCGTGAGCCCCGCCCGCCGCAGCGATCTCAGGACGGCCCTCAGATGTTGCATGTGCCGCTGCCAATCATTGCTATAAATGATGATATCGTCTAGATAGGCAGCGGCGTAAGCGGAGTGTGGTCTGAGGATCCTATCCATGAGGCGTTGAAACATGGCTGGTGCCCCAAACAAACCGAAAGGATGCGTCACAAATTGGTGTAATCCAAATGGCGTGGTGAAGGCCGTTTTCTCACGGGATATTGGTGTCAAGGGGATCTGCCAATAACCCTACGTTAGATCCAAGGTCGAATAAAACCGAGCAGTACCTAACCGATTGAGCAGTTCATCAACACGGGGCATTGGGTACACGTCAAATTTAGACACCGCGTTGACTTTTCTATAATTCACACAGAATCGCACAGACCCGTCGCTCTTGGGAACAAGAACGACCGTGCTGGACCAATCGCTGTGGGATTCTTTTATTACTCCCATCTCAAGCATCGCATCCAATTCTTCCCGAACTATTTTCTTTTTATGTTCGGGCAAGCGATGGGGTGGCAACGTACCACCACTCCCGGCTCGGCCTCGAAGTGGTGTTGTATGATGTTCGTATGGCCCGGTAGAGGAGGAATCTGCAAATTCCTTTTGTAATTCGGAAACCTCTGCGAGTTGGCGCGGTGAGAGGTGGTCTCCACAAGTAACCGGGGTGTTATGATTGCGGGATTTGTTTACCTCCAGTCCGAGCTCCGCCCTCTCCGGAACTACCGTGGCCAATGTTACAGAGGCCGCCTCTTCCCTCCACAATTTCAGGAGGTTGAGGTGATATATTTGACGTGCGCCCCCTCTATCGGTACGTTTAACCTCATAATCGAGATCCCCTACTCGTCGTGTGACCTCAAAGGTTCCTTGCCACTTGGCGAGCAATTTAGAGCTCGATGTTGGGAGTAATACAAGCACCTTATCTCCCGGTGCAAATTCCCGTAGCTGAGCACCCCTGTCATACAGCCGGCGTTGGCGTTCTTGAGCCTTGAGCAAATTCTCCTGTGTTAATTGCCCCAGTGTGTGGAGTTTTGCTCGAAGATCAAGAACGTACTGAATTTCGTTTTTGCTATTCGAAGGTCCCTCCTCCCAAGCTTCACGGATGACGTCAAGCGTGGGCGTCGCCCATACAGCAGCTCAAACGGGGAGAACCCTGTGGAGGCTTGCGGAACCTCTCGTACTGCAAACAACAGGGGGTTCAACCACTTATCCCAATTCCTAGCGTCTTCGTGCACGAATTTGCAAATCATATTTTTGAGTGTTTTATTAAATCGTTCCACTAGTCCATCTGTCTGTGGATGGTACACGCTGGTGCGAATCGACTTAATGCCCAACAGTTCGTAAAGTTCGCGAAGTGTTCGTGACATAAAAGTCGTGCCTTGGTCGGTGAGGATTTCTTTCGGAATCCCCACCCGGGAGATTATCTTGAAGAGTGCCCCTGCAACACTACGTGCGGAAATGTTGCTCAGAGGCACTGCTTCCGGATATCGCGTTGCGTAATCCACCAGGACTAACACAAAGCCATGTCCGCGTGCTGTCCGTTCTAATGGCCTGACGAGGTCCATCCCAATTCTCTCGAAGGGGACCTCGATCAATGGAAGGGGGCTCAATGGCGCTTTTGGGGTGGCCGGTGGGTTTACGAGCTGACATTCGCGGCACGCCGCTCACCACCTGCTGACGTTGCCTCCAATGCCCGGCCAATAGAAACGGGCTATTAGACAGAGAAGTGTCTTCCTTTCCCCTAGGTGACTGGCCATAGGATTATAGTTAGCCGCTTGAAAAATCATTTCCCGGCGGTTCCGTGGAATCAACAATTGTGTCACCTCCTCCTTTGTTTGAGCATCCTGCGTCACTCTATATAACCGATCTTTGATAACCGCAAAATATGGGTATGTAATGGCGATGCCCGGCCGGAGTTGTTGACCATCGATTACTCTCACTTGGTCAAAAGCATGCTTAAGGGTTTCATCCTGCGACTGCTCCAAGGGGAAGTCCCCCTCCGGGAATGTTTTCGCCCCCGGAATTTTATTGCCAAAGTCACCATGGGATACCTGTGAACATCCCCGTGCACACACCTCACCCTCACCAATTTAGCTGAACCCAAAGCCCCGGGTTGAACCAAGCGTTGGTGGATGGTGTTCTGATTACAGCCCGTATCCAACAAAGCTTGGTAAGTACCCCCCTTGATCCTTATCGGAATCCGGTATGCTCCAGCCCGATCAGGGGCAGCCTGCGGAGCATCGGGGACCCGCATCACCGCCCCCACCTCCATCAGCGGACACTGATCCCGGAAGTGGTCCGGGTCCCCGCACCTCCAACAGGCCGGCCCAGGCATCACACCCGTACCCGTGTTGGCGGGCACCCCCGCCTGAGGGGGAGAGCGACTGAAGGAAGGGGTAGGTGAGTTCTCCCATGGCCGGGAAGCTGGTCTCTGAGGTACTCCTCGCCTGCGCGGGGCAGGAACAGGCCCTGGGGAGAGAACAGAGCAAGAGTGCATGGGGAGGGGGAGGGAACAGGGGAAAACACAAGGGGAGAGAGAGAGAGAGAGAGGGAGGGCTCATCCATCCTCGGTATTGCCGCCATGTGGTCCTCCGCAAGTTGGACAGCTGCCTCCAGCGATGCCGGGCGGTGGCACTGGACCCACTCCGCCGTTCTCCTGGGTAAGCGTTGAACAAACTGCTCCAGTACCACCTGGTCGACAAGTCCCTCGACGTCGCGGTCCCCCACAAGCAGCCACCTCCGACAGGCGTCCTGGAGCCGGTGGGCAAACGCGAACGGGCGGTCAGACTTTTCCAGTTTCATACCCCGGAAGAGCTGGCGATTTTCTTCCGGGCTCCGACCAACCCATTGCAAGATGGCTTTCCTCAAGTCTGTATAGGCCAGGAGGTTTGTTGCCGACAGTTGTTGAGCACGCGAGTTGAGCTTCCCCGGACAAGAGAGGGACTAGGCGGGCTGCCCACTGGTCATGCGGCCAACCCCAAATTTCCGCTGTGCGCTCAGAAATATCGAGGAATGCCTCTGGATCGTTGGCCGGTCCCATCTTTTGTAACGCGGGCGGGGGCAGTGTGGTGCGAGTGTCCGGGGTCGCGGCTGCGGCTGAAGCGGCTCCTGGCTGAGGAGGCTCCAGATGGGGTGCCGGTCCTCTGCTTGAGCCCGCATGATCTCGAAGAATTGATGATCCTGGTCCTGCCGGAGCTCAAGCAGGGATTGTTGGTGGCTCTGATGTAGTGTAGCGAGGGACTGGAGGACTTCGCCAGCTGGGAGGACTCTACGGGCGACCCTTCTCCATACTTGGATGAATTCTCCAATTTTTTCCCTTTTTTTTACCAGTGTAACGGTTTCCCCAATGGATGACACGTGGAACAGCTTCTTGCTTCAAGGTAAGACTCTTTTTAATAAACACACTTTCTAATACACAATTGTACAGCACACTTTCTTATTAGTAGCTGGTCTGGGTGTAGGCACTCTCTCTCTCTCGAGGCTCTGTGGCTGCTGATTTTTATGCCACTCTCCCCATGCTTACTGCAATTAGACACATGTGTTAGACATAATTTATCTCAGGTGTAAGCGCCCTTACCGCTTTTCTCTCCCGGACGGGTGCTTGACCACGCCCCCGCTGCCACAACAGCGTTCTTACTTTTTTTTATATATCTCTGCTGTTTTTGATGCCCTCACGGTTTTTACTAGTTGCCAGTTTGTCACAATGACCTTTAGTATTGACAACAGAATTATTCATAACTTTTTTCAGTACAAATAATTGTTAGCAATTCACCATGAATTTTTACTGTATTGGGCATAAACATAACTGCAGAATATAACTTGCAAAAGTGTGGCTAAGAGCACTTTAAAAAAATATATAAAATTGGTATTGGCATCGGCTAATCTTAGTGTTAAAAAATCGGTGATTGGTATCTGCCTTAAATTTCCTGATCTGTGTACCACTAGCATAAATCCTTACATCCAGTGATGGTTGTCTGCGAGTGACTACTGTGGCCATCATTAAGTGAAACAGACAGTCTTAATTACTCTTCCAGACTCAAGGAAACGGGACTTAAATATTTGCATAATTTCATGGAAGGCAAAGGAAATTGCTAAAACATGTGAGCCAGAGTCTATGTGCAACCCAATACCTGTTCTGCCTGGCTCATGGGTGCCACCCAGTGTTGGATGTGCCAAGAAGAAGGCGTGTGTGTGTCCAATCAGAGGGAAAGGTCATGGGGCGCTCTTATCTCACCTCTCTCTCACAATCTTGAGCGAGACAGCCTGTCAATGCTCTGCACCAAAGTCAGCATATTAAATGCTCAAAGGGTGTTGTATTTCATAATTTATTACTTTTTGTTGGTTAGCCCCTACATAACAGACATATTGGTGTGATTGTTTTAGGTTTCACTCCTCACTGGTTAAAGGAATAGTTCACCCAAAAGTAAAAAATTATTTCAGTCCAAAACCATCTGGCTTTCTTCTTCTTCAGAAAAAAATAATACATTTTAAAGCATGTTGCAAATGCTGATTATGTTTATAAGCAGTGTTTCGTGGCTTACTTTAGAGCTTAAATTATATTCCAAGACTTCTGAAGGCATACAATCATTTTGTACAATGAACAAACCGAAATGTGAGTCATTATTCACTCTCAAATCAAATCAACTCATTGATCAGTGTATACAGGGCCCAAATATGGCGATGTGTCAATAACATCAAACCTCATTGGTTGATGGGTCATGATGTCATGACATTTGGTGATGAGACCAATGAGGTTTAGTGTTTGTCTCATTACATAATTTTCATAGTTTTTTGGACAAGAAGCATGCAGTATGTCTCCAACTTATAAGTACTCAAGCTACGTTTTTTGTAGTGCACAAGACAAATAGCACTCGCTTAATAACAACGTGGGTGAAACGGAGCAACAAGACTAAGATTTGCAATCAATCATATTAATTTCATAAGCAGTGATTACACATCATACCATAGTGAAACGGAGAGAGTTATGCCATGGCTGTGAGCCCACAAGGTTTTCGGCGCAGCCCGTGAACAGTCTTTCTTTTCCCACACAGTCACAGATGCAGACAGCCGTGGGCGTAAGGCACAGCTGAGTGGAGTAATTAAGCCCACATCGACATGTGGAAAAGGTATAGAGACTGTAGAGTCCATGGAGGTGAGCATCTGAACACTTCATATCTATCTCAGAACTCAGATGTTGGTAAGGGTTTGTCACCTTGTAAAGGCAAGTCATGATGAATCATTGGGGATGTCTTTTTTTTTGCCATCAGATGAATAAAAGTCATTGATGGAGCAGTAATCTCGAAAGCAGTGTGCTGATATTTGGCTCTGGGAATCTGATGAATTGTAAGGTATGGTTAACAGTAGGTTAAGTTTAAAAGGGTTGATTTGTTTTTAAGCCCCCCTATTGCAAACAAAAATGTTTAGTTTAAAAAAAAAAAAGTTTGGGATAGGGTTTGTGGTATTCTATGTTCATCTGAATAATTTTTTTTTTCTCTCTATCTATCTCTATCTCTCTCTATATATATATATGAGATTAGAATAGATATAATAGGAATAGATACTTAATGGATAGGAAGACATCCATTTACCTAAAATGTTCATTATGGTATATCACAGTGTTTCTGTTATGTTCAGTCGACAGTGAGCGTGTTACATGCATGTTCTTACACAATGATTATGCTTAATCCGACAACACGTGTGGTCGTGTGAATGCATTAAACGGCTTTTTTTAACAGTGTAAGTTTATAAATGGCGTAAGAATATACAGTTTTACACAGAAAGACTTTGGGCAATTACCCCAATTTCACGTGGCCTGTAAACACCTTGACCGCCATTCTTACCGGCTTATCCAATTAAACACTGGCTGAGACTCGGGAACGACCTCTGTGGTCGTAAACACTGGCTAAGATGTGGAGACGACCTCTGTGGTCGTGAGTATGGGCAGAGACTCGGGAACGACCTCTGTGGTCGTTAGCATATGCTGAGACTCGGAGACGACCTCTCTTCTCGTGAGCATGGGCAGAGACTCGGGAACGACCTCTGTGGTCGTGAGCATGGCCAGAGCCTCGGAAACGACCTCTGTGGTCTTGAACGCCGGCAGAGACTCGGGAACAACCTCTGTGGTTGTGAACATGGGCAGAGACTTGGAAACATTACAGTGGTCGTGCACACGGAAAGTGACTTGGGAACAACCTCCTTGGTCGTGAAAATGGGCAGAGACTTGGAAACAACCTTTTGTGGTCGTGTAAAACGGCTGAGACTCCGAGATGAGCTCTGTGGTCATGAGCATGGGCAGAGACTCGTGAACAGCCTCTGTGGTTGTGAACATGGGCAGAGACTTGGAAACATTACAGTGGTCGTGCACACGGAAAGTGACTTGAGAACAACCTCCTTGGTCGTGAAAATGGGCAGAGACTTGGAAACAACCTTTTGTGGTCGTGTAAATTGGCTGAGACTCCGAGATGAGCTCTGTGGTCATGAGCATGGGCAGAGACTCGTGAACAGCCTCCATGGTCGTAAACATGGGCAGAGACTTGGAAATGTTACAGTGGTCGTGTACACGGAAAGAGACTTGGGAACATCCTCCGTGGTCGTGAACATGGGCAGAGACTTGGAAACGACCTCCATGACAATGTACACAGGAAGAGACTTGGGAACAGAAGCCTTTCTTCTCCTCCTCCATCTCCTCCTCCTCCTCTGGAAGGCCGAAGTTGGCAACGCTGGCTCTGGGACAGACGAGGCTGGAAACGCAGGCTCTGGGAAGGACGAGGCTGGCAACGCAGGTTCTGGGACTGATGAGGCTTTCAGCTTGTTTGCCGTGGTAGGCGTGGGTGTTGGCTCATTGGCCGTTGCAGGAGTGGGCACTGGCTCATTGGCCGTGGCAGGCGTGGTCACTGACAATTTGTGAGGTAGGGTCTTCATGGCCCTAAAAACTGACATCAATGTCAGATCATTCAACTTGGAGACAGGGGACACAGGAGGCTTGGAGCTAGAAGTAGCGGAAGGCTTGGTGAGTTGTTCTGTAACATATGAAGGAGGTCATGAGAGCAGGATCTAGGTGCAGCTTAATTTGACAGACAGACAGACAGACAGACAGACAGACAGACAGACAGACAGACAGACAGACAGACAGACAGACAGACAGACAGACAGACAGACAGACAGACAGACAGACAGACAGGAGCAAAACACAACAACTCACAAAGACTGGATAGAAATTAGGGCATTATATACACAGGGGTAAATGAGGAAATGAAACACAGGTGAGAACAATAGGAACAGCTGGCAGTGATGAGGGCAGGGGATTATGGGAAGTGTAGTCCAGGGAAAATAGATGACAGGCAAAACACAAGGCAAAACAACAGTGAATCATGACACCTTCAGCCTCAGAAGGACTGGTCTAGAAAGGAGAGCCTAACTAGATTGAGAAGCACTAGTTACATAAAGGAAAAAAGAAGGGAAAGACACACTAGCATGTGATCTAATGATTTAATTCAAGAACTTACAATATGATCTGACAAAAATGCGTATTTGCACACATTGTTTCCGACAAACAAATTGTGACTAGACTTTTAAAATTTGCAACCGTTTTAGTTGCAGTCTGGAGCCCTGCATTTCTATTCTGAAATAAAAAGAAATCAAATTTGAATCATTATTTTGTATTTGTTTCACTTGTATTGTATTGTTAATTTATCAGTTTTATTCACTCAAAATAAATGGTATAACTACAAGCCTATGAGAGCCTATGATGTGCCTAAAAGAGTGGTGTGCTGTCTATCTACTGTATTCTACCTGATGTTTTTTGACCTGGACAGAACATTTTCTCTTAAAACCTGAATATTTATATTAGTTTGTGGGTGGGGATTTCCTTAAATGGTCAAAGCTTCCCGACCAAAGAAAAGCTAAAGGATCCCTTGTTAATATGATACACAAAAGCAAGCCTTCCACGTGGTCACAAAAATCCATCAATGAAGGAGCTGTTGAAGAAAAATGTGTTCTTGTGGTCAAAAACAATCCCTCTCTCTCTGTCATGCATGGCCTTGCTATACTTCTCTGGATTAGCTGTCTGTTGGCGTATGTTCTGAGGTAGCCTTGGACCTTGTAGTTTGTCTCTTTCTGCACCAGTTGCTGGGCAAACAGTCAGCCCTCATCTCTGCTCACTCACCCCCATGCTTAGCTTTGATCTCATGGCCTCTGAGCACCCCTTGGGACCCTGAGGTCTCAAGCCATGGAGGGGATCAGGGGCCTCTCTCCATCCTGCCCTTGCCACAGCATTTACACTCATTACATAATGCAAACAACACCACAGCTACTGTTAAAACACATATTCGGCATCACCTAGAAACAAACTTATACATCATTTGAACGCACATTGATGAAAACGCACATATGCACACCTTCAGTCTTACAGACCAGATGTGCATGTAATTGATTTGTCCTAGCCAGGTGCCTTCATGATGAAGATGGATGACTTGGGTTGACTCACAGATGCTGACAAATATCTCGGGTGATCGCTTCTCACAGGTCCATAGTGAGTAACAGCTCAATGTAATATACATATGACAATATATTTGAGTGGCCCTCTGTCTTAGGTAGAGATATGATATAGCCCTGTAGGGAGAATTTAATGTTGTGGTTAGGTGTTGTCTGCAAATTCCTTTGGTCAGGTTACTACCCTTACCACAAAGACAATAGAAAAGAAAAGAATAAATTCCTTCCTTTAGGATTATTACAGACTAATCAGGCTAATTCAATTGTGTGCCAGTAGGGGGTACCTAAAATTGTTCCAAACCCTTATGAATTTCTTCCATGGAATGCAAAAGGGGATGTTAGTCAGAATGTTAGCCTCAACCATTAGTGTCAGACTTAAGTGTAGATTTAGGTAGGGATGGTAAGGACATGTCCCCATCATCTTTCAAAAAATTTGAAATGTCCCAACCAACATTTGGGCAATTTTACTGCTTAGAAAATACATTAACTTTACCTTTTATATGTTTTATTTTCATTTGAATGACTATTAAAAATTCTTAATAACATTATTTATTGTCAGACATCATGTGAAGCTGCACTCAGATGACATGCAATATCTCCCTACCAACTTTAAAACCAAACTTATGCCCTTGGTGTCAGTAATGAATTTTTCCATTATGGGCCAATATTTTTCACCTGAAATTGTTTTTTGGGGGAATTTTGGGGGCCTTGTCAACGTTGTGCATCTCCACCATGTTCAGCCAGAGGTGGCATTCCTGGACCACAAGGGTGGCCATCTGAGTGCCCGTGCTTTGACCTTCGTGGCTTTGAGAGTGAGGTTGGTGGCAGAGCGCAGTTCCTGCAGAACATCGGGGTCGGGACTGCCCAGGTGCAGTTCTTTAAGTGTCTTGGCTTGGTTGACCTGCAGGAGAACCATGGCATGCTAGGCAGAGGCGGCCTGTCCGGTGGCGCTGTAGGCTTCTGAGGTCAGCGACGACATAATTTTACAGGCCTTGGAGGGGATTATCGTGCGATCCCGCCAGGTGGCATCGTTCTCGGGGCACAGGTGGATCGCAACCGCTCTGTCCACCTGGGGGACCACCGTGTACCTGTGTGCTGCCCCACCGTCAAGGGTAGTGTGAGCGGATGAGTGAGGAGGCCGGTTCCAGGCAGTAAAAGGTGCCCTCCACGAACTCGTCATGCTCCTCCGGGTAGAAAGGTACCGTGGGGATTTACCTGGCAAAACCGAGCCCGCTGCCATCCCCAAATCGCCTCCATCGCTAGCCGGGTCATCCTCAATCCTGTGGGAAGAAGGAGCGGGAGGCGGCTGAAGTGGCATTCACTTTGAATAATGAAAGCCGCGACCGCTTTTCTGAACTTTTCTCAAGTTCAGAGGTACGCGAGGCTCTCAAGATAGACCCCTTGTGTCACTACATTCGACACAACGTTGAGTGAGTGACAGAAGGGGAAATCTCATTTCTGATATAACCAGAAAGAATGTGATAAAAACAAAATACAAATTTAAAATCTAGCGGCACTTGGTTATGTTCGACCTCCAGCGCGAAGGTTACTTTTGTTTCTGTGTTCATGCTCCCGATTATTTCGTTAATCTTGTTGTAAATCTTGAGTTAACTACATGCTTGTGTCTTTATTTCTACATCAACTTGTGTATATTGGAAATTAATAATGGTACAGCGAAAAAGAACATGAGTGGGGAGGTGATTGCCACGATCAAATGTTTGATCATCAGTGGTGAAATTCTAAAAGACGTGTCAAAACACGATGATAATCCATTCACATGTGGAGAGAAAAAGGTCTAAAGGTCAGAAATATATATCCCCTATTAAATATTTTGAATAATCATATCATCATTCTAATTTTGTGCATTGCAATCTTAAACTGTAGGATATTATGTCCCACACTAAATTGAATTAAAATGTTAATGACCTACACCAACTGAACTAATCAGTATGTTAATATTGCATAGTTTGACTTCAATTCCATCTAAAATTATTTTAGTGCCATAGGCTAATTTATGCGTTATTCATTTGCAGATGAAGAAGCTCAGCAAACGTGAACAGAGAGAAATACGTTTAAAATCTTATACAATTTATAAAAGTGAACTCTGCATTAGACATATAGTTTTGATAGTCTTAAATGTAGAACATTCTAAGAATGTAATTTTGTCATTCACAGAATATATAGGGCAATGTTAATTAAAAGAAGTGCAATAATATAAAATAATAGGCAATAATTAGGCAATAGGACATAGGCCATTTTTTTTGGGGTGGGGGGGGGGGGGGTAATTTATATTTTTAATAAAAAAAAATCCTCTAGTAATTAATTTAACTGATCAAACCCAGAGAATGCTGCCGATATCTTTAAAAAAATAAGCTATCAAAATAATTTCATTTAGTCTTGGACTAATGATAATTTTCAAATGATGCACATTGTAGCTTTTCTTTTAGTAATGTGTATTTATTTTTCATTTAATACATCTACTTCATGGAAGGTTGTGATATTTAAATGCATACTGAAATATCTTTACAGTGGAGAGGAAGTTAGGTGCTAATTTTGTTAGGGAGTGAACACAGAGTGGAGTTTCTGTAATCCAGGTGCGAGCGGGAAATAGATAATCCAGAGTGGAGCTGGAGCATAGTGATTAGAGAATGCTTTGAGCATGGAGGGGATATTGTTGCCGCTTCACTCCATTCTAGCTAGGAAAAAAGTTACTTTTTACTTTTTTAATACTCACTGTAAGCACAATTTAATGTGAATACTTTTTACTTTCACTCAAGTAAGTTTTTGGCATGATACTTGAACTTTTAATTGAATAAAAGTTTTAGTCAGTATCCATACTTTCACTCAAGTATAAATTCTGAGTACACCTGACTCCAACTGTGACCCTTTGATGCCCCATATACACTCTACAATATCAGGAAGATAAGACCTGCTCCAGCATACCTAAAAACATTTATGCAGAGCTACGTTCTCACCAGAAGCCTGCGGTCGGCTAAGGAACGTCGCCTTGTCATACCAAAACAAAGAGGCACCAAAACACTTTCCCGGACTTTCAGTTTCATAATACCACGGTGGTGGAATGACCTTCCCAACTCAATCCGTGAAGCTAACTCACTCTCTATATTAAAAAAACGGCTAAAAACACTTAACCGGTCACAAATTTAAAAAAAAAAAAAAATCTGTTTTGCACTTAAATCTGTTTTGTATACTATTCTGATGATAGTGAAACTTTGTAGTATGGAACCTTTCGTACCACTGTCTCCTTAAGATGATTCGCTTATGTTTTCCTCTTTTGTAAGTCCCTTTGGATAAAAGCATCTGCCAAATTAATTATTGTAAATGCATATACCTCCAGCAGCACACGAGGTCGCACCACCACCCCTTGACCCTCCACATATACACACACACCCAGACATGCAATGTATTGCATGCAATTAACAAGGTACAGTATATAGACTGTGTAGCCTGTGATAAGTTATTCATGGATGTGTGTGAATAAAATATGATGGCCTGCAAACTGGTGCATGTCACACAAATGTTAATGAGCTGAAGTAAGGGAGACATAGTCGATAACTCATTATGCATAATGTAGGACAATGACCGTCTACGTCAGTTGTTGCTATGAGTTTCTAAATGAAGAGTCTAAATTTTGGGATTTTTGTGTTGTCTCTTTTACTTACTTTTAACAAGTTTTAATGATGTTTAAAAAATGGTTAGAATCTAAGAATACACCATAATATTGTCTTTCTTCTGTCAAAATTTGGGCCTTAAACTATGCCATTTGTTTGAACATTCAAAGAAATTCAACAATGATAATACATTTGTCAAACTCAATTTCTGTGGATTACAATACTTGATATCCATGAAATTTCTCTGATGGAGAAATGGTGGTGTCACTGAAAGTTCACCATGAAGAGCGTCGAATTAGCGATGTAGTTGTTTAGACATCTCCGTCAAATTGTATGACAGAGTCTTTTTTCTTTTGAAGTCATAGCTCATTACTCACTTGTCAAAATAAGACTAATGATCAGGAGAAAATTACTGAGAAATTTGTTTTTGTTCAGTGAATAAGTTGGCTGGAATTTTCTGTAAGGGCATTTTTTATTTAATTAGCCACAGAAGTGGTCAGTGCCATTAAATAAAACCTTATTCTTGTGCTATGTGACCCATATTTAACCTGAAAACTAATCATTTAGGAGCCATCCTGAATGTTTTATTTTAATTTATGTGTAAAATAATGGCAAATATATTAAGCCATTGCAGGTCAGACCACCTTAAAATTAGGATATTTCTTTAGGACAGAAATACATGATTATAATATTATCCATGAAATTATAATATTCATAATTAGAACATCAATCAATCAAGATAATGTTGCTATAATATAATATTTATGTACGCTAGGTTCCAAAAAAACGGGACTTGGTGAAGTGGACTCAAGTTGACCCAAAACTTAAAGAGTTTAAACATTTGTAATTCGTTTAAAATAACTATAACATTGTGAATACTCCTGTGCAATATTTGTTTACAAAGCCTCAAAGAAGTAGTTCATTTTATTGTAGAATTGCAAGTTCTGTGTGAATAAATGACTTGATGTGTATTAATCTTAAATTGTAAGTGACATGAACAAAACAATAATAATAATAATTGAATCATTAATCACAGGTAAATGTTAGCCAAAATTTAATTTTTGTAACAGCCCTAGGTAGAATGTATAAAAGGTAAAGGATGTTTTTATGTGAAAGTAATATCAAATTAATTTCCTACTAAAAACCAATGACTACCAAGGTGCCGGGAAACTTATTTGTTTGATGTGAACACAGCCAAGGGCTATGGCTAAAAGCGAGGAAGTTTATTCCACATTCACAGGTGGGTCACACCTTTGTTACCATCTCTGAAGTTCACAACAGACTTTGAGACCAAGGCCAGAGTTCCATTTGCCCATTGCAGCCTGGAGAACAATACAGTGACTATGACTTACTAATCCATGTGGACTGCTGACAGCTCAAGCCTAAAGCCACACTAGGCTTCATCTTTGCTCTGATTAGTGTCTGTGAACCAAAGCAATGGGAACAGGGAGTATTTATAGTAGCCAGATTCTAGTTAAAAGGGGTGAACTAAAAGCCATTGTGAGAGAAAAAAAAATTATACCCATTGTCAACCATTGACCACCATTGTAGCATCACTTGATGGATGAGAAAGTATGTGTCTGGAGGGGAAATGGCTCGCTGACTGCATGAAAGCTTTTCAGGCAGCCTATAGATATTTGTAATGAAACTGTCCCATAAAGAATGGGAAGAAAAAGAGAAAGAAGGAAAGATGTTCCATTGCAGTTCCTCTTTCAGAAGGCAGGTGTCTGTCTAAGTTGAATACCTTATCTATCTGGACAGAACTGCACCTTATAAAAGTCTAAACAACATTTCAGTCCATTTTGTGACTGTAAAAATAAAAAGATTTTTACAAAGAAAAGAAAGACACCATTTGATGTTCCTCAGATTGCCAAACTGGAGGAACCCTCAAGAGAATTTGCTGGTGTGCTGGTGTTCCAACAAGGCTTTTTGACTAGCCAAAACAGCTAGACTTCCTTGGCTTAGCAGAATTACCAAAAAAAGAATATTGGTCGACCAGCTGCACCAGTTACGTTTTGCTGGTAAACAACGTGGCCGTGCAGGTCCAGCAGCTAGACCAGCACTAACCAGTTTTGACTAGCATGGGAATTACATATTGGTTAAGATTGTCTTTTCTGAAGGGTGAAGGAAAGAATGACAGTCTTTAGAGTTTAAAGGAACTTTTGATTTCCATTTTGTAAGCTCGTCTAGACTGATCTCACTGTGTATTCTGCAACAGTCGGTCAAAAGTTCCTTAGCTCAAATCATTCTGTGATTACTGAAATTGAAATCACTGCCCCTCCAGTGGCCAAAGCTAGAAGTGTTGTTCAGTTTCCGGGTGAAATGACCACAGATTGGCATCAAAAGGAAGTTTTATTTTTGGAAAGTCTAAATTATGTAATACAGTGAACAGGTTGCAAATTTTCTTAACTCCACCCCCTAAACATTAACTTAAACCTGACCATCAGTGGAGTAGAAATGTAATTTTGGAGAAAAAATGCCACCTCTATATTACACTCACCTTTGTTTATTTGTTTGTATTTTTTATGTTCCCATTGGACCAGAATTTGGAGTTTGCTTTTGCAACATCAGTAGCACAAGAAGGAAATATACTCAAAACTGGTGCGAAAATGCTTGATTGGCGATGGTGCTTCTTAGATATTAGACTGAATGGGGCTATTTGAGGGTACATGAACTTTCCGAAACAACATGTTGATTTCCAGTATGATCGTGTTGGCTCCTCTGTGAACTGCCCACTTCCAAAGGGTTTCACCAGTGTGGCAATCTGAGGAACCTCAAATGGTGCATCTTATTTTTTTTATTTTTTTTATTTTTTCTCACTTTTACAGTGGGTACTTTTTGTACAGAGCACTGGTGATTATATTCTGTACCATATCCTTGTTGTGAAAGCTGACACCTGGAACATTTTCACAGGTGACATTATTCTTAAACACACCTTAGCCTTGGAGACCAACAAAATGTGCACCGTTGTGAACAACAATGCCATTCAGGATCTTACCTAAACCCTTTTGTTTGGTCCACAAAGGTTGAGATTCCCTCCCTTTTCTTGTAACCAGTGAGGAGAGAAGGGTGCATACCTCGCAAGAAAATATCAGTGCCCTGAATCGCATTTCTAATCAGGACATTGGTCCTGATTAAACGTGTGACACTGAAAGTTTTTGCCAACGCCACTCTTTAGACTTACAAAATAATCAAAAGGAAAAAATGAAATAGAGGAAAAATAATCAATAGGAAGAGAGGGAACTGGTGAAATGTATTCTTGTCAGTGCTCAAGCTCATCACCACCCCTCCTCCTCTCCTCCCTTCCCTGGTTTGACCTTCCTCTGTGAGCACATCCAGCCACAAAGAGGCTCCATTCACTCGGGAGATAGAGCGCCTTGCTCTTGTGCGGAAACTCTATCACCTGCCTAAAAGAAAACTGTGTCATCTCCCCCAACCGTCCCAGCAGGAAGTCTCCAGCCAAGCAGATCACACACCCTGTAATATTCACAGTGACCTTCAGAGCACCACCAAACTTTCTCACAGTCTCTCATGCTCTGTACCACTAATACTGACTACATTGAATCGCGTCGTGGATTACACTGAACACAAGGCAGTGACTTGGCACTATGAAACGAAAGCCATCTCCAAAGGAAGTGGACGGATAAAGAGTGTAGCAAGGTTCTTGCAATTCCAGTGTAAACATAAAACATTTTCATATCCACTTGTAGTAAATGTGAGAGTTTAGAAGGCCTATTTTGATCCAGCTATCGTTGTTAAATTTGTTGGTATTTATTTTATAAACTAGGCTGTTTTATTTAAGTTTTTTTTTATTGTACCTAGATAAAGCTAACAAGATATGAGATTACAATAAATGACCTACTTGTTTTGAATTAAACCAAAACAAAACAGATGTTAAACTGATAATCAAAGTAATCTCGTTTTTAAAATGTCTTCCTCTTTTCTGTTGAGTGAATGGATATTAGATAACAAATAAGCTCAGAATGTTCTCCGAATCTTGGCCCACCGTGGGTATGCAGTTAGTGCTTTTGGTTAAACTACAAAGAAACCCTCCGTGAAGTGCTGTTGGCTTTGGACCTACAGTTCCTTCCTGTTCATGGAAATTTTTGTCTCTGAAATGTATTTTGGTCCACAAGAATTTGGACTTCCTTATGGGTTAATGCCCTAAAACACAGCTCCTTATTAATGAAAATGTGTTCCATCTGAATAAAGGATGGTTAAACACAGAGTATTTCAAAACTTTACTTAAGTCTTTTGGATGTTTTTTGCTCAACGCAAGCACACAGAGAGAAAACGGCAGATTGCTCAGTTAAGTATTTACTAAAATAACTTCTTATTATTCAGCTTAAATAAAAAATAAAAAGCTTTACTGAATGTGAGGGTCAAAATGAAATTGCTGCTTTGTTGATTCAGAAATGAGGGCCTGTATAATGGACTTTGCATTGTGTTGTATTATGGACCAATACTGATCTCTGTTGGCCATTTACAGAATTTTAAAAATGTTGGAATTACATTTCACTAAAATGATTGTTTGAATTATTCCAGGTATAGAACTAAAAAAAGTTAGTAATTTTTCTCCATATGTGTAGTATTTTTTTTCTTCTTTTTTTTATTTTGAGTGCTATATCCACCTGTATAATTCATAATATCAAATGGGAAATATAATACCATATTTCACCTTTTCCATTCAAAATGTGAAGGAATGTTGAACTTGGCTGTGTCTCTATCTGCAGATTTGATTAGTTTGGCCAATCAAACAAATTGCAGGCCTGTTATGCATTATACTGTATACACGCTGTATTATATCCATTTGGTTAGAACAAGCAGCCCATCACCACTAGATGGAACTATTTAGGTTTTTATGTTATGACTAAGTCATGACGTGAATCTTATACTTAAAACAATACATTTATTCAATGTATACATTTTACATCTTATGATGCATGAAATGTACAGTATATTGTTCGTACCCTTCTATAATGTATGCAATGAATAATCCACTATGCTCTATTTATTTGTTCTCATAGATTGCAGTGGCATTCTGAAATAATGGTATATAACTGTACTAGGTAAAAGAGGATGATAAATCACAGTAGTTTATGAAGTCATGAATTCTAGCAGTGAGATAATGCTTTCCTCATTGTAAGCTCAGTGAACCCCAGAGCGCTCATCCTTGCAGTGGTCGAGAATGTGAGAGCCATTTCTTAGCTGTCCTTGCCTGACAAAGTGCTTCATCTCCTGCGAGAGGATCTCAAGGGACCAGTTCAATGTTCTGGGAAACTAACTGCTCGACAGCTGCAATCCTCCACAAACGTGATGAAAAGTCGTCTTCCTCTTCAAACTGCACAACATTTTAATTAACACTGTGCACATGGTCTCTTCCAACTTGGGCACAAGCTCACAGAGTCTTTACAATCCAACCATTTTTGTAGCTCTGAAAGAATTCAGCAGGTTTCCACTGTCATTAAAATCTTGGAAAGTTCAGGGAATTTTAAAATCATAATTTCCATTTCTGGAAAAGTCGTGGAAATGAACAAATTCTTAAAAGTTTTGAAAAAGTAATGGAAATGGTGACTATACAGTTTTCTGCTTGTAAATTTTTTAGCTGTCCTTAGCTTTTCTTGCCTGACAGATTGCTTCATCTTCTGCGAGTGGATCTCAAGGGACCAGTTCGATGTTCAATTTCATATAATAATAATAATAAAAAAAAAAGGCATCACTCATTTGCACCATCTCTTTGAAAATAACACATATCTCAGCTTCCCAGATCTCTGCTAAAAGTTTGATATAGGAAAATAGCACTATTTTCAATACATAAGAGTTAAAAAGTGCAATAAAAGCAAAAAATCAAGATAACACATAATCCTCTCCACTCCACTTTTAGAAACTTTAAACAAGTTTACAAATGCACACAAACTCTTTTCAAAATTATATAAAACTGTGACATCTCATGATTCATCATTATTTATCACTCCCCATTGATAAATGGGAAAAAGATCTTAGTATCACAACTAATCCACAGTCTTGGTCTAAAATGTGCAATTCCATCTTCGAAATCACTAAAATTACAAATTTACAATTAATTAAATACAAGATTATTCACAGAGTACATATAACAGAACACAAATTGCACACAATGGGATTTAACACATCAGACAAATGTACACAGTGCTCACTCCAGGTAATAGATACTTACATCTATATACATTGTGGTTCTGTCCCCCAATATATCTCATTTGGAAACAACCATCACAAAAATGTCACATATATTTAAAATTAATATACCACTATGCCCAAGTATTTGTATCTTCAGTGATCTTTCCAAGCTAAAATTACCAGCTGAATCTACCACTGCTTTACTGATAGATTTGGACATCGCAAAAAAACTATTGTGGAGCAGAGGGGGGCGGGGCCGGGTCAGAATATTGCGCGCCCGGTCCCCAATCGGCCTGATGAGGCGCGCGAGGGATAAAGGCGGCCGGTGACGATTGTTCGAGAGAGAGAGAATTACGGGCATGTCCGCATGTGTGTTTGTTTATGTTGTGTTTTAAGTTTCTTAATAAATTATTATTTATGTTGACAAGCCGGTTCTCGCCTCCTCCTTGCCCATCCTTTAACTGTTTTACATTGGTGCCGAAAGCCGGGAGGGAGGAGGGATGCCCGTCGCAGAGTCCTCGACACTGCCATCCACCCTGGGGAGCGCCGCTGCCATCTGCCGGGTGACGGAGTAGCGCGACCGCCCGGATGCGGGGAACGGCCGTCGTCCGCGGGGCAAGTGGGGACGGGATACCCCGACTGCCTGGAGCGAGGGAGCCGCTGCTGGGGGCGGAGGAGTGCCCTGCCGTCCCCAGAGACGCGGAGGGGTCGAGGGAGACCACCATCCGCGAGGGGAGGAGGGAAGAAACTCTCCGACCGCCCGGAGCGTTAGGCCCGCTGCCAGGGGCGGAGGAGTGTCCCCATTTGCTGCCAGGAAAGCGGAGGCGCGTTCTGCCCGCTGGGGGTCGAAGGTTTCACTCCGGTTCGCCCGGGGTTGGAGCGGCTGTCGTCCGCCTGAGTGTGGAGGAGTGTTCGAGGACCACGCGACGGTACATCAGAGAACCGGTGAGTGAGCTTTTTCTCTCTCTCTCCTCTCTCCCTTTCGCACAGTGTTGGCCTTTTCCCTCGCCTATTTTGTTGTTGTTTGTCCCCTTCTGTCTCCTCCCAGGGCGAGGAAGGCGGGGATGACCACGCGAGATACACCCCGCCCCAGGGATGGGGGGGTGTAAGTCATGCCGGTGGCACCCCGGCCTGAGATAACGCCGGGAGGTATGTGGAGCGGAGGGGGTTGGGGCCGGAATAGGGGATAAAGGCGGCCGGTGACGATTGTTCGAGAGAGAGAGAATTACAGGCATGTCCGCATGTGTGTTTGTTTATGTTGTGTTTTAAGTTTCTTATTAAATTATTATTTATGTTGACAAGCCGGTTCTCGCCTCCTCCTTGCCCATCCTTTAACTGTTTTACACATATGTTATATTACATGAACACTTACGACATAATATACACAATATACAACATAATACTTACACCATACCACATAATACTTATACTACAGATAGGCTCCAACTTATAGACACTATGAAACTTACAATTCACCATTACATTTAACCTCCAAGAATTATAGCTGAATTATCAGTGACCCACATATATACTGTATATACTGTATATATAGACATTTCAAGTTCACTTCTACCCCTTGACCCACCCAATTATAACCTCACAATTACTGGGCGGTATTTTTTATTCTTTATTCTTTATTGATGACCTCAGACTGCTGTGTGAGTTGTTGGAATGGGTCAGGTTTATTCCGGCTGTGGTCGCATGAGCGGTGGGCAATGGCCTGTCTCTAGTTGGGATGTTGGGCCTCTGTGGGTGAATTACTCCCAAGCGGTTGTGGTGGTGGAACCCTGCTTTAAATCTCTCTTCCATTTTCAATGAATGGCCTAAATCTGCCAGAAGTAAATGGCCTCCACACTGATATATATATATATATCAATTTTTTTATCGAATTAATTACATGGTGTCCCGATTAATTAATTGCGATTAATCGCATATACACTATTTGCTGAGAAAGCCCCTCATATAACAATAATGCAATACATAATGATGAAATAATTATACATAGTTATCTTTAAATATATATATATATATATATATATATATATATATATATATATATATATATATATATATATATATATATATATATAAATATATATATATATTTAAAAATAAAAATTATTCAGATAATTAAAATGCATTACATTCTTGTAGCAGAGAGTTAATCATTGATATACTACTTCAGTAGTATTTTGGAGAATTTTGTCTGATCTGGCTGCTTCGAGTTGGGCCTTCTCATTCATTATGACTTTAGAACTGGCAGGTGTAGGTGTTCACTTTCACCAGGAGTTCACTTTTGATGAGGTCCGCAGATGCTCATTTCCTTGCCTCTGTCATCGTCCTTTAATTTTGTAATTAAAGGACGATGAAATAAAATTATGCCGAAATAATAATAAAGATAAAAAATTATACATACAAAATTGAAATGCGGGACACTGCTTATGACTTGCGGGACTCGGGGCAAAGCTTCCAATTTCAGGACTGTCCCGTAAAATCCAGTACAGGTGTTCACCCTACAATACGACCTGCGTCAGACATGCTTGTGTCGAGTCTCGGGTGTGTTGAGTCATAAAAATAAAATGTTTAGGTCACTGTGTCAAGTTAAATATAGTTTAATACTCAATCTTTAAACACATATTTAGATCCCTTAGTTCGCATTTGAACCCTTAGTAACGCATATCTGTGTTGTTTTCTTCACTGTGTAAACTGTGTTGCTCACACAGCTGAAATTTCACTTACTGCCCTCTGGAGTGTACAGGTGGTACTACAAGCATGTGATTAAATGCGTTATTTTTTGTATAATTAATCGCGTGTTATTAACACGTTAACTCGACAGCCCTAATATATATATATATTATAGAACAGTGGACGTGCCCTATTATGTTCCCATCCTGTGAACACAAGCCTTGCAACACCTGAGCTGTATAAATGGAACTCTCCATCAAGTTGTGATGGTGTTGACCACACTGGTTGCAGTGACCCTAGAAATAAGTTGTGCTCTCAGAGTACATTTCGCCCAGGTAGCACTGGTGATGACCACTCCATCCAAAGGGACCTGAGAGGCAGAGCTTATTCCTGCAAGGCAGGACTTATGGCCTTTGATCTGGGAGTGGGTTGCTGCGGGGACACAGGGTGTGGAGTGGAGGGTCCTGGTTTTGTAGCTGGGGAGAGGTTTGTGGACCCTTGCTTGGATGGCTGCAGCAGGGGGAGCTTGTGATCTGGATCGCCACCACGCATGGTAGCCTGGAACTAATAGTAAATACAGAATTGTCCAAAATTTCCATCATATTCCACATCACATAATTATACATACCCCTTGTCTACTGCAAAGCCAATATATACATATTTTTTTCTTTTTTCCCCTTGTTATTACATCTCTACACATATTAATTTCAGTAGACATATATCAAAATACATATACAAAAGTTAATTTGCTAAAGTTTTAACATATATCTACCTTTTATTTGTTCAAGAGGTTTCTTAAAGAAATATATACATCTATATATTGATCTTTATTCACTGTTACTCTCTTACTGAACCTATATCTATTTATTTGCTGCACATATACTGCTGTTCTTTATTTGTACTTATAATTTTGTATTTTCAATCTCTTGTGTTTACCTCTCTTTTTGTTCTCTGTTATTTACTTATTTGTGTATTCTCTTTTTTCCCCTCAATACATTTGTAATTTTCTCCACTGTAATATATTTCTTGTTTGTCTCTCTGTATGTATAAATGCAATAATAAATAATATAATATAAAAATACAGTTTTATTAATTACATTTTGTTAACAATTATATGACGCAATTTGATGAAAATTTGTTAAGAAATTGAAAAGCATACATTTAAAAAATATTTTTTTGAGTGTATCCTTATTTCCGAAATCCCGAATGACTGGGAAATATAATGAAAAAATCATGCAAATTTATTGGACAAAATTTGCGATGTCGCTGCCTGTAGGTTGCAAAGTCATAAGAAAGTAAAGAAATTGTATAAAAAAATATCTGAACATTTCAATAGATTCTCTGATTGGAAAACATGCTGTTAAACTCATAAAAATATTTTTGAAGCAGATTTTGAGTGCATTTAAGACATTGACCTTTGACAGTATGTTTGAAATTGCACCACATTTTTTATGAAGTACACGTTATATCACAGATTCAGTGCTAAATGTGAAGTACTTGATCATGATATAATCACACATGATGTGTATTCTCTGCTATAAATGAATTACAGACATAATGACAGGGTGATCTTATAGGAAAACATCTTATCAAAAATATGATTTTCATATGTCTGGCAGGTGGTTAGAAATTTTACAATTGCCTTTAAACAATAACTTTTGATTTTATGTATTTCCATGGTGATCCAATCCATTCTTGATAATAATACAGACAGCATTTGGCATCCATCAAACATATACTGTGTAGTAATATGTGCATTTGTTTGCTAGGAAAAAATATCATCGCTTTATTAGCAAAACAATCAAACATAAGTGAAACTCCTTTTTACTTTCTAGTAATAGAATGCCTTTAAAGAAACATCTTTGACTTAATTTGAAAATCAAATGCAGGTGATAAAGATTATAAAGGCAGATGATTCCCTTGTTGATTGCTTGTATGTGGCAAACGCAGTCTTCACAGTGTTATGGCCCTTGATGTAAGTTCAAAGGAAGTGCATGAATACAGACAGTAAAGAGAGCAAGAGCGTGGGATAAAAGAGAGAAAGACAGAGAGGTGCCAGATGTTTATGCTGTAGCTCCACATAGTCTGACCGCTGCTGAAATATCTTTGGTGTCCTCTGATCGTGCTGAGACCACAAAAGGCCAGGTCTGTTAAGAAAGAATACATTTTTTTTTTCCACATATTGCAGGTCAAATGGCATGAAATGCATTGCAACCTGTTCAGTGTAGTATACAGAGATATACATGTACAATGCAGAATAATAATATATAGTGGGTTATTCATATGTATGTAGCATATATGTAGACTGATAAAATTGACTTGAATGTGTTCTTTGTAAGTGCAGACTCAGAGATAAGATTCATACAGAAATCTGATATATAAACATATATACATTTATAGCTCATATACAGTATTTGATCATACCTATATGTACATATTTAAATTCAAATATTATTTAGGAAAATACATGTTACTTATTTTTTCATATACACAGTACATGTACAGTACATGTACAAATTTGTCCGTAACTTTTTTTACCATCAAAAACCATTTATGAACAAACATGTGTGTTGTAGCTACATATCTGGCCAGTTATCAAACTTTAAAAAGTGGTAACCTGCAACCTGGTACAACCTCAGTACAGATGTCTGTATGGATGTTATACTGAACAATAAAAACACCAAAAAATTATAATAATAAATTATTGACTAGATGTGGATGAGTATAAAATCCTGTGATGTAGTCGGACAACACTCACTCACTCATACCAAGTTTACAGGATGCACAAAGCTGTTCTCGTATCTGTCATCTTCTAAGAGTTGTCTGAGGTGAGATATATAGCTGGATGCCAGACGCAGCGTGTCCAGCTTTGACAGTTTGGTGTCTGCTGGGACCCACGGCAGGCTAGTCTTCAGCCGTGAGAAAGCTTTACTCAGGACTCTCATCCGTGACCTCTCTCTGGCATTAGCTGCATTTCTCTGAGACTGTCGGCCATCTTTTGCCATTTTTTTTCGCTGCTTGTTGTTGTTATTGGCACCAACTCGAGGTCGTTTTGTCTTTCCTTTCAAACTGTCATCGACATCAAATTCGTTGTCTGAGTTTTCTAGAGAATGAGCATCCATGCCAGTGATCAACAGCTCCTGGATGTCTTCAGGATCACTTACCGAACCGGTGGACATTATGACTGCACCTGCTCATCAGAGTAAAAACTTGCTTTTGAACAAATTTATGTCCTGTTTTGTAGAGGTATAAGATATTCAACGTCCTTGCTGAAGGCTCAATGCAACAGGTGCAGCCTTAATTAAAAATTTCAAAGAAGCCCAGACAGGACATCAATATGAGGCCATTATTGAAGTACCCAGAGCACAAGTACATTCAGCATCTCCTGAATGTAAAATGCTGTTAAAGATGTCCGACTTTATCTTGCACCCCTCCTCACTGAGCATGTTAGAGCTTGCCCTGTGGCGTATCAAGCACCAAGCATTTAAGTTTTGAGGCTTGGCAGGGTCACTCTGGATAAGGGATTTCTCCTCCCCTTTTCCCCATCAAACTTTTCCCAAAGTGATCTCAGCACCACTGATAAAACATATACAGTGTGGACGTGTAATCTGCCATGAACTTGGACCGTGAGTTGTTTAACATAAAATGTATTCACTTTAATAATAGGTTTATAATAGACTAGCCTAAATAGATTATTTTCAAGTACATCATTTTTGTGTGAACTAGTGAACTGACCCCCCACCACATAAAGTTGCTCAAATTATCCACATAAATAAATAATTTTGAAAATCTGTAATCCAGTGTTACCACCATTAAACAACCTAGGTAAATAGATAAATTACAAAATAAATAAAAAAATGTATATGGTGAAAAATCTTAGTTATTTTGTTCTTAGTTCAGTGCAAAGAGTTTCCTCAATGTGCAGTGAAGCAAATAGAAATCTGTGAAAGGCTTATCAAAAGTTCTTAATCCACTGGCTATTTCACAGAGATATTGGGTTTCCACTCAGTTAGAATGCTCTCACACACGGCCGGTGTACATTGGCCACAGCTGTCAGCACTTTACATTACATCTGCAGGATTGGCAGAATGGGGGGCAATGACTGAGACCCTATGGGTGAAGGGAAATTCACATGTTGACATTCTTAACATGACCACATTGTGATCTCATTTATCTCCTTTACTGTATACAAACTTATAAGGATGTAAGATGTGTGGCAGAGGATGGAAATGTGCACGCCTGGCAAATTAAAATGATTTAGCATTCAATTATTTTAGGCAGATGTCAGTTTAGCTGTGTTATGGGAAACGTTGTACGACTGCCTTTGCTAGTGTAACTGTTCTGAAGGGTCCATTGATACTTAGAATGGGGCATTAAATGCTTCAACCAAGAAGTCAATAGTTATTTTGTAATATGGCCATTAGGTTGTTCCCCAAATTTTCATCATTGTATATGTACATATACAGTATTTATACACCAATCAGCCACAACATTAAAATCACCTGTCTAATAATGTGTAGGTCCCCCTCGGTCTACTAAAACAGCGCCAGCCTGCATCTCAGAATAGCATTCTGAGATGCTATACTTCTTACCACAAATGAACAGAGCGGTTATCTGAGTTACCATAGTCTTTGTCAGTTTGAACCAATCTGGCCATTCTCTGTTGACCTCTCTCATCAACAAAGCATTTCCATCTGCAGAACTGCAACTCACTGGATGTTTTGGGGTTTTGGCAATACTAGAGACTGTTGTGTGTGAAAATCCCAGGAGATCAGCAGTTACAGAAATACCCAAACCAGCCCTTCTGGCACCAACAACCATCCATACAATTATCTAATCAGCCAATCGTGTGGCAGCAGTGCAGTTCATAAAATCATGCAGCTATGGGTCAGGAGCTTCAGTTAATGTTCACATCAATCATCAGAATGAGGAAAAATGTGATCTCAGTGATTTGTATCATGGCATGATTGTTGGTGCCAGATTGGCTGGTTTGAGTATTTCTGTAACTGCTGATCTCCTTGGATTTTCACACACAACAGTCTCTTAAATTTACTCAGAATGGGGCCCAAAACCAAAAACATTTGAGAGGGAGGAGTCAACATAGGACAGCACTGGGGGAAGCATAGTCAAAGCACAGGCCCCGCCACTAGCAGGACAGTATGGTACGTAACTGTTACATAACCCAATGCTGGCTAATGCATTGAGACACACAAGGGTGATGGAGGGTGTAGACAAGGAGCAAGGTCCCCAGATAATCCCCACTTTTCAGTCAAAAATGGCCTAGTCTATTGGGTAAACAAAATGGAGGAAGACACCATGAACAGCTGTTAGTGCCACAGCCCTATAGCTCAACAGTGTTGCATCTAGCTCATAGTCACCCACTCGCAGCCCATTTAGGTGTAGACAATACTTAAGAAAGAATCTTACAGCAATTTTTTTGGCCAAGCCTTCATAAAGAGGTTATTATTGAAAATTATTGCCACATATGTCTGGAATGCCAGCTGGTGGCACAAAAGCCCACATTGTGGAACCCCCTTATTCCCCTGCCAATTATTGAGACCCTGTTCTAAAGAGTTGGAATGGATATTGTGGGGCCCCTTCTCAAGATTGCTTGGGGACACAATACATTTTAGTTATGCTGGACAATGCTATGCGCTACCAAGAGGCAGGTTCCCTTTGAACAGCCACATCCAAACAGGTGGCCAAAGAGTTCTTCCTCCTCAATCGTGGGGTAGGGATACCAGAAGAGATCCTTACAGATCATGGGTCCCTATTCATGTCAAGAGTTGTCAGGTAGCTGAGTATCCTCTTGAAAATCAAACAGTTAAGAACCTCAGTCTACCATCCTCAAACAGATGGACTTGTGGAGTGCTTTAACAAAACCCATAAACACATGCTTCACAAGGACATAGAAAAGGATAGACAGAACTGGAACCAGCTCCTGCCCTACCTACTGTTCTCAGTGAGAGAGGTACCCCAGGCCTCTACTGGGTTTTCCCCTTTTGAATTACTGTTCCCACACAAGCTAAGAGGTAGACATTGCCAGTATAAATGTAGACAGGATCAGTTAAAGTGCCCGCATTCTCACACTAATATACAGTATGTAAGGAAACTGTTATGCTTGAGTAACGAGGCAGACGAGGAGATGCGGATCCAAACGCAGTTTGAACTTTATTTCGTGAACCAAACAGGAAAACACAAAGGAACAACCCACGATGGGGAAATGAAACATAAAATAGCGAATTAAACACGAGGTAAGCAACAGGGGACTCGAGGAGGAAACACACACCAGGTAGACATCAAACGACGATCGACGGAGACTGAACAAAGACACAGGGTATAAATACATAAACAAGGGGGAAAGGGGCCAATGAACGAACAGAACTCAAACAAGATAATAAGGTGATTAACAGAAGCAAACGGCAAACTAATGAGGGCAGGTGCAAACAATGACAGGGAACACGAACGCTAACAGAGGACTATGGAGTTACATAAGGGACTAAAGTGAAAACTAAGAAGTGCAAAAGTGACAAGATGGAAAACAAGAGGGCAACAGTGAAACAAGACAGGGTAACCATTACATAGCCCCCCCTCAAGGATCGGATACCAGACGATCCTTGACAACAAACAACAAAAGACAAAAATCCACAAGGACAACATGAGGGCACCAGGGGCAAACAGACAGTACAAGTGGAGTACTGTCCCGGGGGCGGGGCTGCAGGAGGCTCGAGAGGCGGAGCTGCAGGAGGCTTGAGAGGCTCTGGGGCAGAGCCGTCGAAGGCTTGAGTGGATCGGGAGGCGGAGCCGTAGGAGGCTCTGGGGGCGGAGCCGTAGGAGACTCAAGAGGCTCTGGGGACGGAGCCCTGGAAGGCTCGAGAGGCGGAGCCCTGGGTGGCTCGAGAGGCCTGGAAGGCGGAGCCCTGGAAGGCTCGAGAGGTTCGAGAGGCGGAGCCCTGGGAGGCTCGAGAGGTTCGAGAGGCGGAGCCCTGGGAGGCTCGAGAGGCTTGAGAGACGGAGCCCTGGAAGACTCGAGAGACTTGAGAGGCGGAGCCCTGGGAGGCTCGAGAGGCTTGAGGGGCGGAGCCCTGGCAGGATCGAGAGGCGGAGCCCTGGCAGGCTCGAGAGGCTTGAGAGGCGGAGCTCTGGGAAGCTCAGAGGGCGGAGCTCTGGAAAGCTTGGGAGGCTTGAGAGACGGAGCCCTGGAAGACTCGAGAGACTTGAGAGGCGGAGCCCTGGAAGGCTCGAGGGGCTTGAGGGGCGGAGCCCTGGTAAGATCGGAGGGCGGAGCTCTGGAAAGCTTGGGAGGCTTGAGAGGCGGAGCCCTGGAAGACTCGAGAGACTTGAGAGGCGGAGCCCTGGAAGGCTCGAGGGGCTTGAGGGGCGGAGCCCTGGTAGGCTCAAGAGGCTTGGGAGGCGGAGCCCTAGAAGGCTCGAGAGGCTTGAGAGGTGGAGCTCTGGAAAGCTCGGGAAATTCAGACGGCGGAGCTCTGGAAGGCTCGGGGAACTCGGATGGCGGAGCTCTGGAAAGCTCGGGAAACTCGGAAGGCGGAGCTCTGGAAAGCTCGGGAAACTCGGATGGCGGAGCTCTGGAAAGCTCGGGAAACTCGGATGGCGGAGCTCTGGAAAGCTCGGGAAACTCGGATGGCGGAGCTCTGGAAAGCTTGGGAAACTGGGATGGCGGAGCTCTGGAAAGCTCGGGAAACTCGGATGGCGGAGCTCTGGAAAGCTCGGGAAACTCGGATGGCGGAGCTCTGGAAAGCTCGGGAGGAGGAGCCCTGGAAGACTCGAGAGACTTGAGAGACTTGGGAGGCGGAGCCCTGGTAGGCTCGAGAGGAGGAGCCCTGGAAGGCTCGGGAGGTGCTGGCTCTAGGATGGGCACGACCACTGGCGCTGGCTCTTGGACGGTCACGGTTACTGGCACTGGCTCTTTGACGGTCATGGCTACTGGCACTGGCTCTTGGACGGTCATGGCTTCAGGCTCTGGCTCTTGGACGATCGAGGCTTCTGGTACTGGCTCTTGGACGGTCACAGCTACTGGCACTGGCTCTTGGACGGTCATGGCTTTAGGCACTGGCTCTTGGACGGTCGAGGCCGCAGGCGCTGGCTCAGGGACGGTCGAGGCTACAGGCGCTGGCTCAGGGACGGTCGAGGCTACAGGCGCTGGCTCAGGGACGGTCGAGGCTACAGGCACTGGCTCAGGGACGGTCGAGGCTACAGGCGCTGGCTCAGGGACGGTCGAGGATACAGGCACTGGCTCATTGACGTTTGAGGCTAACGGCACTGGCTCACTGACGTCTGAGGCTACAGGCTCTGGCTGGGTTACCGTGGTATGTGCCGGCTTAGGTTCGCCGGGCGCTGAGGGCAGATCAAGGGGGGTTTAGGGCATGGGGCTGCGGCAGGCGGAGGCTGGAGCACAGAGACCACTCCCTTTCTCCTCTTCCTCCGGGCTGATGCGACTGGCGAGGCTGGGATGCTGTTCCTGGTCAGCGTGGGTTCAGGCTCGCTGGCCGTGATTGACGATGACTCAGGCTTGCTGATGGTAGAGGCCGTAGGCGCTGGTTCGCTCACTGTGACATACGTGGCTGCTGCTCGCTCACTGTGACATACGTGGCCGCTGGCTCGCTCACTGTGACATGCGTGGCTGCTGGCTCGCTCACTGTGACATGCGTGGCTTCTGGCTCGCTCACTGTGACATGCGTGGCCGCTGGCTCGCTCACTGTGGCAGGCGTGGGCCCTGGCTTGCAGACCGGGGCAGGCGTGGGTTCTGGCTCGCAGACCGGGGCAGGCATGGGCTCTGGCTTGCAGACCGGGGTAGGTGTGACAGGGGGGGCCCCGGACAGCTGAAGGGTCTCCACAGTGGGTGGAGGGGTAGGGTCCTCCTCCACGACGCCCACGGTGAGCTGTGAGCCGCAAACTAGTAGGGTCGCCTCCAGGAAGTCGCAGAGCCTCCAGCCGTGCATTGCCTGTGGCAACCGCTCCCTCAGCGCCGCGTTCAGATTGCCCCTAAAGAAGGCCACCAAGGCTGAGTCCGGGAAGTCTGAGACACTCGCCAGGTTCAGGAAATCGTGGATGTGGTCTTCAATGGGGCGGTCCTCTTGCTTTAAGCAGAGCAGATGATAGTTCGCACGTTGGACTGCTGGATCCATGGCTGGGTCGATCGTTCTGTTATGCTTGAGTAACGAGGCAGACGAGGAGATGCGGATCCAAACGCAGTTTGAACTTTATTTCGTGAACCAAACAGGAAAACACAAAGGAACAACCCACGATGGGGAAATGAAACATAAAATAGCGAATTAAACATGAGGTAAGCAACAGGGGACTCGAGGAGGAAACACACACCAGGTAGACATCAAACGACGATCGACGGAGACTGAACAAAGACACAGGGTATAAATACATAAACAAGGGGGAAAGGGGCCAATGAACGAACAGAACTCAAACAAGATAATAAGGTGATTAACAGAAGCAAACGGCAAACTAATGAGGGCAGGTGCAAACAATGACAGGGAACACGAACGCTAACAGAGGACTATGGAGTTACATAAGGGACTAAAGTGAAAACTAAGAAGTGCAAAAGTGACAAGATGGAAAACAAGAGGGCAACAGTGAAACAAGACAGGGTAACCGTTACAGAAACAGTATGTGTGAGCTAGGAACTAAATTAAACTATCCTTATTCTACATTATTATGTAAGGAAATTTATAATGGAATTCGTCTCGTTCGACAACAATTATTAGTTAAATAAATGACAAATAACTAGATTATTTGTCTGAATAAAATTCTCCACCATTAAAATCGTAATCGGCTATAATCATTAATTTGTCAGTTATAAAAGTTACCACAGTTCAAGGCAATTATCAGAATTATCTAGCAAGGCTATGTATTGTGTAAATTGTGGGTTTAAATGCATTCTAGAATTCCAGGGAGGGAGTTTTCTGTCTTTTATGGCCTGTAACCTCTGCACTTAGAACTTCTCTGCACAGAGGCCCTCGGTTTTATACTAAGCATGCCTGGGAGAGTGATCTACTTCAGCGATTCAAGTGCCATGCATTCATTTAATGACACTGAGGAATGCTGTGTTTGTTCATTGGATGGCTTCGTTCGTGGATAATCCTACAACCCCCCCCCCCCAAGTTTGAAGTGGAAGCAAACATTTGCAATTGCTGAAAAAAAAAGCTGAAGAAGACAAACACAAACAACAACAAGACAACATCTCCATCAAAGCTAAAGCTAAAGCACAGGTTCAGAATAATTACTTATTCAGTAAGGGTTCTAGCATTGAGGATTCTTGGAATGTTTTGGTTCTATTGGACTCTTCTACGTTTGTTTGTGTTTTAGAGTCATCCCTACCAATCTTTACTGGTTCAGAAACCTGTAAAGGGTCATTTGGTTTTGATTGGGGTGAATTGTTGTAAATACGAATGATCATTTTTTAAATTGAACAGATTAGAGTCAGTTCCATTAGGTGAATTCGTCCTGCGATTCAGTACCCATTTAAAACCAGAAGGATTGATTTTTGTTTGACACTCTTCGCTCGGGAATTGCCAAAGGCTAAGTCATAAACATGAAGGATTGCAGTCTTTTGGAAATTGATCCGCATGGTTCAATTGTGTTCAATTTAGTTGGGACGGTTTCTATGTCCACAATATCATGGCATATCGCGGATAAATGTCTTATTCGCACAAGGCTTTCTGAAAGCTCTATGAATTCTTGGTGGCTCATGAACGAAAAGCATAAGGATTCAATCCTGATATAAAGCCCTTGAATTTCTTGCTAGCTAATTGGAGTAGCTTCAGCATTTTGCCTATTGAGTGTTTCTTATCATAATGTGTGGGTAAGTAACATAACCAGTGTTGAGTGTTTAGTGTGACCTTGTATGGACTTAGCGTAGGGTAGCTATTGTTTGAGTACCTTAAAGTACTGTTGGGTGCTTTATCTATGAGGAAAAAAGTTTGATATTTCCCTATAGTGTTTGGGTGCGTTAAAGGTGTTGTAAGAACAGTTCTAACTGTGTTGGACAGTTTTAGCTCTATGTGAGACTGTTGTAACTGTGTCAGACTGTTCCAACCTGTGTCAGACTGTTTCAAGCTCCCCCCTTTTCTGTTCTTTGACCTCTTTTCTGTCGACTTGGTTTCAGTGGACCCATTTGAAGATTGCTGCTTTGTGTCTTGGCAAATCTGGGTCCTCTAGGTGACTGTTGGTGCTGATGAAGCCACAGTTCATAGAAGTCTTTCACACAGTTCTTGATGTCTGTATATAACTTGTCATGAGCTGCTGTATAACTGAGTTTCTGTCATGTTTAATTAGAATGTGGTTGTGGCTAATGGGAGTTTTGGTTCATAAGCCGGTGCCGTGTCAGTCACTGCTGTGCCTGGCACCTGTATTCCTGTCATTGGTTGTGACAGGAGTATGAAATGTCTTTATGTTTGGCCTTGGATGGATTTTGCTTGAAGTATGCTGTGAGTAGCTTCAGCAGTTCTGGTGAATTTTTTGCTGGTGGCTCATCTGGTTCATGAGCAGGCTTAGTTCTTGAACAGCATGTAATTTACTTCGCTCTATGCTGAAGAACCTGGCTTTGCTGCAAAGTCACATATCTTCTGATGCCAGCCCTTGGTTTTGAGAGGTACAGCTTGAGACTGATGATGCCTTGTGGGCCTTTCTTGAGGCCATTCTTTGTTTAACATAAACATTGTGTGCCAAGTCACACAGTAAATGAGTTGTCATAGTGCGAGGACAAGCTTTGACTCTTAGATGATATTCTCACCATGGTATGTAGGTTTCGGAGGAAGATGGTTTTTAAGTCGAGTTCTTCTTTCATCTCAGGTTCGTTCTGAGACTGGAAGTAATCTTGCCATAGTCTACAGTAGTAGGCTTGAATTATTTCTTTCCATCCCTGTTTGGTGTTCAGGGCGGTAAACAGTTCTTGCTCAGACTCTGGCTCTGAAAATTCTTCAATCAGGGCCTTTCTCAGACGTTGGTAGTCAGACTTTGTGTGGTTTGACTGTCTGTCAAGAAAACTTTGTATCTCATTTCTGGATGTTATCCATAGTAGGTATAAATTGTCTCTGTTAGTCATTTGAGGCTTCATATTCAGGTGGAAGTCTATGTCACACATGTAAGCATGAATCTTGTAACCCTCAGCAGGATTTGGTGTGAACTTGTCATTGTTCCTTACCAGCTTGTTGAGGTCTTTAAAATCCAATCCACATGCTTCTTAAGGATTTGTTGGGATGTTTACCCTTTCATTGCTGTTGTAGAGGGGATTTTGAAAGAGGGCCACTGAGGTTTTGTGCTATGGGCCCTCGTGTCTCTCATCTTGTGGAAGCTTTTCATTGTAGGATGCTGCTTTATTTACCAGGGGTGTTGCTGTGGGGTGCCTGTCCATCTTAAACTGTCGCCTTAACTAGTAAGAGTGTTTCAGTTCATCTCTGACCATGTCAAGCTCATCTTTGGTGAGGTCAAGTTGCTGGGTCAGGGTTTCAATTTCAGTTTTGGACCTTTCCAGATGGCCTTGCAAGGCCTTGTTTCGAGAGGTCATCTTTTTCAAATCAAACATGGCCTTTCCCAGTTGCGCTTTGTTGTGCTGAGTTTCTGTTCCAGGACCTCTTGGGCGGTTTGTAGTGCGCACTGATGCATCAGAGGTGGGTCTTGGGGCAGTAATGTCCGACACTTAAGAAGGTGAGGAACACCTAGTTCTCTAAATAAGCAGAATGTTAGCAAAGCTTAAGAATAATTACTCCACACTGGTAAAGGAATGCCTGGGAGTCAAATGGGCTTTGGAGGCACTTCGTCATTACCTCCTAGGGTGGAAATTTGGCTGGTGATGGACCATGCCCCTTTGCAGTGGATGGCCAAAAATAAAGAGACCAAGGGGAGGGTAACTCACTGGTTCTTAAGCCTCCAAGCATTTAACTTTTCTGTCATTCACAGGCCTACCCCTTGTCATGGCAATGCAGACGCACACTTACGAAGAGATGCCCTCTACACATTCACCCTGCAAACACGGGACTTGGAGCAGAGAAGGGGCTGTGTGGCAGCATGGGGACTACAAACCAAGATGGCAGACCTTACCAGGGTCCCTCACAATGTAGCACAGCTGTTTCCACTGAAGGAAGTGTCCATATTTAACAGCCAAGCTCTCTGAGGGATAGGAGTCGGCCATTTTGAACAAATTCTGATTTGACTGTTTTGTGTTGAAGCTTGAGTTAAGCATTCAGGCAAACCCAGTTTGTTTGAATCCGCCTGGACCTGCTTTTTGTTGAGAAACTCACATGTTTGTTGATGCCCGGCCTCTCTTAATGCCACAATGCCACAAAATCTATTTTCTTTTCTCTCTACGTCATTATAACTCTTCTAAAGTCAAGTCAAGTCATTTTTATTTGTATAGTGCCTTTCACAACACACATAGTTTCAAAGCAGCTTTACAGAAAATCGGGAATTAACAAAATATAAAACTGTAATGTCTATAATGTCTATGAGTCATCATTGTGTAGTTTGATAAAATACGATTGTGAATTGTGTTTAAAAATAAGTAATTAAATAGTAATTGTATTTATAACCCCAGTGAGCATGCCGAAGGCGACTGTGGCAAGGAACACAAAACTCCATAAGATGTTGGTTAATGGGAGAAAAATAACCTTGGGAGAAACCAGACTCATTGTGGGGACCAGTTCCCCTCTGGCTAACATCATGAATATAATACCAATATTCCTTATGTCTTATAGTACTTATGCAAGTCATGGTTTAAAATGATTAAACTAAGCAAGTGTTAAGGGACAGTGTTTAAACAAAGATTTTGTATGATCTATAAGATTAATTCCATCCTGTATTAACTGCAGTAGTTCACATAGATGCAATTGTCCTTGTTAATTGGCTGATGAAGGCTTTTGTTGGCAATTGATATTCTATGTATTCCATTTCAAGAGTGGAGTCCATCAATAGACCGAGGCGATGCAGGCATCGCAGTTCAACCTGGCCAGTAATTTCTGTGAGGTTCGGTGGGGTCCATCCTAAGTCCAAGGTTCAGAAAATGGCATATGAAATATCCCATGTCTTATAGTTGAAATTGGCATCATTTCATCCTCTGAAATCCATCGTAATAGACTGATGTTATGTTTGGTTGGCACGGCTGCATTTAGTCATCATCACACAGTGACACTTAGCAGTGGAGTCCAACACGAAGCAGGAATGGAACTGGATCAAGACGGTTCTGGTGACCTCAGGATAGGAGCCCCGAGGTTGATACAGGGAAACAATTCAAATAATATTAGCATAGATGCCATTCAATTTATTCGAGTTATAGATCTTGATCAATGTTTCTGGTTTCTGGTTCTGGCAGAACTAACTAAAGCAGCCTAATTGTGGGTTGAAGGATAAATTAAACAGGTAGCCAATGTAACAATGATAAAATGGGACTAATATGATCATATTTCTTGTTTCTCGTTAGCACTCTGGTTGCTGTATTTTGAACCAATTGAAGTTTATTTATTGATATTGCTGGACATCCTCCCAGTTATGCATTACATTTATCTAGTCTTGAGGTCATGAACGCATGAATTCGTTTTTCGGCATCAGCAACAGAGAGCATGTGCTGAAATTTAGCAATATTTCTTAGGTGGGAGTGTAGCGAATCAGCTCTATGAAATAATAATAAACAATCATAACTTGTTATAATCAATCATGAATATTTGGATCAGTTAATCGGGTTAACTTGATGTAGCTACATTAACATTACAACCAAATGCTCGGTTCATCCCGTGAACACTCAATATTGGTTATTAATTAATTAATTAATTAATAGAAAGGTACATTTCCGGGGCATGGGAAATGTCTTTCTTACTACGTATTAAGAGAAAGTAGTCAAAATCTATGATTAGTGACTTTAGATATGAGCTTGAGACACAGACAACTTTACATGTGACATGAACAAGACTTTATTAACTAGACTAAACATTTAAACTACTCTAACATACATATACATACATGCATACAGTTTACCAAGGGAAAGAGGGTTGAAGCAGAATACAGGAAGGCAAGAAGTTATAGCATTGTTTGAAATTCAGCAGATCAACAGCCTGAGCAAACCATCATATTAGTTCTGACATGCCCTTTTTAGAAAGGGGTGAGGATACTTAATGTATCAAATAATAAGACTAATTTTGATACTTGCATGTCCCATTTCAATTAAACTGTCCTGATGCAATTGTTGAGGCTCCAGCTGATCTTTGATGATGTTGTCTTGATGAGAGAGAGAACCAGTAGGGGTCAGCTTGATCTTTGGTGAATGGAAAGACAAGGCCGTAGCCTGGCGCATGCTTGGGAGTCCTTGGGGCCTTCTAGTTCAGCATCATTCAGCAAGAGAGTGAGATAGCACAAGGTTCAGAGGGCAAGAGAGGCAGGAAGCAAGAGGAGCATAAGAGAGCGAAGAGACGAGAGGACTAAGAGAGGGCTAAGAGAGGCAGGAAGCAAGAGGAGCATAAGAGAGCGAAGAGACGTAAGCTAAGAGCATTTATAACCTTAGAAAACATGTCCCACCTCTCATTGGCTCGACCAATGAGAAGGGTTTGGGTTCCAGGCAGGAATTTGGTTTATTGCTCTTTGTTCTCACATTTCTCATTGCATGAGCAAGAAAGAAACTAGGAAATATACTTGTAATACTAATATGTTGTTGTTATCGACATATCATGTACACAGTCATTTCGATCTTCAAAATACCAAGTTATAGAGACCAAATATGCCACACATATGATTTCGGTTAACCATAGTATGCAAAGTCTGAAACATTAACCCATTAGAGTTTGAAAGAAAACACAGATCAAACAACATTTAGGAAAATTATGAGATGGAACATTAGATACATGTCAATGAATTTATCACATGGATATATAGACTATATATATAGGATTAACAGGGTTCATTTCTCTTTCTCAGTAAGAGAATGAAGTGAGGGTCAGCACTTCTCTGAACATTCCTTTGGAGGTCGTAAAAGTCTGCCTTACTCTGGGCATGAGAGAGTTCCTTTGTCAAGGCTCATTTGCATGTTTATGACAGTAAGAGATTTTGGGCTGAATGACTCAAAAGATAGTAAAACATCACGTAATGTCATTCTACAGAGATCTTATATTCGAATTCAGCTCGGACAAATCGTAAGGTTTAATTTGATACCAAGAAACGTGTGTTTAGTACACTTAAAAAGGGAATATACACTCTGAGGCTATTAAATATGAGGCCTCAGAGTTTAAAACACACAACGAAACAGTTCTAACGAGTTTGATATACCTCAGAAATACACAACATACAGGGATTACACGTATTTCATTAGCAATATGCAGTTCTGTGTTTAACTGAAAAACACACACACACACATTGTTATGTTCAAAGTTTCCCCCTTCCTGTCCACACGATAAGCACGTGGTGAGCATGCGGATGTCACATGCGGTTCTCTGTCAATAGTTCATTGTCTCTTTGTCAATACATTTATTGTGCTTGTGGAGACTGGTTGGCGCTATTTCAGTAATTAGGGGAGTTTTTAACAGTAAGTTCTTGTTTGTTCGTGAATCCGTTAAAGCCAGTGATCCTCCGCCATACCTTACAGGAGAATGCTGTTTTACATTGGTAATTTGATTTTCAAAGGACAGATTGGTATAAAATATAACACCTAAGTTCTTCACTGTTGAATTCTTCACTGGCTTATTTTTAGAGGTTTTTGGTCCAATAATTAGTACCTCTGTTTTTTTTGGAATTGAGTAGAAGGAAATTTCTGACCATCCAATCTTTTATTTACATCCAATTTATTGATACACTTTGGTAATTTGGAGAATTGTGAAATCTCATCAGGTTTTGAAGAAATATAAAGTTGGGTATCATCGGCATAACAGTGGAAACATTTTTCAAGATTCCTGATAATATCTCCTAGGGGACGCATACACAAGGAGAACAGGAGAGGCCCTAAAACTGATCCCTGTGGCTCTCCATACTTTACTTTTGTTTGGTTTGACATTTCCTCATTTACATAGACAATGTGGTAGCAGCCTACTAAATAGGACCTAAACCATGCTAATGCATGTCCAGAAATTCCAACATAATTCTCTAGCCTAAGAGATTGTTGTGATCTATCATGTTGAATGCAGCACTAAGGTCTAAAAGCACTAGAAGTAAAATGCAGCCGTGATCAGGTGATAAGAGCAAGTAATTTGTAACTCTGATTGTATAAATTGTTCATATATACAATTTCTCTCTAGAAATGAAAATATTTGGGAGGATACTACCTTTTCTAGTATTTTCGACTTGAAATGGTCTATAATTAGCCAGTTCTCCAGAATTAAGTTGTGGCTTCTTAAAAAGCAGTTTGATAACTGCCATTTTAATGTTTCTTGGGACATGTCCTAAGGATAACGAGAAGTTAATAATATTAAGTAGAGGTTCTTAAATTACAGGAAATACCTCTTTTAAGAGCTTAGTTGGTAGTGGATCTAACAAACATGTTGTGGCTTTTGATGTTTCGATAAGTTTTGTTAGCTCTTCATGACCTATGACAGTGAAGGATTGAAGTTGCACATGAGGAAAATTATGAGACACTGTTTGCTGAGGTGCTATGACAGATTATTGCATAATTCCAATATTATTTCAGATTATTTCGATTTTATGAGTAAATTTTTTTTATTAGTCATTACTCTTGTGCTGTGATGTAATATCTGGTTCTGATGAGGCTTTTTTCCTAACCAATTTAGCCACAGTACTGAATAAAAACCTAGCATTGCTGTGGTTATTTTCTATGAGTTTTCAAAAATATGCTGACCTGGCAGATTTTAGTGCCTGTCTGTAGCTACAGACACTATCCTTCCATGCACCGCAAAATAATTCAAATTTTTTATTCTTGCACATGTGCTCCATTTTCCGAGCTGTTCTCTTGAGAGTATGAGTTTGATCATTGTACCATGGTGCAGGGCTTATTTCTTTAATTTTCTTTAATCGAAGGGGGGGGGGGGGTGACACTATCAAGAGTGTTTGAGATGACTATGTATATTTATTGTTATTTCATCAAGTTCTTCAGGGTTTTGGGGTTTACTGAGTGTATGAGATAGATCTGGAAGTTTATTAGTGAAGCTATCTTTAGTGGTCAAAAGAATAGTTCTACTTGAACGATAACGTGGTGTAGATTGATTAACATTAGCGGATTGCAGCATACACGAGACGAGGTAACGATCCAAGATGTCATCACACTGCTGCAGAATTTCTATATTATCAACATCAACTCGATATGACAGAATTATATCTGGATGATTATGGCGATGAGTTGGTCCTGTTACATTTTGTCTGACTCCAAGAGAGTTGAGAATATCGCTAAATGCTAATCCTAATGTGTCATTTTCAATATCTATGTGAATGTTGAAGTCACCAACAATTAAAGCTCTATCTACAGTAACTACAAGATCTGATAAAAAATGTGCAAATTCACCAAGAAAATCAGAATAAGGCCCAGGTGATCTATAAACTGTAGCAAGAGTAAAAGACGACATCGTTTTTTTTCTTTTTACCTGACGGTGTCACATTAAGCATTATTAGTTCAAAAGACTAAAATGTATATCCTGGCCTCTGAGTAACACCAACAACTTCACTGTAAATTGTAGCAACACCTCGACTCTTCACACGAGGCTCATGTTTATAACAATAACCTGGGGGAGTAGATTTCTAAAGTTTCTAAAGGAGAGAGCGTAATGCTCAACTAGCATGTTATGAGAGTATGTCACCATTTGCGGATACCATACGTATGAATAAATTGGGAGAGCCATAAACTGACACCTACCTGTCTCAAAATTGCCAGTGTCTTCTCTTATAAAACAGTAATTTTATTGTAATAAACTCCACACATTGTCCATTCCAAAAGTATTGTTTAGTGTTCAATATGTTGAAGATTAGCATACAGGCGGTCAAATCATTAAGTGATTAGCTGTTTCCTCACAAAAGCAGTTTATTCAACACTTCTCCTCAATAGATATCCATTCAAAAAGAACAGCCTCTTGTGTTCTTGCCAGTGTACCGCCCATAGAATGTCTGTGGGACCGCCGCATTATGCCATTTTATGCTAGCTTGTAGGCTCCCTGTACTAGAAGGGTGCTTGTGTTATGTGCTGTCATAGCAACATGGAACATTCTGCTTCTGTTTGTCCTATGAAGTCTATCATGTTTAAACTAAGCAAAAAGCCATTATATGCCAAAATCAAAGGACCATGCATCTACGTGTATTTCCTCAGTTAATTCGGGATGACATTAAGAAGTTTAACACTAAAACTTACAGTTCATACAAAATAATTTAGTTTAACCACTGACCCACAACACTTACTTAGTTTAAAAATTTTAACCACTATTAGTTCTATACATAAATATCTAATATTGGCATTATATGTATTTATTTTCCGAAGTAGCATAACTTCATGTACAGCTGCTTTGTAACAACATCTGTTGTGAAAAGCGCTATACAAATAAATTTGACTTGACTTGACAAATTGGAATTTGAGGATGCTTGGTATACTACTGCATACAAAGGATGCATCCTGCCTTGCCACAGCCCTCGAAATGAGACACAGCTTCAGTCATGAAACTCTACATGGCGCAAGCTGACAGGGCCTGTAGGTTTACGGTGTCATTGGCAGCTAAGGCCTATGGCACTGCCTGACGTGCCGCCTCTGCCCTGCATGCCATGGCACTCCTGCAGGTGCACTAAGCCAAGGCACTTAAAGAACTGCACGAAGGTAGTCCTGACCCGGGACTAATGCAGGAGCTGCGCTCGGCAACCAATCTCATCCTCCGGGCCACGAAGGTCGCGGTGCAGTCTCTCTCCACATTGGTGGTCCAGGAACACTACCTTTGGCTCAACCTGGTTGAGTCGAGAGAGGCCAGCAAGGTTGGTTGCTTGACGGCCCCATCTCCCAGGTTTGCCTGTTCAGTGACACCGTCAAAGACTTCGCCCTGCAGTTTTAGATGGTGAGGAAGCAGACTGAGGCTATTCAACACATCCTGCCCCGGCGTGGCTCAAGATCCCGCACCCCGTCTGGTCGTCGCCAAGGGCATCCCCCTGCATAAGTAATACCGGCTCTGCCACAGCCTGCCCCAGTGGAAGCAGACGCCTCCCGTTTCACGGACAGCCGCCAAGAACCCGAGGAAGGCTTTGAAATGCCCCTGAGACAGGCTGCCCATGAAGTCCGAAATCTGCACTTCGGGAGCTGGTAAGAAGACCACTCCTTCCCCTGGTGGAGAGCTGGGCGGAGAATCCTTATTTCCCTTTTCTTTTGATTTCGCCACATGCCCAATGGGCTGCGGTACCCGGTACACGAAGACAAAATTCTTACTCTTCCATCCCAGGCTGTTCCGGGAGCATTCCCAAGGAGCCAGGGACAAGGTCCTCCCCTTTTGTTTTCCCTGTCACCTTGCACCTTCACGAAGGTCACAAAGGTAGAACTTGCCCCATTAAGGAAAGTGGCAATTCACAATTGGCTGATTCTAGCCCACTCACGGGACCTGTTGTGTGCCCACAGGGACCTGGTGCACACGCACCTCAGCCATTTGGGTCTTTGGGTCAACATGGAAAAGAGCAAGCTCCCTCCAGTTCAGAACATCTCTTTTCTCTGTATAGAGTTGGTCTCGGTCTCAATGGAGGTGTGCCTCACGAACAAGCGCCCACAGTCAGTGCTGAACTGTCTGCGTACATTCAGGCAGAACACATAGGTCCCACTGAAATCTTTCCAGAGGCTCCTGGGGCATATGGCATCTTCAGCGGCTGTCAAGCCGCTCGGGTTGATGCATATGAGACCGTTTCAGCACTGGCTTCAGACCCGAGTCACAAAATGGGCATGGCGCCACGGCACACACCGCGTGCACGTCACGCAGGTCTGCTACCATCTGTTCAGCCCTTGGTCTGACCTAGCGTTCTAGGCCCTATGGGCAGGAGTTCCCCTAGGCCAGGTCTCCAGGCATGTTGTGGTTACAATGGACGCCTCCAAGCGTGGCTGTGGCGCTGTATGCAACGGGCACGCAGCCGCAGGTCTTTGGACTGGCCCATGACTGCATTGGCACATCAACTGCCATGAGTTGCTGGCGGTATTGCTTGCCCTGTGGAAGCTATTGCTGTTGATACGGTGCAAGCATGTTTTGGTCCGGACAGACAACACAGCGACAATTGCGTACATCAACTGCCAAGGCGGCCTATGCTGTCATCGAATGACTCACCCGCTGTCTCCTCCTCTAGAGTCAGCAGCGACTGAAGTCTTTGCAAGCCACTCATATCCCGGACTCCTTCTCTGGAGTCAACAGCGACTCAAGCCGTTGCAAGCCGCTCATATCCCGGGAAACCTCAACAGCACAGCGGACACGCTATTGCAGCAGGTTACGCTCAGGGGAGAGTGGAGACTCCACCCTCAGGTGGTACATCTGATTTGGAGTCGATTTGGTCAAGTGCAGGTAGACCTGTTTGCTTCCTGGAAATCCTCCTGCTGCCTGATTTGGTATTCTCTTACCGAGGCTCCCCTCGGCACAGATGCACTGGCACCCAGCTGGCCCCTGGGGATGCGCAAATACGCGTTTCCCCCAGTGAGCCTATTTGTACAGAGTTTGTGCAAGGTAAGGGAGGATGAAGAGCAGGTCATCCTAGTGGTTCCTTATTGGCCCCAGGAAGAGGCAGACCCAGCCTTGGCATTGCTGTGTCCGGTACATGCTTTGCGCATCTACTTGGATTGCACACAGAGCTTTAGAAGCTCCAAACAGCTCTTTGTCTGCTTTGGTGGGCAGCGGAAAGGAAGCGCTGTCTCCAAACAGAGGATCAACTACTGATCAGCCATCACTATGGCATACCATGTCCATTCAACCAGGGGTGTAGCGGCCTCCCGGACTCTGACCACTTGTGCCTCTTTAGCAGACATCTGCAGAGCAGCGGGCTGGGCAACATCTAATACCTTTGCGAGGTTCTACATCCTCCTGGTTGAGCCGGTTTCATTCAGTGTATTGTCAGGTTCAAACAGGTAAGTCTCGGGACAGCTGGCTGGGTGTACCGCTTGCAAATACAGGTGAAACTCGAAAAATTAGAATATCGTGCAAAAGTTCATTAATTTCAGTAATTCAACTTAAAAGGTGAAACTAATATATTATATAGACTCATTACAAGCAAAGTAAGATATTTCAAGCCTTTATTTGATATAAATTTTATGATTATGGCTTACAGCTTATGAAAACCCCAAATTCAAAATCTCAGAAAATTTGAATATTACATGAAATCAATAAAGAAAAAGGATTTTAAATACAGAAATGTCGGCCCTCTGAAAAGTGTAATCATGAATATGTACTCAGTACTTGGTTTGGGCCCCTTTTGCATTAATTACTGCCTCAATGCGGCGTGGCATGGATGCTATCAGCCTGTGGTACTGCTGAGGTGTTATGGAAGACCAAGATGCTTCAATAGCGGCCTTCAGCTCTTCTGCATTGTTTGGTCTCATGTCTCTCATCTTTCTCTTGGCAATGCCCCATAGATTCTCTATGGGGTTCAGGTCAGGTGAGTTTGCTGGCCAATCAAGCACAGTAATACCATGGTCATTGAACCAGGTTTTGGTACTTTTGGAAGTGTGGGCAGGTGCCAAGTCCTGCTGGAAAATGAAGTCAGCATCTCCATAAAGCTTGTCTGCTGAAGGAAGCATGAAGTGCTCTAAAATGTCCCGGTAGACGGCTGCGTTGACTCTGGACTTAATAAAGCACAGTGGACCAACACCAGCCGATGACATGGCTCCCCAAACCAACACAGACTGTGGAAACTTCACACTGGACTTCAAGCATCTTGGATTGTGTGCCTCTCCATTCTTCCTCCAGACTCTGGGACCTTGGTTTCCAAATGAGATGCAAAATTTGCTCTCATCAGAAAAGAGGACTTTGGACCACTGAGCAACAGACCAGTTCTTTTTTTCTTTATCCCAGGTAAGACGTTTGACATTTGAAGCCCATTTCCAGGACCCGTCTGTGTGTGGTGGCTCTTGATGCAGTAACTCCAGCCTCAGTCCACTCCTTGTGAAGCTCCCCCACACACGGTGAATGGCCTTTTCCTGACAATCCTCTCCAGGCTACGGTCATCCCTGCTGCTTGTGCACCTTTTTCTTCCACACTTTTCCCTTCCACTTAACTTTCTATTAATGTGCTTTGATACAGCACTTTGAGAACATCCAACTTCTTTTGCAATTACCTTTTGAGGCTTTCCCTCCTTGTGGAGGGTGTCAATGATGGTTTTCTGCACAACTGTCAGGTCAGCAGTCTTCCCCATGATTGTGAATTCAACTGAACCAGACTGAGAGACCATTTAAAGGCTCAGGAACCCTTTGCAGGTGTTTTGGATTAATTAGCTGATTAGAGTGTGACACTTTGAGCCTACAATACTGAACCTTTTCACAATATTCTAATTTTCTGAGATTCTGAATTTGGGGTTTTCATAAGCTGTAAGCCATAATCATAAAAATTATATCAAATAAAGGCTTGAAATATCTTACTTTGCTTGTAATGAGTCTATATAATATATTAGTTTCACCTTTTAAGTTGAATTACTGAAATTAATGAACTTTTGCACGATATTCTAATTTTTCGAGTTTCACCTGTAGTGCCTTCCCCCTCCCTTGAGGTTAAGACGTGTGCTCCTTCTCCCAGTCGTGTTCACATAAGTGTGGACCCTGGATATCCTACCTCCTTAGCCCTGTGGCTGGTGGGTTTTCGGAGAAACTTGTGGCCGGCCCAGTACGTGTGTCAATTAGGCCCTGTACTGGGGTAGGTGCAACACATGCGCTGGTTATCCCGTTGATAACCCATGTGATGTATTTTCCGCAAAAGTGTTTCCCCATTGGTAAACCGCATCTTCCTTGGGCAGAGGCCTCTCTGTCCCTGGTCACCGTGTTTGTAGTAACTCCTCCCCCTTTGGGTAGGATCTAACACGGGACACATCCACATGATGTGCTTCCGACCGGACTAGGTAAAACCATGTGATGAATTCCCACTGTAAACCCCCGGACGTGGACCTTATATGGCCCCCAGCTGACCGATTTCATTCCTTTTGGGGAGAAAAAAGAGAAGAGGCCACAGCTGGGTCAGCAAATCCTTATTTTTTGAGCAGTCGACTTGTCCCTGAGGTGCAGGGGTCTGTTTTACACCTAAGAGTGCCTTGGGGGTAGTTACTTGACGGCCTGGTACGCTGGCTACGAGTCACACAGAGCTCTGCCCGTCTCGCACCTCCAGTCCACGTAACACAGTCAGCAGTTGTGGCGTTTTCCATAGGGACCCATAGTGACCCTAAATCAACACAACGTCGAGTGAGTGACAGAAGGGGAATGTCATGGTTATTAATGTAACCTTCATTCCCTGATGGAGGGAATGACACATTGTTTCCCTCCTGCCACAACCCTGAACTACCCGCTGAAATGCCGGGACCTTGTCTCGGCTCCTCAGTGCAAAACCCGAGTGAGTGTTTGCATTCCAGCTCCTTATATACCCGTATGTCCGGGGGAGTGACATGCTTTTCTCAATGATCAGAGATGTCTGGGGCTCCCAGGAGCGACCCCTAGTGTCACTACACTGAAACAATGTCTTGTTCCCTCCATCAGGGAACAGAAGTTATGTTAGTAACCATGACGTTTTGCCTTGACTAAGTTTACATTTTATGTTACACAAATGCATAACACTAAGCTGAACTTTACATACTGTATTTTTGTTTATCTCTACATAAGATGTGTGTACTACACAGGCATCTATTGTGTTACCATACTGTACATTATGAATGCTAAAGCCAGATTTACCACATTTGAAATTTTCTCACAGCGTCTCACATTATACTCAATAAACTTGATATCTATGAGTTTTCATTCCCACTTAATGAGTGTGAAATTAAGATTTGATATTACAATGGTAACCCTCAGCCAACAATTATCCAAAAGCACAGCTGACTTGCATGGTCCATTTTTGCAGAAGTTATCAGCCAAATGTAGACAGTTATGGACTAGACTACATTAAAGGGGTCATATAATGGTACATGCACTTTTTTAAGTTGATTGTACTGAAATGTGTGTTGGCTGTGCCTGTACACAACCATCCTATTATGATAAAAATCCATCCAGTGTTTTTGTTTTAATCTCCTTATATATTTTCCCCTGCCTCAAATCGAGCCGTTCGACCATGTGACGTCACACGGTCGGACGCCCCTTCCAGGATTGTTGATTGACAGCAGTGTTTCAACACAGACCCGCCCTCGCTCGTGAGCGAGCTGTCAATCATAGTCCGTCATCATTGTTGATACACTGGAGCAGAATGGCGCCTAAGCGATTGTGATTTTCTGTTCTTCGGTGTAATAACGAACACAGCAGTCATTTTGATGTTCCTAAATCTGAACCGCTGAAGACGCAGTGGCTGAGTTTTGTTTACGATGGGAATATTCCCCACGAGCAACGTCAATGCGTTCATGTTTGCGCAAATCATTTTTCACCAGACTGCTTTATAAACGAAGGTCAGTATAAAGCTGGTTTTGCTAAGAAGCTGCTGCTGAAAAAAGATTCGGTACCAATTATTTATATTCCCTCTGCACCTCCAGAAGAAGTAAGTGTAACGTTTTATTAACCTTTATATTAATCTTTGCAAATCGCTAACCCTAACGGAGGGGCGGGGTGACCAAAGCTCATTATCATTTAAAGTCATATGCACTGAAACAGCATGCTGAAAACAGAGCTGTTTCTGAGCAGGTAAAATTAGTGTTTTCTTAAAATACTAATGAGAATTTTTAATAAAAGTATATTACAAAGTTTTCGTTTAGACCCTAAAGATTCATATTAACTTGTACAAAAATGGCATTATATGACCCCTTTAAACAGTTTATGCTCCTTGTTCTGTAGAGATTCAAACAATAATTCTTAGAGTAAGGTAATTTTTATTCAGTTCATGGAATATTATGAAACATTAATATGATTTGTAAAATATGTAATGATTACACTAAACCATAAATATATAGCTAGGATATTAACAATGTATTTGTAAAGGAAACAAACCAAAGAAAATATTGTAAAATAAAAAAAGTCTGCAATATCGGTGTCATATATAAAGAACAACATGACTGGCTGCCTTTGTGGCACATCTCTCTGTGAATTCGGTGACAGCAGGTCAGAATTTCTTCAGCTGAAATCGGCTGCCTTTGTGACACACCTCTCTGTGAATTCGGTGAAAGCAGGTACAAATTTCTTCAGCTGAAATCGGTCTGTGCTCACCAAAATGCAAAATACTACTAAAGCAGGAAGTGTTGTTAAATGTATAGATGTGTGAGCTCCAGTTTCTGGGTGAACTATCCACAGAGTTGCGCCAAAAGCGAGTTGATTTTAGATGTATCTGATATTGTCATGTATTACCCTGTCGTGTTTCACCTTGCTCCTTAGTTTTCACTTTTGTCCTTTATTTAACTCCATAGTCTCCTTGTTAGCGTTCGTGTTCACTGTCATTGTTCTCACCTGTGTCTTGTTGGTAATCATCCTGCCTTGTGTGTATTTAACCCTGCCCGTTCCTCCATTACCTTGTCGTTTGTTAAATGTTGATGTTCGCTTCCATGCCCGAGTTCCTAGTTCCAGTGTTCCAGCGTTTTTGTGTTTTGCTTTAATTTTTTACCCATCGTGGTTGTTCTGTTCAATAAACTCGCATTTGGATCCTCAACCTTTGTCTGCCTCTGTCCGCATTCGTAACAGAACAAACCAAACATGGATCCAGCGGTTCTAAAAGCGAACTGTCAGCTGCTTAGCCTAATGCAGGGAAACCGTCCGGTGGAAGACCACATCCGCGATTTTCTCGTGATTGCGGGTGCCACCGACTTCCCTGATTCCTCCCTGGTCGTATTCTTCCAGGCTAACCTGAACAGTGCGCTCAAGGAGCGGTTTCCACCGGCAACGCGCGGCTGGACGCTCCGCGCGTTCGTGGAGGAGACCCTACTGGCCTGCGGTTCCTCTTTCACCGTGGACATCGACGAGGAGAACCCCGTAGCTCCTCCCATAGTGGTAACCCTCCATTCGCCCATGGTTCATCCCTTCGCATCTGCCAGCGAGCCAACCTTCGTGCCTGCCATGATCAAAGAGCCAATGCTGCCAGCTTCGTCCGCCCGGAGGAGGAGAAGAAAGGCTTCCGCTCCCCAGTTCACGCCTTCTACGGTCTGCGAGCCAGAGCCCACGCATGTCACTATGAGCGAGCCAGAGCCCACACATGCCAAGGTGAGCGAGCCTGAGCCCTCGACCGTCCCCGAGCCAGCGCCTGTAGCCTCCGATGTCAGTGAGTCAGCGCCAGTAGCCTCCGATGTCAGTGAGCCAGCGCCTGTAGCCTCCGATGTCAGTGAGCCAGCGCCTGTAGCCTCCGATGTCAGTGAGCCAGCGCCTGTAGCCTCCGATGTCAGTGAGCCAGCGCCTGTAGCCTCCGATGTCAGTGAGCCAGCGCCTGTAGCCTCCGATGTCAGTGAGCCAGCGCCTGTAGCCTCCGATGTCAGTGAGCCAGCGCCTGTAGCCTCCGATGTCAGTGAACCTACGCCTGTAGCCTCGACCATCCCTGAGCCAGCGTCAGCAGCCATGACCATCCAAGAGCCAACGCCTCCCGAGCTTCCCAAGCTTTCCAGAGCTCCGCCTCCCGAGCTTTCTACGGCTCCTCTCCCAGAGACTCCTGAGCCTCCTGCGGCTCCACCCCCAGAGCCTCCTGCAGCCACGCCCCCTGAGCCTCCTGCGGCCACGCACCCTGAGCCTCCTACGGCTCCGTCTCCTGAGCCTCCCTTGGCTCCGCCTCTTGAGCCTCCCAGGGCTCCGCCTCTCAAGCCTCTCGAGCCTCCCAGGGCTCCGCCTCTCAAGCCTCTCGAAGCCTTCCAGAGCTTCGCTTCTGGAGCATCCTACGGCGCCACCTCCCTCGGCTCCACCTCCAGAACCTTCCAGACCTCCGCCTCTAGAGCCTTCTACGGCGCCACCTCCATCGGCTCCGCCTCTAGAGGCTCCTACGCCGCCACCTCCCTCGGCTCAGCCGCCAGAGCCTCCTACGGCTCCGCCTCCCATGGCTCCGCCTCCCAAGCCTTCCAGGTCTCCGCCTCTAGAGCCTCCTATGGCGCAACCTCCATCGGCTCCGCCTCCCGAGCCTTCAAGGTCTCTGCCTCCAGAGCCTCCCAGGCCTCCTGAACCTGTCCCTGTCCTTTGGCCGCCTCCCAGACCCCCTGAACCTGTCCCTGTCCTGTGGCCAGCTCCCAGGCCACCTGACCCAGTCCCCGTCTTGTACTCCCCTTGGACTGTCTGTCTGCCCCTTGTGCCCCCGTGGACTGCTCGCCTGCCCTCTGTGCCCCCTTGGACTGTCTGTCTGCCCCTTGTGCCCCCGTGGACTGCTCGCCTGCCCTCTGTGCCCCCTTGGACTGTCTGTCTGCCCGTTGTGCCCCCTTGGACTGCCTGTCTGCCCTCTGTGCCCCCCTTGGTCTACCTATCTGCCCCTTGTCCCCCCCTGGATTGTCTGGTGTCCCCTTGTGCTCTCCGTGGTCTGCCAGTCCCCCCCTCATTCCTTGGACGATTGTTCTGTTCAATAAACTCGCATTTGGATCCTCAACCTTTGTCTGCCTCCGTCCGCATTCGTAACAGATATAATACAGTAAACAGTGATGCATATTTTATTAACCATATGCCCAAGCCAAACAATTGGAGGGTAATTATTGAGAAACAATTGTCTCGAATTGTACTGTACATTGATTATGCGAACACAATTACTTCCTGGTTTCCATTAGACCAGAATCTATGTACAGTATCTGAGGCTGCTTGTTCAACATGCTATAAGTAGTGCAACAGGAAAAGATGAGCACATTTAAAATCATGCGAAATTGTCTGATGGGAGAGTCTTCAGGGTACCAGAATCTTCTGTAAAAATATGTTGATTGTTATGTTTCTGTGCATGGCCAAACACACTCTTTAAAACTGATTACATAAAATTCTTATAGAGCAATCTTTAAACTTGATGAAATATTTGTGTATGAACTGTGTGCAGTTGTTTTGCTGAACTGAATTTACCTTAGTATAAAATGATTTCTTACATTTCTTTTTCAAGGACAGGAATGCTTCTGAATCCAAGAACACATTCGCATGCTTTCATAATCTATCAGCCAATCATAAGTTCTAAATTGTTGCACATGAAAACATCAATTCATTTTCAAACATGTCACTTTGAGCCTGCATGGATTTTATACATGTGTATATATATAATATATAAAATGGTATCTGTTTACCACCTCTTTGAGGGAAACTCTTGAGGATGCCTCAAGCTCCATAGCTAGTCTTTATAATCTTAAAAAAATAATAATAAAATATTGGTATATGAAGCAGCTACAGAGACACCTCATGACATTTTTAACTCTAATCTCTATTATAAACTACAGTATATACAGTATTTAATTCCCAAGTTCTACATAAGGACAAATTGCATGGGAACAATGGTGTCACTAAACGTACCCTACATTGTTTTAGGGCAGAGTTAACTTGAGAAATGTGCAGTTGGGGTCGTAGTGTGGGCAGTGCTTCTATTCTTTTTTCTCACATTCTGTTTTGTGTGAATGAGTAAGGGAGACAGGTGCAGGGCCATGACATCAGTGTGCTCTCCTCCTGCCTTCGTTCCCATGGTCACCGCAATCTCACAGCTGCAGTGTAAAACAAATGCTGTGTAACAGCATCAAAACGGCCATTAGGAAAATCAGTACGTCCCATTTTAGCAAAGCATTCCCTGCCTTAAACCAAGCACATTTAATTGAATGGTATGAGTGGCTGAAGAGTGAACTATTTATTTTCCAGTCCCTGACTTTGACAACAGTGATGGGGTAAATCTCACCAAGAACATGTTCAAAAACATATTTTTTGTTCCGTGAACATTTCCTGCTTGTCAAAATAGAGACCATTTAACAGAGATGGGCCACTTCTATAAAAATTAATGGAAGACACGCCCAATGGTAGCCAATTTTCAACGTAAAAAATACATTCTCATTACCGCTGACTTTAAACACTGAGCGCGTCTCTCCTCGGGAGACCAGTCTCTACCTGCTGGTGTCTTCACAGGTCCAGGAACTGAGCGGTGAGGGTCCGGCACATGTTTGATGCAGCGCTGGACCCATGCCGGCATGAGTAAGATGCAACGCCGGGGATGGAGCATGCGTCGCAGCCAGGACGCTTGAGTGCAGCCCACCTGCCTCTGACCAATATAATTTTAATGCTTATTTGAAATATGTTCTTATATCATAATTTTGACCAACCGATTTGGAGATTTTGGTCTATCCCCATTCAAGTAGATAGGAGCTGCACTATCATGTCGCTTGTTTAAATAGAAAAATGAGTGCCCAAACAGCCCAAGAGCGTCCCAAAAATGGCCGCCATGTGGACTGACTTACCTTGAAAAAGAGACTTTGTTGATAGTACACGGAAATCCATTTGGACCATTCTAAATGTTTTTGTTTACACTCTTGAAAGGGTCTATAGCAAAGTCTTTGTAGCAAGTCGGTCCACTGTCAGCCATCTTTGGAATGCTCTCAGGAGGCAGAGAATCCAAAGAAAGACCAAAATCTCAAAAATTGTTGGCCAAGATGCTGATAAAATAACATTTCAAATCAGCAATAAAATACAACAATACTGGTATCACAAATTGTGATTCTTTGCCTCATATTACACACAAAAATGAAATTTGTCCTGCTTGTATAGCTAATACGTGTTCTAGAATTGAATCATTGGTGATGTCTGTATCTAAAAGTTGATTGGCTCTTTTAACTGTAAGGCGGGACTTTTCTACATCTGTTGAACGTTGGGTGCTCGGTCCTTGGTTGAGCTTTCCAATTTCCCATTCATTTAAATAGAGGTGGCCTATCTCTGCTGAATAATCTCTGTCTAACATTGCATAAACATTATACCTTATATCAAGTTATAACAAGATTTTAGAGGAATAAAATCAGGAATTAACCATAATTTACACAGATAGGGGAGACCGGGGATGGTTGTAACAATTTTGACCTTTCTGTCTATATCTTGTAGTACTTTGAAGTCAGTGTGTTCAAAATGTGATCCAAACTAGTTACAAGTGTCTGCTATTAAATGACATAGCTATTATCTTTGCAACACAAACAGAAAATGCATGGTTTAGTTTCAAGCACGAGGAGTGAAATGTTACAATTCACCCCATAGTCTGGGTTAGTTGTAACATACCCTGGGGTGAGATGTAACATTATGATATCCACCGGGGTGATATGTAACATAATGAAATAAGGATTTTGACAAAAAAATTATTTTGAAAGGTTTTTATTCAACACATTGTGTGTGTGTGTGTGTGTGTGTGTGTGTGTGTGTGTGGTTATTCTGCCATAGTACTTTGTAATAAATTGAACTTAAACACTTGAACATTCTATTTGTGTAAGCACGTACTGTCAGTCTATAGTATTGGCCATAATAACATTAAAATTAAGTGTGAGTGTGTGTGTGTGTGTGGGGGGGGTCCATCCTGATTTATTTCCACTTCCAATACTTCCTATTGGCCCATCTCGTACAAAGTGGTCTGCATAACGAAGGCGTGGGAACACAAACATTGGAGGAATTGGCAAATGCCATACAACTTTGCCACAGATCTTATAGACTTTCCCTTTGCCTCATCTGATAATCTCCTCAAAATTGTGAGAGACACCCCTCTGTCTGTCTTTCTCTTCCAAGACCTAGGCATACTGACATTAAAATAAAACATATATAAATTGAACAAATTTTTCTTGGGGTAGGTTGTAACGTTTCATTGTTGTTACAACTAACCCAGAGTCTTGTTGTTACAACTAACCCAGAGTCATGTAGCCATGAACTAGCTCACCTTACAGCTAACAGGCAAAACATTAGCACTAACAACTTGCATGGAAAATATGTACACAGACACACAATAAACATAATACAAGTTTGATGAGTTTAACTACAAAGCAGAAATTCCCATAACAAAAACAAAAAAAGTAAAAAAAGTAACTTTCTTACCTCAAAATTGTTTTTTCCACTCTAACTTGTGCTGTGTCTGCCAGAGGGCTCTACTTTATCACATGTGGAATAAGAACTAAACTGAGCATGTGCGAAGTGAATCAGGTTATTTGTAACTAGTTCCTGATTGGACAGATTGGAATTGTTACAACTGACCCGTGTTACAACCATCCCCGGTCTCCCCTAAGTTTAGTAAGTGATTTTATAAATCATGTTGTGTATAATGCTGATGTCTTGTGGCTATACTTTTGAAACATATACAATTGAGCATATTTTTTAAATTTATGGATTGGCTCCATGCTTCTTTTTAAATAAGCAAAGGACGAGCTGACATTCTTTTTTGTGTAATCAATGTTAAGCCACAAATGCTGTCGAATGAGCTTGGCAACAACTATATTCATGTCAGTTAAGCACAGTGACATAATGAAAAAAAAGGTCTAATTCTCGTGAATAAAATATGAAAAAAAAATTAAATAAATATTAATAATACATTGTTGAATTGAGAAGTGTTATACATCCTGGTGGTAGAGTAGTACTGTCTTTCATTTATTCTGATTTAAATCAAACAAATCATTGTATTATATTCATTTGTACCATAAAACATTCAAATAAACTAATGTGTTACAGTAACGGAAATCATGAATTACTGGAATTCCAAAAATCTCAAAGGTTCATGGCACATTACTGTAATGAAAATTTGAGAGGGAAATGTGCCTAAATTAAAATAATGTCACTGCACTACAAATCTTAATGGTTTTAAAATTAGGGACAAATGCTTCAGAAGTGCAAATTGTCATGATGTTCTTGCACTTTTACTGAGAGAAACTGAGAGATCAAATGAGGTAATTATTTCCTCACACTACAGACCCTTCAGAGATCAACAAATCTGTTTATCAGATCTGTGATATCGAAGATGTGAACACTTTGTGACTGAGATCTTTTTATATCAAGTTGAGAGCTGGCTGGAGTGTGTGAAAAATCTTGTGCTGCTTACCCTTGGGAGGAGGAAGTGATGTATTTGAGGTCTATAAACTCATAATGCTGTGAAGCATTGACCAGATGATAGATGAGAATTGTTGTTCTTGTTCTCTCTTAATCATAATGGTAACTGATTTTGAGAGCAGCTTATAAGGCTTTAATGACAGAGTATATTTTGGCTCCATGCTCAGCATGCATTTCCATGCAGGACCAGGCTGGTTTATGATGGTTAGTGCTCGTTTGATGTCTGTGTGCTGTCTGTCTATCTCTATTTACTGTATCAATCAGTCATTTGAGTAAGCATTTGCATGACTGTTTTTGTTTTTTATTATTTTACTGACAGCATGTGTCAAGCAATTGTACTGTAGATTTTAGTACTGTATGCCTAAAACATTAACCTGTATTGCACATGAGCGACCAAATCAAAAGCAAATCCATTCCATCTGGACATTTTGATCCTTGTCATCAGATTTATTACATCTCATGACGTGCATGCAAAATCACCAAGTTAATTTTATAGTGTTTTGGCTGTGCAGGTCTTAATATATGGCCGATATGAGTGACTTTTGCTTAATTCTGTGAAATCACCATTGACAATCTGATCAACATGATGGTTTTATGTAATGCTGCTCTTTTGGCAATTTCATCAGGATGTTGGTGGAGATATTAAAAAGTAAGTTGAAACAGATCCAAAAAATGAGGGTTACACAGATGTTCTACCCTTGGCAGAACCACATTCAATTTAGGATTTGGTATGACAAAGCGTCTCAGGGTTACTATATCCAGCCAGATGAAATTTGCATGCTAATTCTCCTACATGTGGAGCACAGCTGTGGACAGATCAGGGTGACAAATCTGGATATGTGGTGCTTCACAGGTTGATAGTAGTCTTTGCATTAAGGGGCTTGAAGTGCACTATACTGTAGAAATCATATCCACCTTGTCCAATGTGTTTCTCAAACCACATCTTATTTAGAAGAGCTGTTACAGGGTCCTGCATATTAGATCATTGCATTGGATCATGTGAATGGTTAACACTTGAGTGACTTTCTAAACATCCCTGTAACTCAGAAATCATTCCAACAATTCTATTTCTCTGTTCAGTACAAATCTTTAAATAGATTGGCTCACAATATATCAGTATAGGGTAGCTCACTTTCTAAATACATGGCAAAAGGTCAGTTAGAATCAAATAAGTGTACACAGTGTTACATAACAAATACACCACATTTTGACCCACACAAGATCATCTTGTACTTAACCACACAGTTAACCACCGGATATGCTTGCTTTAAGAAAAAAGCTCTCACTAAACACTAGTGCTCTAAACCACAACATAAATGTCCCTCAAAAAAGTAAAATCAGAAGTCATAACTGCAGATAACTTTGGGTTCATCCATTACAACATGGTGTCATTGCTTGTTATGTTATTTCCTTGATGTAAGAGCTTGCATGAGGGGGACCCACTTTGACTTTTGGCCTGAGGAGGGAATATGTCTTAGGGCTCTAGGATTCTGTGGGCCATCACATTCATCAGCCTCAGACGTGATTTCCATCTTCTGGATGATCAACTTCAGCAAGTTATGTTGCTTATCAATCACACTGGACATTTCTTTCAACCTACAGAGACGAACAGATTAAACATAGTTCATACCATCTCAATAAGTCTATGAAACATATTGAAGCACATTCAATATAAGAAATACTAAAGGCAACACTTAATTTTTTTTAAATTATTAAAAGAGACATTTAAAGAGGATGTAGTAAACATAGGGGAGGGGATTACAGATGTCACTAGCTGGATTAAAACTTGGGTCACCCTTAAACACTAATATACATGTTCTACCGTGCAGGTCTCTTCTCTGACATGCCCGCATAATTAAAGGGATAATTCACCTAAAATAAACAGTCTCTCATCATCTGAAAGTCACTTGTGGTGCCTGTTTAGTTTCACTTTTTCATCTGAAAGTTAAAGATAAAGTGGAGATTTAAAGTAAAAAAGGACATACGTTTTGATCTGTTTCTCATCCACACCTATTATATCACTTCTGAAGATATGGATTTAAACATTGGAGTCTTATGGATTACTTTTATGTTTCCTTTATGTGATTTTTGGAGCTACAAAAGTCTGATCACCATTCACTTGCATTGTATGGACCTACAGAGCTGAGATATTTTTCTAAAAATCTTGATTTGTGTTCTGCTGATGAAAGAAAGACATACACATCTGGGATGGCATGAGGGTGAGTAAATAATGAGAGAATTTTCAGTTTTTGAAATGCTCGATCCCTTCAAAACCACCACTATATCTTCAAAATTGTATTTGAAAGTTTTGTTTGTTGTTATACAAACAAAAGCAGAACAAAGTTAAAGTATTACTTTGAAAATTAAATAAAATCAAATGTCTGAAATAAGGGAGTGTAGACAAGGTGTGTGGATATCTAGAATATATTATGTTGTATTATAGCTAATGCACACTAGAGGCTGCTCTCCCACAAGTCTGCATATTGCAAATCATCTTTAATTCTCATTCATCTGCATCCACCAGATCCACCATTAGATAAAACATAGAGTCCTTTATTGTAGTACACCACTTAAAATGTTCTGGCTTTTTCAAAGAACATGCATGCAATATTGTGTTCAGTTTGAAATCATCCTTAAATGTGCTGGGTACATAGTTTCACAGGCAGCTTAACACATGTTTGGGCTGGTAAACCTCCCCTTTTTTAATTGTGATGTGATGTGGAGAATGAAAATAAAGTCACGAGAGGCCGTCCATTACAGGGATTTTTATAACAGCAGCAACTATGGATGTTCAATAAAGAGTTACATTTATTATTAATAAACAAACAATTCAAAACAAAAGTTTTAACAATTCTTCGTCAAAGTATAGTTTATTATACTGTAAGCTATTTGCAGTTACCAATGAAAGTAAAAAATGTTGTGTGTGCAATCATAGGTGTGTGTTTTTAGTAATTTTACAATGACTTTTGGCGTGTCGCTCATCCTATCAGAATTTACAGTTGGGATGCTTTTTATAAATATATTTTGACAAAACTCTAAATTTTAGTTCACATGGTTTTGACCATGCTCACTTTTGAAATCAGACATATAATTTAAATAGTGGTGTGGGTATTTTTGAAGGATCACCTGTTTTTCTGTTTGTGCAGTTCCTTCTCCAGAGGTCCACCCTGACTTGAGCAGTGGTTCAAACGGGTGCGAACTGTGTTTTGGATCTCACAATCAATAAAGACCTGCATCAGTGCCTTCTGTATAACAAATCCTTGTCATCATTTAAAAAGAATACTTTTCATTTAAATTTTTCCTGTATTAAGAAGCATAATTTAAATAACAGTTCATGTGCAACAAGATTATTTGTGGGAATAACACTTTTTTTTTTTATTCAGACAAACCTTGCATTTATTGGGATAGACCGTGATAGTTGGTTTGTCCACTCGTTTTAGGAACCAGTATGGCATCTTTTCCTCAAGGGTAGTGTGAAGATCTATCTGTATTGAAGAGCTTTTCTATTAATGTGCTGTCCTATGCAGAATCAAACACTTCCTTTTTAAGGTCAGTAGTTCTAATTGTATAAGTTATACTTATTATAAATTACCTGTATTTTCACATGATCTTTTAAAGACCCCATGAAATGCCTTGAAGAGCACTGTTTGTCCCCCCAACCCCATGTTTGGGATGGGTAAATTCAAGGGGCTCCATTATTTTATATACAACTTTATTTTTCATGAATTTTCCCTGAAGGGAAGGAATGTACATTTAAAATGTGTATACTGTAAAAGTTCCTTTTTAATCTCACAATACAGCATACAGGTGTCCTCTAAGCTAAAAGCCACAAAACGTTCATTTCGATTTCATGGGGTCTTTAAATCTTAAAGACATGATTTAGTAATGTTTTGCATGAAATATATGTCAATTAGAGGTATGTAGTTAAAGCAACTGGCTCACCTGCATGGCTATCCTCTTCATCTCAGCATTCTTCTGTACCTCTGCAATGTCTCCTACCGCTAAACCAATCTGCAATGTGATTGAGACAAATAAGCTTAATACTTCCTATCAAATGGCATCTATCATTAACAATAATAGCTGGTTTCCAATGTGCTTACCATTAGGTTCATTAGAAGAATGGGCATGAGGAGAACAAAAAGCACAAACACAAAATAGGTGATCCCAGGAAATGCCATCTGGCCATTCTCATAAGCATCCAGAAATGTGCTCTGGTAGTTCAGCTCTCCCACTGTCATCACAAAAGTCTGGGCCAGGGAAAGACTGATTGAGCTGAACTCACTCTGTTGATAGGAAACAACCGGTAAACATCATCACATCACAGATATTTGCCAAGACTTGACATGTCTGTCATGCTGAGTTGATATGATCTCTCTTTTTTGACGTACTCGGTGAAGCATCAAAGCATAGAAGGACAAGCCGAATGCCAGCAAGAGGAAGACAAAGAGAACCATGGTGCACACCAGGGTCCTAATGATTCCGCCAAACATTACCACGTAAATTCCAATTCGCTCAAACCTGGAATGTAAAGAGGGCATATAAAATATGTTTAAAATGTTGATAGAATTGTAATTATTATATTGATGTTTTCTTCATTGTGAAAGAATGAAGAACCTGTTACCATAGTAGCTAGTACCAAATCCACATGATAGAATTGAATTAAGGCAATTCATAAATAGATATTTGACACAACATGACCATGAAACTTTTTAATTAATGTCAAAATTTTAAGTTAAAATATATATGAATGTATAAGGGATGGTCACACTGAATTCAGTGACATAAGGTCAAAAGTTTGCCTACTGAAATTGGTCTGTGCTAACTGAAATTTGAACCACTGCCCCAGTGGCTTAAACTGGAAGTGTTGTTAACCAGTTTTCAAATAAAAAATGCCCACAGGGGGGTGCCAAAAGCGAGATGTATTTTTAGTTGTAAAAAATGTTTTGCAATAAACAGGATTGTATATTCTATTAACTCTATCCCCTAACCCAAATACCAGTGGCGATTTCTCAGGGCCAGCAAAGACTTCTCTGCTGGCCTAACATGCCAAATAAATACATATTTTTCATCCTTTCATTCTCAATCACCTTTTTGCCTATATATTTTTAATCGCTTGCCTATATATTTTTAATCACTTTCCACTCTTAATTAATCTACAAACAAACAGAGAAAAACAAAAAGTTTATCCAGTCAGAATTTATTCTTTGATGCTTTCAAGCAAAGTGTGACAACTGTTTCACGAATCACATGCCCATAGCAGCGCGAGTCTGAGCTCCACCCCCTCAGGTCTTCAGAATTTCTTCAGAATCCCTCAACAGTGCAAATGAATGAGCAACTAAAGTCAGATTGTCAGATTCATCAGCCAAACAGATGGATTTATTTGTTCTTGGCGGGTGTGATCTTTAGGATATGTCCCGGTTGAGGCCTTCTAGCTGTCCTTGAGTGACGCAATCATGCTTTAAGTGATGTCATTTGAAAGTATAACCATGTACCCTGACGAAATGTAATTTATTGCACGCAACATTTAGATCACAAATATTATTAGATAGATTCTTCCAGGTATTATAGACCTCCTTGGTCGATTCACATGAAAAGTTATGATTTTGAATGGCATTCATTTCACAAAACAGTCATGCTGCAGTTAAAATTAGGCTTTCTTGAGCATTAAGTGTTGTTAAAAGTTCTGGCTTTCGTTCATGGACATGTTTTTAAAATGTCAGTTGGTATTATTAGTTAGCTGCAAAATAATGTATAATGCCCAAAGGCATATAGTGTCTTATTCATTGTGAAACTGTGTTTTCTTAATGGCATGAATCACACTGAAGGCCTAGACTTTTAATGCATGGCCCGCCACTGCCAAACGGCAACCCTATACCTAATAGTGTAGTAAAAATTTTATTTAACAGCAAAAATGCAACCTTCGAATAGTGCTCACCTTTGTTTATGTGAATGCAATTACTTCCTGATTTCCATAGGACCAGAACCGTGTCTCGGAGGTTGCTCATGCAACACGCTATAAATAGCACCATAGGGAAAGGTTAACACAATTGGCTTGGTGTAAAAATGTCTGATGGCGATACCACTTGTCAGTAATTCAGCAGAATATTGTCAATTTCAGGGTATATGAACATTCAGGAGCAGAATGTCGATTCCCATTGATCATGTTGCAATATATGCAGTGACTGGACATTATTCTTTTGAGTTTATTTAATTAAATTTTTTTATTAGTTTTTGTAACTGCATGCATAATATACATATTTAGCAAAATGTTGTTTAAATTAGTTTTAGTTTAGCATGACATACTGCAGGACATGTCAACGTTCCAAAGGTATTTCATGTTGACCTCCCAAATACATTTTTGTCCTCTGGTCAGGAGAGACATAAATTAGTATTTGGTAAATGAGACATACATTTGTGATGGAATTCATTTGGGTTACATTAAAGTGGGTTTAACATAATTTTGATCCATAAAGGCTGATAAATATACCTCTGGAAGTAAAGCAGGAAGCTGATCCATGATGTCAGAATGGCCACAGCTCCAGCCTCCCACTGCCATGTATTGTCTACACTGAAGCACATGGGCATTACAAAGACCAAAGCGCAAATGGCTGAAGTCCAGTCAGCAGGGTTAGAGTAGTCAGTGAAGTATATTATTCGCTTTGATGTAAAAGACAAAAGGAATTAAATAAAGTCACCTTAAGGTTGCTAACATAGTGCTATCTGAATACTCTACCAAGCGGCAAAGACCATGGAGCAAAGCATGTAAATAAGTGGTGCTTTGATAGGTAATTTACTTGCCTAGGAGCACTGCATATTAATCATCAGTCAATAATAAGGGAATCCCCAAGGCTCAATTCAGTACATCTCTAATCAACTGCATGTATATTAAATGTACATTATGACATTTATGATTTGTAATTGCTGTACATGTAATGGTATGTAGTGGAAGTATCTTCCATGGGGATGACGTGCATGACCATTACCTGCTGAGCAAACTGTACCAGCTCTTTGCAAATGGCATACACATTCATGACAAGCACCATGATTATACAGACTGAGATTAAGTATTTTTGCTGGAGGTTGGGAAAGAGAGAGAAAGAGAGAGAGTTATTATGATATTATCAACAAATTAATCACAGACAGCAGTAATCTAGTAAGTGTATCACTTTGCATACATAAGCCAATTAGTATAATATCCCAAATTTAAAATGGTTTGCTATGATCTGCATGTTTCTCATTATTCAGATTTTTACAATATAAATGTCAACACCAGCATAGCACAAAGATCATTTTCTTAATCAGAATTTTTGAAAAAATATTTAAACATTTAATACGAGATACATTTACTTGAGAAGCAAAATGTCATACAATAAGAGTTTTTGTTGTCTTAATCCATTATAAAAAAATTAAATAAAAATGTGTGTATATATATATATATATATATATATATATATATATATATATAATATATATATATCCATATATAGATATACTATATATAATATATGCTCACTTATATATATATATAAGTGAGCATAATTTTGTGAGATTTATATTTATATTTAAAATAATGGGGCAAGAAAAAATATATATGTTTGTGTGTGTGTGTGTGTGTGTGTGTGTGTGTGTGTGTGTGTGTGTGTGTGTGTGTGTGTGTGTTTTGCTTTATGTACATGTTTATTCATGTAAACAAGACAGAAATGCTGATTAAGGAAATTATTTGTTGCAGCGAGTATTGCATGCAATTGCTCTAAAGATATATAGTAATATGCATACATGATTAGTCATACTTAAGTTTATGGACATAATATCCTTGAAGTTGATGAATAACAAGAAAGCTAATGAATGCCATTCAGTTAAAATGACACATACTAAATTAAGTAATATGACACGTACAAGATTATAACCAAGATAATGCAAATGTAAGAGTGATTATAAATGTGATTGTGAATGATAGCACAAATAATTAGATAGTCAATGTATAATAGATAATGTCAACATGTAAACAAGGACCATGGGTTATTCTGACCCACCACATAGTGACAAATAAGACCTGAGATGGATAATGGCAAAGACATGATATCATCTGTGTGCTTCAGGTTACACCAATTCGTCCCATGTGTTTGACACAGTTAAAGTGTAGTACCACATTTAGAAGCCAGCTGTTGATTAAACTGTCAGATATGCATACCAAGACAAAGTATTTCGTGTTAAAAAGGGTCATGCATTTTCATTTTTCCTTTCCTTTTAGCATTTATGACACGGTGTGACACGGAAATTAATTAAGATTAGTCTGATTGCCATTTAAATTCAACTACACTATTGTCTTTCTCCATTTCCTACTCTACTTGCCACTGATAAGCATCTCCAGCTGTCATTTGTTCCACAAAACACAGGAATCAGTCCCTACATTGTGTTCACTGAAAGTCTTTAGCGCTCTTTCAACACATCTCTTCCCTACAAGACTCCAGAGAGTTTTGAATAGAGACTGTCTACCTCTCTGAAAGATACAGGCACCATGATGACAGATGTGCCATTGGTGGAAATGTCCTGGCTCGGTCTCAGGTTGAGGATGAGGTACGTGAGGGGCAGCAAGCCAAGCAGGTAGACAGCCAGGTTGAGCAAATGAACCTTGCTTCCATACGCCTTCCTGTCAGAGTAAAATGGAACAGAATCAGGGTATTCAGTGGTGTGTTTTCAGGTGTTTCTTCATTATGGGCTCTTTTGGCCCAGTGGAGTGTAAGAAAATAAACTTTATTACCAACCCACTTTGCACACTCATACTAATATATTTTATTTGTTGGCTAACAATGTCTAACAATTTTGTGATGATGCCACAACTGAAGGAGAGTCATAATTTGTGGTCAGAAATCATTTTTATACAATAAATATTGGTAACACTTTACAATAGACAATGACGTTTTGCGTCCATATTTAGCAGCGTAAATCTAGCAAAAATTATATAAATTTTTTTAATATTGAGTTTAAATTTATAACATTATGATTTGTGTTATATTACCCTGGAATTAGTTTTAAAAAACGAATAACTACAGCTGTGAGGAAGTTTCGATTACAGCTGCCGAGAGAGTGACAGTAAATTTGACAACTCCGATCTGACTGTCTGAATTTAGCTCTCTCTATTTTTTCCATCTGGAAAATCATTAAAACGTAAGAGTGGATTTTTTTTCTTTGGCCTCTGGAGCAAATGGGTAAGTGAAAATAATATTTACTGTTGTCTCCCATTCACCGCTGTAGAAGTTTACCCTGCAAATGTTTACTTCCAAAACCAGGAGTGTGAAAAAGCTCTATAAGGTTCTCTTCGTCAACAGTAGTTAATGCAACAGGTATGAACACACGTTGGAATTTTTAAATTTTTTTTCAGCATTGTAATCTTGGGTAATGTACAAAATGTTCATTCATAATTACTTATGTTAAACTTTTTATGTTAAAAATGTGTAATATTAAAATGTTCTCATTATTTACTCATGTATGACTTTCTTTCTACTGCAGAACACAAACAAATATATTTAGTAGAGTATCTTAGCTACTGGGCCATAAAATGCAAGTGAAAGGTGTCCAAAACTCTGAAGCGCCAAACACCACATAAAGGCAGTATAAAATTAATCCATACAACTCCAGTGGATTAATCCATATCTTCTGAAATTATATGATAAGTGTGGGTGAGACACAGCTCATTATTTAAGTATTTTTCTAGTTGATTTCTTTTACTATCAACCTCCACTTTCACATTCGGCTTCTTGTTTTTGGCGATTTGCAATCTTCATGCATATTGCTATTGCTAAGGGCAGGGAGGAGAAATTATATTAAAAAAGAACTATTGATCTGTTTCTCACCCACACCTGTCATATCCCTTCAGAACACATGGATTTAACCACTGGAGTCATATAGATTACTTTTATGCTGTATTAATTAGCTTTTTGGAGCTTCAAAATTTTAACCACCATTCACTTGCATTATCAGGACCTACAGAGCTGAACATTTTTAAATATGAATTTGTGTTGAACAGAAGAAAGTCATACACATCGGGATGGAGAGAATTTTTAATTTTGGGAAAACTATCTTAAGTAATCTTCATTGTTAAACTATTGTTAAAATTAGTTTATGTTAACTATTGTGTTAACTAAGGTTAATGTGGCAGGGTGGAGGGAGGGGCCGGGTCGTGATTTTACTCACCCAGCCCCTTATCAGGCTAATCAAGCCTCCGAGAGGGATAAAGGCTGACTGCGGACGGTGGTGCAACATAGAGAGAGCATTTACGGGCAGCTGTCCGTCCTATGTGTGTTTGTGTCTTTTAGCTTATTTCTACATTAAACTATTATTTATATTGTCAAGATGGTTCTCACCTCCTCCTTTCCACTGAACTGCTTTACAGTTAACAAATATAACTTAATTTTAAACTGGTGAAATGGTTTGATTATTTCAGTATTTGTTTAGATTAGAACTAATGAAACAGTTTAACTTTTTCTTCTTTACAAAGGGTGGCATTCCTGCCATTACATTATTGAGTTTAATTTTAGTTCATGTGTAATTTATTGAGAGATTATTAAATGGGACTTTTACGAGAGCAGAAGTTCACACAACTGTGCACTATCACAGACTGGCACTCAAGTCATCAATGCTGCAGCATCAAGTTCTTCAAAGTGAAACACTTTCTTCAGCTCAACACAGTGAAAAAAGTATAGCTTCATCATGCAATGCCATCATTTAACACCAAGACAAGCTGATATTTCAAGATTAAAATCGCAGCTTGGGTGCTTAAGGCAGCATGCTGAAGTAAGTTTTGGCTCTAATGTAACATGGGCTTTTCTGTGTAATGTGATTTAACTGGGCTCTTATGACATCAGTTTTTAAGTGTACTTCTCTGCAGCAATATATCAGTGTGCTTTGTTCCGCATGTCATGAGCAGTATTTACGCATTTACCACGTGCCCTCGCGGGGGTACTGGAAACTAACACAGTTACTTTGGGTGGATTAACTGTATAAATCCATGTAAACATTCAAGTTAAGTGTAAATGCCTTTTCCTCTGCCATTCGTGTGATTGACAACTGGAGTGTGATCAGACAGCATTTCTGCGTTTGCACAGCAAGGGGCACGAGGCACCTGGGTGAGAGATGTGCGGACGTGAGGCGATAGTATGCTGAAGAGAGTGGCTGTGTCTGAAATCGTTCACTCATTCACTAATTCCTATATCGTGAATGGCAGTGAGTGCATTATATCTCAGCAGTGATTGAATGAAATGAGTGAGTGAATTCGGATGCTGACATATACACCAAGTGTCAGAGGCTCGGAGCTCTGGGGCTGTCACAGAAACAACATCACATATGAACTTTTAAAAATACTTGGGCCTTACTTGTTATTCTTATTAAATAATAAATAAATACAATAAATCTTCACTCTGTTTGTAATTATTAATATATACTGTGTGTTAATATAAAGATTAAACACATTTTATCAAATAAAGAGTACGTTTTAAAATGTATCTGTATGTTTTGCCTCTATGCCTCTATTAGTTTTATTAAGTTATTTTAATCAAGAAATTATTTGTCAAAATTAATTTAATACTGTCACGAATGGGCAGCGAAGGCAGACGAGGAGATGCGGATCCAAGTGCAGTTCAACTTTATTGAGGAACAAACAGGGCAGGTACACGGAAAACACGGGTACAAAGGAAAAACCCTCGATGGGGAAATAAACACAAGGCAGAGGAAAACGGGCAGGGAACACACACCGGGCTAACAACATTCAACGATAGACAGTGACTAACCAAACAGACAGGGTATAAATACGTGGACATGGGAAGACAGGAACCAATGAACAAACAGAACTCAAACAAGATAACTAGGTGATAAACTAAAACAAAAGACAACTAACGAGGGCAGGTGAAAACAATGAACAACGAACACGAACGCTAACAGGGAGACTGTGGAGCTAAACAAAGGATAAAAGTGAAAACTACGGAAAACAAAAGGGACAAAAATGGAAAACAAAGGGACAACGGTAAAACAAGACAAGGTAACCCTAACAAATACAATAAGCATGAAATAAAACATTGCAGGAGTGAAGGAAGCAGTAAACTTCCAGCTCGTACATCTTCCCCATGGTGGATTGTGGGCAATTAACCGTTGTTGAGTGTACATCAAATGTACACTCAAAATGAGAGTGCATTGTGGGTAAGAATGAGTGAACAAAAGTAGGGAACAAACTCAGAATTCAGACACTCCTACAAAATGGCGAACACTTGAAATAGTGCATTATATAGTGGATAAGGGCGTTTTCAGACACAGTGAGTGTTCTGTGACCGGGGTTGGTGCCCTACACAGGCTGCATACTCTGCATTTAGAGAGCGGCGGTACTGCTGTACAGAACTAATTATCTAAATTCTTTCGACACTGAAAACTGTAACTACACTGAAATAAGAATCCACGCAGGACATTAAATGCTAAGGTATGCATTAATAAACCATGATCTTGCTTTGGTTTATATTTCAGCATTATTTATATATATATATATATATATATATATATATATATAATGTCCTTGTGGGACATTTTCACGTTTTCACCGTAATAATTACTAGAGGTGTTTCCAAACCTCTCTTATTGACAAATTCTTCAGGATCTGACAAGAGCCCTTAAAGGGATATGTATATTCTCATTATTTACTCACCCTCATGCCACCCCAGATGTGTATGACTTTCTTTCATCTACTGAACTCAAATTAAGATTTTTAGAAGAATTTCTCAGCTGTCTTAGTCCATACAATCCAAGTGAATGGGTGGCAACATTTTAAAGATAAACAAAATCACATAAATCAGCATAAAAGTAACTTATAAGACTCCAGTGGTTAAATCAGTATCTTCAGAAGCAATGTGAACAGTGTGGATGAAAAACCGAGAACAGATCACCTTCACATTCTTCTTCTTGTGTTTTTGGTGATTCACATTCTTTTCTGAATATCGCCCCCTGCTGGGCAGGGAGAAGAATGTCTAGCATTCTTGGATTATTCTAGTCTATGGATTATTTTTATAGAGCTAAAATATTCTTCTAAAAATCTTAATTTGTGTTCTGCAGAAGAAAGGAAGTCATACATATCTGGGATAGCATGAGGGTGAGTAATTGATGAGAGAATTTTCATTTTTGGGTGAACTATCCTTTTAAAGTGATAGCTCAGCTAACATTTATATTGAGAGATAAGAAATATTCACTGAAAGTAAATAGTTTTACGCAGGCAAACATTCTGTCTAATATCTCCTTATTGTGCATGGAAGAGAGAAAGTCATATGGGTTTGGAACAACATGATGGTGAATGATGACAGAATTTCCATTAATAATAATAATAATAATTCTGTAATACATGTTAAATGTGTATTATATCATGGAATATAGGGGAGTTAATGTACATTATGTCATTTGTGAAAATTAACGTGTTACTCACTAATTGAGTACTCTTTTAACTGGATACTTTCTTACTCAAGTAATTATTTATGTTAAATCTTTTACTTCTACTGAGTAATAATTTTTTTTTAAGCAATTTTACTTGACTAAAATTTGTGGCTACTCTACACACTTCTGTTAGCACGCCTCATTTAAAGTTTTCTATAACATAGTTAATTATTTAATTATGACTAGGACTGTAGTGAAAGTAGGCTCTATATAAAAGAGTTCAGTTCAGGAGTGGTGGTGGTGTAGTGGTCTAAACACATAACTGGTAATTTGGTAATCAGATGGACGCTGGTTCAAGCCCCACAGTCACCACCATTGTGTCCTTGAGTAAGGCACTTAACTCCAGGTTGCTCTGGGGGGATTGTCCTTGTAATAAGTGCACTGTAAGTCGCTTTGGATAAAAGCGTCTGCCAAATGCATAAATGTAAATGTAAATGTAGTGCCTCATTATCATACCACTTCATCTCCAGGTATTTTTGGCTCACAGGGTGAGTGAGAAGATCTAGTCGGTTGTAATGCACCATGCCCTAGTGAGACACAAAGATCATGATGATTCAGTCAAACAACATTTTAGGAAGTAAAATGTATCAGATCTTTGTAGAAGTCTTTACAAATATATATATAAAAAAAATACAATATATCTGCAGTTTATTTTACAAAATGTTACATATTTGTAAAATAAGCAGCTGCTAATATACAGTGTACTGCAAGTAAATATGAGCTACATGGATTTTTGTAGGTATAACTTATTTTCTGCAGTTCTTGGGAAAATTTTCAAATTCCACACACACACGCGCGCGCACACGCACACACATACAAAAAACTTCCAGACTATGTTCTGAAATTTTTAAACTATGACTTAAGTGTCTCCCCCACTATTTGCTCATAAAAAATAATATCTCTTTTGTATTATTTATTAAAACATTGTTTTTCATGTAAGTCTACATTCGCACCAGCCTCAGTGGTTTCAGAAAATGTAGATACCTTACAGGATCATATACTAGTATCATTTAAAAGAAACTTACATTCAAAGCTGCCAGTGGTTGGAAGTTCATGTTTTTGTCTGTTTTAGCATACTTCTTCAACTGTATGGGAGCCTGAAGCCACCGGAAATCATACTTGATCTGCCAAAACCATTGAAATGTACCTTTAGTTGAGAGTACATTCAATGAACTTCATCAGCTTATGCAACTTTTTTGAATGTCCTCAGGTCATTATTAAAGCATTTGTGCATAGCTTACATGGTACTCTGGACTGTTGGCATCAAGGTCTGACTCTTGTATACACTGGTCCAGAAGATGCTGTTCAGAAGTGAGTGAGGTTTAAAGGATTAGTTTACCCAAAATGAGAATTCTGTCTTATTTACTAACCCTCATGTGTTCCAAACCCATATGACTTTCTTTCTTCTGTAGAGCACTAAAGGAGACGTTAGGCCAAATGTTAACCTCTTATGTCCATACAAAGAAAGTGAATGGTGACTGACGCTACCTTTCTGCCTAACATCTTCTTTTGTGTTCAAGTAAGAAAGTCATATGGGTTTGGAAAATCATGAGGGTGAGAATTTTTAACAGATAGCAGAATTTAAGAAATAACAGAATTTTTATTTTTGGGTGAACTATCACTTTTTTACAGACTCTTATCAATAGTGACTGTTATATTTTCACAAGGAAGGAAGTTAATAGATAGACCTTGAAAGACTCCGGGAGGAACTCTATGATGTCCATCACAACACAGCGGGAAGTTGAACTAGCTTTAAATGAACTCATTGCCTCAGCACACCTGCAGTGAATTATTAGTTTTGTCAACCACAGGAAAACTCAGAGGAGAGAAACAATATGGGTTTTCAAAAAAAGGTAGGCCTTTAAAGGGATACTTTACCTAAAATTGAAAATTCTTTCATCATTTACTCGCCCTCATAATGTTCCAAAGCCATATGACTATCTTTCTTCTGTGACACTCAAACAGAGATGTTAGGCAGAATGACCGCCTCAGTCACCATTCACTTTCATTGCACTTGTTTTCCCAATACAATAAACGTGAATAGTGACTGAGGCTGTCATTCTGCAAAACATCCCCTTTGTGTTCCAAGAAACTCATATGGGTTTGGAACTACATGAGGGTGAGAAAATGATTACAGACTTTTATTTTTTGGGTTGAACTATTCCTTCAACTGTGTCTTGAAACAGAACACCAGTGACACTAAACAGAAATAACTGTTTTCAAACAGAATTTCCCCAACACACAAAGTTAATAATTTGCCCATTACACTGTAATATGCAGAGTCAACAATAAGCAAGTCATTTGTAGGCTGCTGTACTCATTTTCCCTAAAAGTAAACACTGTGGCCCTGTGGCACGTATAGCGCCCTGTTTGTTTGAGCATCACGGGTCATGACCAGTCAGGACTTTTGGTTTGTCGACCAATGGAAGATGTGGGGATTGTTCTGGAAATCTGTTTGAAAAAAATATTTTGTGGCGCTAGAGGTATTCTGATTTTTATTTCCAAGCACTGGAATTAAAAAAATCTAAATTATTTTAATATGTTCTTTAATTAGTTCTTTAAAAAATTACTGATAAAAAATATTCTCTGGTATTTAATGGCTACATTTATATTTTTTGTTGTGCCCCCCTTTCCGGCAAGAGTTTGGGGTAAGCGTATACCAGCAATTCAAGACACTGTAAGCTATGTAAACACAAAAGGTAGTTATCTTGAATTTAGATGCCTCCTTACCTCTCGCTTTCGATGGTGGCATTCACTACATCTTTTTTCTCATTGTGCACAGCTTCATGAAGGAAAGAGTTGTCAGCGTTGTTAAGAGTTATATCAGCTCCTCTTTCAAATAACAGGAGAACAGCACTTACATGGCCCACCTTTGCAGCTATGTGAAGAGCTGTGTTCTGTTAAAGCATACGTTAAGTGAAAGTTAAATGGCAGCTCAGTTCAAATTAATAAAAAATTGCATCCATCATCTTTTTTCACTTGCCTCCATGTTTGAATTACACTAAAGTTTCAAAACAATGTGAGATTTTATTCTTTAGGTGTATAGACAATCAGCTTTATAACATTTTACTCATTAAAGGTGGTGTGATATTTTTTTCCAATGTTAAAATACTATAATTAAGCCATTTTTTGATTGATTTCCCAAAACCCTGTAAACACCATGGCTCTATTAACATTGGCTCAACAAATGGTGTGAGTTTGGGGCAGCACTATCCATTTTCTGAACAATGGCAGATGGCCATTATTTTTATGGAGTTATTATTTTTACAATTTCATTTGGTGACGTTAATGGCACAGAAATTACACACTTCACCTTTAACATACCTTTAGTTATTAACAATTGTGAAACTGAAGTTTTGTATGGTCTTTTGGATATTATTTTAGTTTTTTTTTTATCATGGATAACTGATTATATTCCCTATAGTTGTCGTGTTCCTTTGTCTATTGTGGTTTAGTATTTTGACACTGTTTACCCCATCCTCATTTGTTCCATCCAGCAGTTTAACATTTGCTGCCAGCAGGATTTTCATCGTCTGTGTGTATCCCTCAGCTGCAGCGTGATGTAAACAGGACCAGCCTTTGTAATCACTAGAGATTAAAACAGACCTCATGATGAAATGTCCAGCTGAACTCACAGAGGCAATATCATCCTGAATGTTTTTTTTTTTTTTGCAACATTCATCAATGAAGTACTTTTAGTAGCTTTTTTTTTTACTACTTTTTACAAGTAGATTGTAGTGTACCTAGTTAGACTGATCTCACTGTGAATTCAGCAGCACTTGGTCGAAAGTTCTTTAGCTGAAATCGGTCTGTGCTTACTGAAATTTGAACCAGTGCCCCCAGTGGCCAAAGCTGGAAGTGTTGTTAAACAATTCAGCACATGTGAGCTCCAGTTTTTAGGTGAAATGTCACAGAGTGGCGCCAAAAGTGAGTGGTAAAGCAAGTTGTATTTTTAGTTTTGAAAATACACATTTCATTAACTCTACACCCTAACCCAAAACCTAAACCTAACCATCAGTGGAGTCAAAATTCAATCTTAGAGGGAAAATGCAGCCTCCGAATCACTCTCATCATTATGTGAATGTGATTACTGAACGCTTAGGCTGCTAGCTCAACACACTATCAGTAGCGCCATAAGTAAAGGTAAAAAATTGAAGCCAAAGGATCTACTGGGAGATAGTGCTTGTCTGTAGGGTGGGTGAATGGGGTGATTTCAGGGTACCAGAACATTCACATGTTGAACTAACTTCTTTTCCAAAAGGGTAACTTGTAAATGCAGTTTGCTGTTTTGCTCTAACAGATGTCGGACCTTTGAAAGAGGGCTCCCCTCCTGAGCAGCAGATCCACAACTTGAGTGTGTCCTCCTCTTGATGCAAGATGGAGGGGCGTCAGACCTTTTTCATCCCCCTCGTTCAACATCTTGGAGTCTGTTAGTGTGTCCAGCAGCCTATGGCACGTGTTTATACGCCCATATCTGACAGATACATTGGGAAAAACACCCTTTAATAATGACTGGTTCAGTAGAAACTGAGTTTAAAGAGTTAGATGAGGCCAGTGGTTCTCAACTTGTTGGTTTTGCTTCAGAGATTAGGTTTAATTGAAAGAAAACTGGCGACCCAATAAAGTACAAAAATTATTATCATACAAAAGTAAACAAAATGTCCTTAAAATCAAAAACTGACATTTATATTGCATATTAATATTTCCATGAACTGCACAGGCACAACAATAGGCCTATGCAAAATTGTTAACATAACATAGGCTGAATAGGAAAATAAAGTATGGTTTACATATTTAGCACACAGACCGAACACTGGGCCAAATATTGTATTAGGCTGCTAAATATAAGGAATGTGCAACCAATAAATTTATATAAACATATCAATATTTGATTTCAGTGCAACTAAAAATTAATAATTCACAGCACAATCACACTGTGGCTTGCACAATTCATCATTGCACTGGTTGCAAGTGAACCTGTATTTAATGAGTTTTAATTTTATTTACTTTGCATAGTTTTGTTCATTGTTTTCGAGGATGAAGGCATGTCGCGTAACCTGTCCATGTTGGCCTCTGACGAATTTGGGAAGCTTAAACCAAGTGGCAACATGACTTGTGTGAAAATACAGTAGAGATTGATTTTATGCACAGCGTAAATAAATAAAAACATTTCTCTGAGCATTCAAAAGCTGTTAATCCTTTTTCTACCCTAACTATGCACAGTTATATGGTTAGTTGTATTGTATTATTTGTATTTAATATTGCTTTTTATCTGCTGTCCATGACCCAGTCAGAACAGACCAACAACCAATTTCTGGGTCGCAACCCACCAGTTGAGAACCACTGGGTTAGGGAATGTGTATTCTATATTCATTTTTTTAAGCGCCTGCAAAACTTTCATAAATGATCATAAGTTTTGATGTGCTATTGTAGGTCAAAATTATTACTCACATAATGAGTCATACTGTATAAGAAAATAAGCACACAGGCTGTTAAAAGATGTCATGTTGATATATCTCTGACTAAGAAGCAAAAACTCTCACTCTGCAGCAAAGTGAAGGGCTGATTTCTTCTCTCTCGACTTCTGACCCAAACAGATATTGAGACCCAGCATGTTTTTGACCGAGTCATGGATGCCAAGTTTGCAGGCATAGTGCAGAGGAGTGCAGCCCTCTACATCCTCATCAGACAACATCTGCTTCACGGCAGTACTCTGGAGGAGGCAATGGGCTCTTATAACTAATACATACTAGTACATACACATACATTCAAACTGTTATATTATATTAGGGTCACTTGCACAGTACTGGCATCTAATTGCTTAGACCTGTTGTTGTGCTCTGAATCCAACAAACTGCATTTGACGTTTTGACATATTTCACACCTGAAAGATTGTGTCAGGCAGATTTTTCAGCCCTTTTGTTTGGAGAGTCGCAAAGTGGAGGAAGTTGCGCCCCGCTTTGTCTTTGATTTTGAAATCGGCACCTTTTTCAATGCAAAAAATTGGTAAATAAACATAATTAATGTGCATGAAAATGATATTGAAGCAGAAATGTCAAACAGAATTGCAAAAGCGCTGAAGACAATGCCGAATATAAGCACTGGAGTACAATTAGACTCTCTAGCAGAGATATTATCTTAGCATACCTTTTGACAGTAAAAATGCCACTGTTCTCCATGAACCGCAGCTTGAGCCTAGCAGCAGGGGGGACAGTCCCTTACAGTCAATGCAGTCAACTTCTGCTCCCTTTGCCAAGAAAAAATTAAACCAAATGACAGTGAATTAGTGGCTGTATTAATATACATGTAATAACAGGATGAGATATTGGGCTGTATAATCAAGCATTTAATTAACTGGCTGATTCTATTGGTGGATATACAGTATCGTTTATATATTTCAGCTATTCACAAAAGACAAACCTATTGAAACATATTTACCTTTGAAACAAGATATTCAGCCAGCTTGACATGATCAAACAATGTGGCCCTATTAAAAGAGAAAGTAAAGCAAAAGCCATTTTTAGTTATTGACACATAGAAATCAATAAAATATTGGTAAAATAGGCTCATATTGCAAATTCAGGTTGAACGCTCTCCAAATCGAAAAAGCAAATCGCTTTATAAATATTTCGCCATATACCGCAGTGCTTTCTTGCACCCTAAATAAGTTATGAATGAGAGCTGCATGATGTTAGAATTTGTATTTTTGGGAGAACTAACAATTTAAGCAAAGGTGTTTTAAAAGCATTATTTAACATTTGGTTATTACATTGCAGAAATGCATGCTCTTGATGTACAATTGAATGTTGAATATCAGTAACACCCCAAATACTGTATGAGTTATGGGGTATAAAATGCCTTTCTCTGCATCTACGTTCCATGTTTGCTACGTAAAAAAAAAAGAAAATCTATTTTTTTAATTAGTTCTGAGATTAATCAGAAAGCTAGGTCATGTCAGAATGTCTGCTGGTCAGCAATATGACATCACACTTTCACTGACCTATGTAAGGGGGTCTGATAGGCTCCATCCCTAATGTTGATGATGTCCTCAACACTGTTATAAGAGGAAAGCATGATTTTGACAGCCTCAATGGCACCCTGAGCGCAGGCAAAGTGGAGGGCTGTGGATTTGTCACACTGCAGAACAATAAGGCCACACAGAGAGAGAGAGAAAGAGAGAGAGAGAGAGAGAGAGAGAGAGAGAGAGAGAGAGAGAGAGAGAGAGAGAGAGACACTGAGATGGAAGTCAGCTATTAGCCTGACATAAATAGGAGAGGCAGGGTCAGGTAATTTAAGAGAGGGACAATCTCTCGGCAGCTTTGTACCAGTAACACGACCCATTAATAAGAGAGCACCCTGAATTACTGTGGCAATGGACGGAACAGCCAAGCTCAGTTATAGATGCAAGCGACTGCAATTTCTATCAATTTAACTATCTAAAGCTATTACTGAATGCATCAACCCTGCTGCTGTGGACTGATGAGGACAATTGGAGGAGTGCAAGTGTGTTTGTATCTGTAAGGGGGAAGAGTTACAATGGGATCGAGAGTCAGGAAATCAAACTGTCTGTTTTATTCTCTGCAAGCCATGTTTTCCTACGGCTGTATTTCATGAAAGATTATTAGTTATTAGTTATGAGGCAAAGGGAATGTTTTAGGCAAGGCTCAGCCATATGATATATACTGTATGCACTGTATGCAATTTGTGCCATCTCCTTCAGTGTGACATGCTGCACTAAGACATTGTTTCTTATTTATTACTGATGTAATTATTATGCATTCAGGGACATTTTTGTTTTTTGTTGTTTTTTTACCTCATATTAATTCAAAGATTACATGGAAAAAAAAATTAAAAGTTTATTTATCACTGCTAAAATGGTGACCAATTACAGCACCTAAAATATACACTTTCCCTATTGGTTTAATTTGACTTGTAACATTGATGTTGGGAAAAAAAGTTCATGGACATGTTATTTGTCAACTACCAAAGTAACAAATCATTCTGCATTTCCTAGTTACGCATACTGTATATTCCCTTGATATTGTTGTCTTAATTTTCTCTTTTATTAAATCTATTTATGAGAATAGTAGAATTTGTGACTTGTGTTGTTGGTTCAAATGCTGGATAACATTTATGGTTTAGCCCAAAAGTAGACTAGTCTAGACTAGTTAAGACTAGTCAAGAAGACTAGACTAGAGATTAATGTCACACCTGGGTTGTAACAAACTTTGGGTCATGAAGTCAAGTTGATGGTCAATCTTTTTCATTATAACCACTTTTTAATACTTACATCAAAAATATGATGCATAATTATTATTTGTTTTTAAAGTTTTATAGTGGTGGCAATATTAATTAATATCAGAGTGTCGAGCCTTTTGAATCCGCTTCCCAAAAATATTTGTTCCCACACCACAGCTTACATTTTTGAGCCAGTAGTTGCTGACAACTGAGCATCTTATATGTGTTATGGGAATGATTGAATTGTTGATTCATTTGATTCGTTAAAATCACTGAAAAGAGTAAGAATGATTTGTTCATTTAAAGAATCATTTAAAAGCACAGATTCATTCACAGATGGGGAAAAATAGTATGAAGAACAGTGTAAAATACAGATTCACGTACATGTTGCATTCCAGTCAAAGTTGGAGGTGGGAAAGGCAGAGATTAAATTTCTCACTCACATGTATTATGTCAAATATAATGGCTTCCAGATGCTAGCTACCATGCTATGTTGTAAAATTAAAATTAAATAGCTGAAAAAGGAGTTCCAACTTCGAGAAGTGTTCCAGCCATTATTTGTTTTTAAGCAGGAGGTGGGAAAAGTCAGAGTTATTGTCTTGAAAGCACCAATAGATCATGCTAAATAACATACCACATCCACAGTATGTTGTATGTTCCAAGGTGTTTGCAAATGACAGTAAAAAAAACTGTAAAACGTATAAGACAAGTATTGTACAAGCAAACAAGAAGACAATAAGCAAGTATTGCTCGTGTTTTTTCACAGTAGAGGATGATTTACAACTAGCTGCATTGGTATTGAACCACTGATTTCCATGATGTGCTCAAAGAAACAGGCTCAATCATCACACTGAATACAGTAAACTTATGCCTATATATTTTATGAATCGTATGCGTACAGTGTGCATAACTGCACGTCATGAAGGTTGAAAACCCCTATTATAAATCACATGTTGTTATTTAGTAATTCATAATATTAATCCCTTATTATTTATAGCTCTTGAAACAGCAGTTACCTGTTGCTGATCCACTTTTGCTCCTTTAATGATGCAAAGTTTGATCACCTCTGTATTCCCCCCACGTACAGCCAGATGGAGGGGACTGCTTCTGGTCTTATCCAAATAATTAATTTGCATTACGGAGGAAATACCCATCTTCTCTCCTTTATGGTGATGAGAAAGAGAAAGAGAAAGCAAAAGAGTGAGACAAATAGTTCAGCTTCTGTCCCTCTTTCTTAAATAGTTTATAAAGATGAATAGAGGAGAAGTCATGACCAAATACTGTAATTCCTTCACATCAATCTCTTCAGTTACATTGTAAGACTGACTGGTTTGTTTGGGTACCATGCCACACACTTGCAAATAAATCCCATAATGGTAGATGTTGTCAGTCATGTGCAACATGTTTATCCATCTGTCTGATTTGACTATTTGACTCATTTGCATTTAAAGGTAAATCCACTAAAGCATCTGTAAATGTAGGACTGTAATATGCATAACAATTGTGGCGTTTATCTATTAGCCAAAAAGAGCAGTTTGAACAATCCACACATATTTAAGTCTGTAACACATAATTCTAGAAGAGAGACCACCCATGCATCTTTAGAGACTTCCTAAACAGCATTGTGAATGAGTAGAGAGGACTCGTCATAGTGAATAGGTGAAATATAAGGCCATCGTCAAGATAAAACCTTGTGTAAAACACACAAAGTTTTATTAAAATTAAAAAAATTATTTGTAATAATCATTTTATTAAAGCATGAATAAGAAATTGTTCAATTATATTTGCCATATTGTAGCCTTGTAGCAAATGTTTTCCATCAGAAATGTTTTCGTAAAAATATTGTCATGAAGTTACATTATAGCTGTATCATATCCAGTTCCCCTTCTGTCACTCACTTGACAATTTGCAATAATCATGTCTAATAATACCTGATGGAGGGAATGAGACATTGTGTCGAATGAAGGGACACAAGGGGTCTTCCTTGGGAGCCTCGCGTACCTCTGAACTTCAGAAAAGGCCAATGTGAAATTGGCAGACAGAATTTTCATGTCCTGCCCCCAGACATACGGGTATAAAAGGAGGTGGGCGTGCTTTTCAGGACGTGTCTTTTTAAAGATGTCTTTCTGTCTCTGTGTAGTTCCTGGATGCGGTCGATTTCTCTCCACTTCTGACGGTCATAAAAGCTGCCTCACGTGCCTGGGCTGCGATCGCACACAGGCAGTGTTTTATGAATGGTTCATGTTCTCAGTGCAAGAACATAGCCATGGCAATGTTGCGGTCGCGGCTTTCTTTCCTCATGAGAGAAAGCCACTTCAGCCACCCCCTGCATCATGCCTTCTTCCCACAGGATTGAGGACGACTCGGCTGGCTAAGAAGGCAATTTGGGGATGACGATGGGCTCGGTTTCGCCGGGTAAATCCCCACGATCCACCCGCCCCCTGGTACGGTCGCTTTCTTCTGTCTGAGCTTGGGATGCGTGCAGCTCGCCTCGCGGCCAGCCGGCATTCTCCCTTGAGCCCCCGGAATTGGATGACGCTATCGGCGCTGCATCAGAGAACATCACAGCGGCGTCTGATGCTGATGACTTGTCTCCTCCGGTGGAGGGCTGGGAGGAGAATACTTGTTTAATTTGCCGCATCGCCTTTGGGCTGCGGTACCCACATTCTCAATAAAAGAGTGATTTCCTCACTCACTGGGTACGTCAAAAGTGATCGTCCCGTTAGTGCCCCTCACGTGGAGTTGGGACGCGTGGCTTTCGCTACCCAAACCGTCACTCTGGCTGGCCAGGACCATCCGACTTGACTACGCGATTAATTTCACCCGGCTCCCGCCTCATTTCGGCGGTATTTGCATCCGCCTCTGTATGTGAGAAAAAAGCCAGCGTTTAAGGACAGAGATCACGACTCTGCTTCTCAAGGACGCGAAAGAGCCTGTCCCTCCTTCCGAGATGAAGAAGGGTTTCTACAGCCCTTACTTCATCGTACCCAAAAAAGGTTGCGACCAATCTTGGACCTGCGAGTTCTCAACAGGGCCTTGCACGGTCCGGCACATACTCACGTTATCCTGAGGCCGCGACCGGGCTATGTGCCCAAGGTTCCTACGACCCCCTTCAGGGATCAGGTCATGAACCTGCAAGCAAACTGCCCTGTGAGGAGGCAGACCCACCTTTGTCTGCTTCGGCGGATGGCAGAAAGGGAACAGCATCTTGCAAACTGAGGCTGTCCGATGGGTCGTCGATGGCATTTCCTTGGCCTTCCAGACTCAGACCGTGCCCGCCCCTTTCTTGTCACTTGACAAGAAGTGTGGCATCCTCGTGGGCAGTGGCCAACGGCACCTCCCTAGCAGACATCAGTCACGTGCTTGTAGAGCTCCCCCCTCATTAGGCAGGACCTACTACTGCGCCGCTCCCACGTATGACTTCACAACCCTTGTGGTGTATTTGCCACATGTTACCTCCCCCTAGCCTGGGCAGGATGTGGCCTCCGCAGGGTCTTTTCCCCCTGAAAGAATAGGACCAGGAAAGACCACCTTCCCCCGATGCATTTCATAGCACTAAGCCCCAGCCACTTCACACCCTATGCAAGAGACCTAGAGAGAGAAAAGGCTGTGGCTGCCGGGCTTGCTCCCATGCTAGTCATGTAGCACCTGTTCCCCCCTCAGGGGTGCTGGGAACCTAAGGCCTGTATATGACATTTCTTTTGGGGGTGTTGGGGAGGGTTACGTGCAGCCGATAAAGTTGCCTCTAGCACGCAGCAGCCTGCTTGCACCTGTCTCAGCAGTTCACGTAACATGGACTAGTGCGTGACGTTTTTGAATGGGACCTCTTGTGTCACTTCATTCAACACAACGTTGAGTGAGTTACAGAAGGGGAACATCATGGTTACTATCGTAACCTTCGTTCCCTGAGGGAGGGAATGAGACATTATGTCCCTCCTGCCACAGCACTAGACCTACCACTGTAAACGGCCATGCCTTATTCTTGGCTCATCAGTGCAAAAACCTGACTGACAGATGCACGCCTGCCTCCCTTTATACCCGTATGTCCGGGGGCGGGACATGCAAATTCTGTCTGCCAATTTCACATTGACCTTTTCTTTAGTTCAGAGGTAAGCGAGGCTCCCAAGGAAGACCCCTTGTGTCACTTCATTCGACACAACGTCTCGTTCCATCGCTCAGGGAATGGAGGTTATGACAGTAACCATGACGTTATTATTGCAAATTTAATGTCATCATGTAGCAAGAATCTTTATTTTTACTGCAGTTTTATGTAGAGAAAACATTGAATGAAAAATCTACAATGAAAACAAAAAGAAGTGATTTGTAAATTCTATTCATCCATGCTATATTAAAAGCACTACAACAACACATTATTTGATGTTTGACCTTTAAGTTTTTTTTATTTTTATTTTATTTTAATATTTACTCATTTCCAATCAGACTGGGACAGTCAAGTGTTTACCACAGTGTAATATCAAAATTTATTCTAATAACACTTATTAAGCATTTGGGCACTGAAGACACAAGACTGTTAAGTTTAGCCAGCTGAATTTTCCCCCATTCCTCCAATACACAGGTCCTCAGCTGCGAAATTGTACAGGGCCTTCGTTAAATTTGAGACAGGTTAGGACAGCAGGCAGGCCATTCTAGCACCCATACTCTCTATTTATGCAGCCATACACTTTTACCACATTCTGCCTGGATTACAAGTGCATGGCTGCATAAGCAGAGAGTGCAGGTGCTTGATTGATCTGTCCTGACCTGTCTCCAGTTAAGAATGTGTGGCCCATTATGAAGTGCAATATACAGCAACTTAAGCCCCCTATAATTGCACAGATGAGGACCTGCATAATGGATGAATGGGGAAAATTCTGCTTGCTAAACTTAACAAACTAATATATTTAGTTCTCAAATACTTAATGAGTGTTATTAGAAGCATCTTTGATGTTACACAGTGGTACACACTAGACTGTCCCAACTTTTTTGGAATTGGGGTTGTGTTATTTGATATATATATATATATATATATATATATATATATATATATATATATATATATATATATATATATATATATATATATATATATCAACATTCAGATCAGACAATTACCCTATATTATGATCAAAGTCTGGTTTTCCTGTGCACTTATCTCCTAAAGATGATCATCATGAATGCAGCACAAGACCTGAACTAGCTGTGTCAGATAGGGGAGATTATCTAAAATGTTCAATCATTGAGCATGGTGAAAAGGGAGTCCACCCATAAAACTTTTGTCCCTGGGCCCAGTACATTTTGAACATAAATATTAAACTTGATTACCAATTTTCAAAACCAGCTCCATAGACTCCTTGGCACCTGCAAAAGCAACCGTATGGATAGCGTAGTGGCCAAGTTTGTTCTGACGACACATTTCAGCACCGTGTTTGAACTGTAAGGAAAGGAAAGAGCCACGTTGATTCCACAATATGGGAGAATGAGAATTCTGTTTTTCACTTTGCATGCCGACACTTGATTGGTATTGACATGTAACTACTCTGTACTCACAAGAACATGGAGAGCTTGGCAGTTATTGTTGGTGCAGGCCAGCATTGCGGGAGTGTTTCCCAGATCCCCCTCCAGATTGGCATCTGTCTTGCCACAAGACAGAAGGAGCTGTGCCAGAAACAAACAAATGGCCATCAATTTCTTTTCAGGATGAGGTCAGTGTCCGCAAGGCTTTGTAATCAATTTAATTTCTCCAGTATTCTTCCCTAACAAGGAGCAGATTCTAGATAGAGAACCTCTTACAGTTCAAGCAGAGCTGTATATACTGTATGCTATTATAAAGGCCTATTTGATACAGGCATGCTGTAATTAAGTGAAGTAGTAGGACATTTTGCAGGATCAATATCCTTTGTGCATCCTGAAACAGTTTTATTGTCAAACAATAATAGGTATGCATTTAAAAAAACAAAAAAACACTGTATCCTTAAAGGAATATTCCGGGTTCAATACAAGTTAAGAGCAAATGACAGCATTTGTGGCATAATATTTATTTCCAAAAAATGTATTTCAACTCATCCCTACTTTTCGATCAAAAAATCTGGGCTACAGTGAGGCACTTTCACTGGAAGTGATGGGAGACAATTTTTGACTGTTCACTTTTTCAAAAATATCCACAATATTCTCAACAAGTCCACTGTATTTCGCAAGGTGGGCAGAATTTCCTCTTGGCTAGTGGAAGTGCAATTGGTTGGCGGTCAATGCTTGCCTTTGTGTCATGCAGTTAGATTCTTGCTTTTTAAATGTTGTAAAATTACCTGGACAATGTGTGCAGTTAATGGTTATCCTAATAATCAAGCAAAACTAAAGTTTTGTCTAAAACAGCGATGTTATGATCAGAAACCACTTGCAAAGCAAAGTGCTCCAGTCTCAGATGCTGCTTCCATTGGTTGCCTACAGAAGGACGGACTATTTATTTGTTTGTGTGCTCTTATCACTTTACTGGCAAGAAGTCAACATCAGTGATAACTTATATTTTCCACCATTATGGTCCGATAGATGCCCAGAAACAGAGCACAGTGAATTACATATAAATGATGTGTGTGTACATGTGCTGAAAGTTCATTAGACATTTTGAGAGTTTGTTAATTTCTATTTAGCAACCTTTTTTGTGAATGCTTTTAAATGGCAGTATTACTGATTATAAAAAGGAACAGTGTTTACATGAACTGTCTGTGAGTAGAGACGATCAAGGATGTAACCACATATTCAGGATTGGGAGGGACCAAATGCAATTATTTAATAATTAACCATGGATAACCTAATATCAGTAGACCACTATTATGAATATTGGGAGGGACATGTCCCTCTCAGTGTTTAATGAGATAATGTGTTTCAACTGTTTTCATGCTGTGATGCTAAATGGATAAATTCTACAGTGGAAGATCATAATTATTAGTTGAGACATGTACATTAGTGATGTTTTATGACATTTGAAATTAACTGTATTCTGATTTTCCTTTTTCCTGCATTTTTCCTGTCTGCAATTAATTTTTTTTTAGTGTCTTTGCAGAATGTGCTTGTCTTCCCTTAAGGGGAAAAGGTGATTTGGAAAACAGTGTGGACATTAATTTAGTAACAATTAAATGTATTTGTACAGCAAGTGCTTTTAATAATATTGGTAATATTGCCTTGCTATAATTCTGTGATCATTTATTCTCAAGTTTCCATCATTTTTAATGCTGCGTAAGTACATTACATAACAACTGTTTACGCTTTATCGGAAGTTCTGCCCACATCACCCACAAAGCCTCATGGGACACAGGAATATTGTGCATAGCAACAAGACATAAACAATAAGCATGTAAACATGATTTTAGTGTGATAAAATCACTTACAAACCTTTTCTGTGTAAAGTTATAGGCAATTTTACAACTTCGTTGCCATGACCATGTAATATCAACAATAGGGCTGCACGATTTGGACAAAAAGTCATATTGCGATTATTTTGAAAAATATTGCGATTGCGATTTGAACTGTGATTATGATGGTGATTTTTTCCACATGTTCAACTGCAAAAAGGCTACTGGGGTTTTCACACTTGAACCCTCTTAAAAATAACTAAACTGAGACCTTTTTTCAGTTCAGCCACAAACAAATAAATATATAAACAGTGAAACAAAGTCTTCTTCATATTCAAATGTTACCGTCCACCATGTACCTGTTTTTGTCCATTTTGTGATAGGGTCTCAGCCCACTAATCATCATCATTAGTTTTTGAAACACAGTCAACTTGAATATTAGGGATGCTCCAATCAGGATTTTAACATCTGATACCGATCTCCAATTTTCTTTTCATCTCATCAATCGATGCTGATCATTGGACTTTTATCAGCAGCTCTGTCAAAACTGGTTATATGTAAGCTTTCTGCTCAATGTCACTGTTAACTACATTTCCCTGTTGGTAAAACCATTGTTGTTGCCTAGTTTTTCTGTCAAAAATAATGTTGGTTGATTGAATAATGCAATAAACACAAAATATAATTTATATATATAAATGTTACTCTTTATTCTAGGCATTAAAAACTAGTTGGCTTATACAAAGTATTCTTTACTGTATATAAGATAGTCCTAAAGAATGAGGCTTAATGATGTTGAACTGAAGTTGAAATGATGACCCATTGGTGTAATTACATTTAAAGTGAAAATTTTGGTTAGTTTGTCACCATTTAATTTAATTATTTTTATTCATTATTTTATTATATTTAATTTAGTAATGCATTATAGTATAGTAACTAAATATTTAATATAGATTTATTATATGTAAGCTCCTTCATTTTTTTATTTTGTTGGATGCTGGTAATATTAGTTACGCTTTCACTTGTTTCCGCGGGGAGTGTAATAAGTCCAACATGCTCTCTCGTGAAGTAAACAAATGACAGGAGACTGAAGGAAGAGAAGTTTCTGGACTCTGCAGGTGTTCCTGTTAATACTGTTTGCTCAGCAAGCATTTAATAAAGATCTTGTATTCCGCATTATTATTATGATACCTGTGCCTTGCGGAGATTGAGATGCTGCTACTGCAGATAATGATAAAAAAACGCTTCATGCAGGATGCTCCAGTTTAGTGTAAATAAAGCGTTTAGAGCACATAAGCAAACAGAACCGAACTCAGGGCACTTCTGTTACTCTAAGCATGAGCGGGACTTGTGGAGTGCAGAACCGCTCTGAAAACACCAACAATGCTCTAACTTAATATAAACTGCTTTGCAAATAAACTTTGAAGAGAGCAGAATATTTATTTCTTTAATTAAATCGCAGCACTTCCAGTTTAATAATCACACAAGGTCATATCGCGGTTTCGATTTTATTTCGATTAATTGTGCAGCCCTAATCAACAAATCCTAAAATGACTGTTAAAATTGCGATTTAAACAACTTTACAGCTTAAATAATACATGAGTTTTAAAAGGAGAATAAAGGAGTGCTTTTATAAAATTATAAGCTTCACATTTATGTCTTTAAACCCTCCAAAAAGTGGCTCCATTCACTTCCTTTGTAAGTGCCTCACTGTAACCTCGATTTTTGCTTCTTTCTTTTTTTTAAAGAAAAGGAATGAAGACTCTAAATAATTTTTTTAGGTGATCAACATTACATTCCTCAAATGCTGTTGAAAGAACTTAACTTGTAGTGAATCAGGAAAATTGTTTTAACCTAACCATAAACTAATTTAACTTAATTTTGTCCATGGACTTTATTCAAAACATCTCAATTTGTGTTTTGAAAAGTTTGGAATGACATGAGGATGCGTGAAAGATGAACATTTTTATTTATGTGTGAACTATTAAATTAAGCTTTGATACATTGAATACACTGCAATGTTGTATTTGCCAAATAAGAATGGCCATGTAAATGAAAAATAATTTTACTTACACACTAGTCATGTTATGAATCTTAGAAGAGACTGCAAATAGTTCATTGCTTCAACATTACACTCTATTATAGCTTGTTGAAAGTGAGCAAAGCTTTGTATGCATGCCATGACTGTAACTGTAGTGGACTGACCTCTACTAAATGGTTGTGTCCTTTTGTAATAGCCAGGTGCAAAGGGGCCATCAGGGCGCTGTTGAGGATGTTGGGGTTAGCACCCAGCTCCAGCAGTAATGCACAGCTCTGGCCTTGATTCTGCTCCACGGCCCAGTGTAGAGCAGTTCTGCCCTGCTCATCCTGTACATTCAGCTCTACAAAACAAGTGTTTATATGTGTCCTGGTGAGTAAAATTCTTTCTGATGTTACTGGCTGGAAATGTAAACAAACATATCTTGTTTTTATGAAATTACCACTTATTTGTGTTACAATTGTGTGACAATTACTTTATTGATCTTACAACACTATTGGACGAATCATACTCTGAACAATTATGTGAACACAAGCGCTTCGAGCTATGCAAGCTCAATTTTGTGCATTGTGCATTCCAAAATGTGTCAAACTGTATATACTATACCGCAACCCAAGCACGTGTTGCAGCTTTAACATTGCTGCAAGGGGCGCTATAGCATACATTAATTTGAACTGTCACGTCTACAGTGCGGTTGTTTTTTCAAGCCAACAACTGTCATGGCAGAGCGAGTAAAGTAAATATATTTATAGCAACTAGTGCGCGACTTATTTATCGGTCAGCCAATATTATCGGCTGATATTAGCCTTTCACAGATATATTGAATTGCCGTTTATTTTTCTGATATGCGCAGATATTAAAACTTTTTCAGAACATATAATGCTTGGGGTGATTTAGAATTGGTGTCATAACGTAGTTTGTCTAGCAGAGTGCTCTCCGACTCCATTGTTTACAGAGCTGTGCTGACGTGGTTCTGCTGACTGTGTGGAATTAAGCGGTGCAGAGTTAAGTGGTGTCTTTACGGTAAATTATAACTAGTGTTTGAATACATACTGGAAAGATAATAAACAATGACCCCATCATTTTACCTTTTCAATATAACTAATATAACATTAACCCTGTCCCTGACACCCATGTCACTCATGTTTATCACATCTTTTTGCTGTTAGCCAGCTATAGTTTGTCAGTGCAGTCAGTAAACTAGCAGATTGAAAGGTAAACATCAGAGCATCTTTTTGCAGCTCAGCAGACAACGCTTTAGTGGTAGATTGGGTCTGTTGAGTGTTGATTTCATGCTACGTTGTTACCTAGTTGGTGAGATGCAATGCTGGAAAGTAAATAAACAATGACCATCTTTTACTCTCTGTGACAACAAGCTTATAGCTTTCATACTTTCATACTTGGTCAGCTGAGTGGAAGCTAACATGTAAACATGTATTCACCAAACTGTTTTGTTCAGGATTCGCAGTTTGGTACCCCTTCAACCAAACAATTTTAGTCATTGCATTTACAAAATGTAATATTTAAATATCTGTTTTTCCACCATTGAAAGTTTCCCCTGAACTTGTATATCAGAATATGGTGTAACACCGCTTCTGCTGTTTATCTCTTGACTCAGCAGGTGTAAATGCTTCTTGTTTTACAACCTGCCATTTATTGACTGGAAGTATTAAAATAGTCAGCATTTGACTGATACTAAACAGTACTACTGATGTTTATTTAGCTAGTAATTTATTTTATTTTTATTTATTCTTGATCTAAATGGTCAGCCATTGACTGATACAGAACATACAGTACTGATGGTTATTTAGCTATTTGTAGTATTTTTATTTATTCTTTATTTTCTCAGTGTTCATTTCTAGAATTTGTTGACAATGTATAATAATAATGTAAAATATTCTTTGATAAAAATATTTAAGAAATCAGCCTTCTGAGTACCTTTGCATAGTGATATCCACATAGAAACGGTCTGTGTAACAAGGTTCAATGGAAAGGAGGAGGAGGGAACCGGACAAAGCTTCAAAGTTATGTTTTTAATAAACTTAAACACAAAGACACACAAAGATAAACTCATATAGGGCAGCTGCCTGTAGCTCTCTCTCTTCAGAACTGCCACATCTCGTTGCACCTATCCTTCTCCTCGGCTGATTAGCCCAATTGGGGGCCGGGCGTGTGTAGTCTCCCTGTCCATTTCAGCTCAAAATTTCACTATATCGGCCACTATATCGGTAATTGGGGAATTTCCCCCCTCTAAAATTATATATCGGTCGGGCTCTGATAGCAACTTACCTGAATAACACATCCAGTTTAATGGCATAGACGTTTGAAGGTAACTCTATCGCCCCCTTGAGTATTGAAGTTTGTTACCACCACAAGAATACATGTTAAGCATATTCAACCAAGCACGCTTATTTATGTAAAGTATGTTTCTGAATTATTTCAGTGCATCTTTTGTCTGCTTAAAGTGGATTGCGGGCTCTTTGTAAATAAAGACCCAAGGATACTTCGTTTTTCCTCATACGGTTTTGTCTCATGAATGGTCAAGTGCTCAGCCTTTCAAAGTATACTCTTTTGACTGCACGCCCATAAGGACACATTTTACATGCCTAGAAAAACTAAACTGTAAGAAATTGCTGTAAATTTATGATAAATGTTCAGAGCAAAAGTACTGTAATTAAAGGTGCACTGTAGTTAAAAATGTTTAACTATTAAAGACATTAATTTTTATTTTGCAATATATGTTGGAAATCATGATCACTCATATTAAAATGAAGACTCCAGTCATATCAGTAACCTTATAAAAGCTGTTTGATTCTACATAGAGAGGGTCTACACATGGGGGCTGCCATGTTAGAATCACATGACCAGCTACTCTAATACTACTCGCTTAACCTCGGTAACCGGCCTGTTTTTGACACTTTCACTCATTGATTAAAGTGAATTTATTATAATTATGATCTCATTGACTGTGAATGGTACATTTCTACAATGGCATATGATACTGAAAACTATTGATTTTAAATGATGCTGCATCCACACCACTAGGTGTCAGTGTAAGTCCAAGATGACACAAAGACAAAAGTTACTGAGTTTTACAGTATTAAGCAATGCATTGTGGGACATTTGACTTAAACACTTACTGTACCACTCAAAGTAAACCTTTAGTAAATTTTAAGAATGAAAAATTCAATGTTTCTCTTCTTTTTATTTTTATTTTCTTTTCTTGTTGTTGTGATTAAACCAATGTCTGTGTTTTGTCAATGATTTATTGGAGGACTGTGTACACAATAAGCCATCTTTTGACGTAAGTATGTGATGCCCTAGGAGATTATGTGATTGTTTTATGATCATTAGAACATAATAAGACATTGGCCTGATTTGATCTGAATAGCAAATGGGGTGAGGTGAAGAAACATTCTAAGGACAAGATCTCCACAACAGATCTCATAGGTTTGCAATGAAACTTTATAAAAGCTAGAGCTGGAGACTAGAGCTGGATTGCAACCCTTGATTCATAGACTAATATTTCCTTAGACTTCTTATTATGACCATTCACAAACTGTTAGTTTTCATTTTGTGGTGTCAGATTGATTAAAATCTCACAGACTTAGTGTGCATGATGGTGCTATTCATCTTTATTTTAAAGGTAAAGAGTGTCATTTATTCAGATCTTAAAATACTTTATCCTATCCCAGCTTAATTCGCAGAAACATCTATAAATAAACAATTTTCCAGTTAGTTATCATGAAAAATGTAAACACTGTTGTTCTGTCGCTATCAAAATATTGCTCTGTTTGTTTGAGTATCCCGATCAGACTGATGAACAGCAGCAACATTGATTCAACTAATGCGTGAGTTTGAGGTGGGACTATGTATTTGTCTGACCAATTGGAGATGGAGTGGAATGTTTGGGAAGCCCATTTGAAAACAATAATTGTTTTACTAATAGCATTTGGGGATGCTGGTGGCACAGACATTAAACACTTCATCTTTAAAATTGTTTTAAAGAGTGAGGCTTACCCTCAGGGCCTATAATAGACACAATGAGTCGAATTGTGTCCAGGTTTCCACCGGCTGAAGCATAATGCAAAGGGCTTGCTCCATTCTCATCCCTGGAGCTTAGGTCTTCTGGACTTTTTCTGTTTATAAGGTCGATGGCTGAAGCATTCCCTTTGAAAGCCAACTGGCAGAGGAACAGATTATGAAATCATGATGCCAAGGAAAGTAAGAAAAGTACAGTGTAATACAATTCAGACTAAATGAAGCCTGGTATTTTCTCTGGCCCTTGGCAAAAGCTATTATAGAGAGGAACACGCATACGCACACACTGATGGCACCATATTCTGTAAATGTTTGTGCTTCCTTAACCTCACCCCTCCTCTTCTAGCTCTCCCCACATCCTCTAAAACACAAACATGTGACACAACGGAGAATAAATTAAACAAAACTACACGCACCTCAAACACATCTGCAGAATCCAGACCTGACTCTTCCTCATTTAGCACACATTTGTAGAGGCTGCTTTGCCTTACAAACTCTTTTCCAAACTGCATTTGGTGAGCTTGGTGAGGATATACTGTAGAGACATATAAAGGAAATGTTCACCCATTTGACTTTCCTTCTTCTGTGGAACACAATAGGTGAATTTTTGAAGAATACCTTGACACTCTTTTCCATATAAAATCTTTTCAGTAGTTAACATATGACTTCAGAAGGCTTGCAATACAACACACTGTACGCACAATATGGACCACTTTTATGATAATTGCAATCTAATCTCATAGAATGAACGTTAATATAACAAAATAGTTGGAAACTTTTACTTTTACATGGCATGTTCTATGTTCTGTCGCAGTTTCCTGGTGAAATTAACACTAGAGGCGCAACAACAAGTGTGCATTTTATTTACTGTCACACAATTCTAACTACAATGGCTGATTATGACTTTATAAACCATACTTCTCACTCTACTACTCACACACTACTGTTATGATATCAAAACACTTTTACTATAATGCATCATTTGAAAAATATACATTTTAATGCTTGGTATACAGACTCACCTACATTTACACACTTATTCCATTGTGATTATCTTCCGCGGTAGCTCACCTCTTAAAGTGGACGACTATGGATTCCATAGACATCCACAGACCATGTTTCAAGCCCAGTCATGCTCGCAAGCTGAGATGTGAGATGAAAGTGTCACAGAAGTGACTCAAAATGGCATGGTTGCTTCAGAAAATGTGCTTTTCATGTAGCATTTGCTTTAAAAAAAAATGATTGGTTAGGTTTAGGTTAAAGTTTTAGGTTAGGGAGGTACGTTCAATTTACTCATTAAAACTTCTATTCACCTCGTCTGAAACCTTATCTGATTACAACACCATTTCACTCGCTTTTGGCACCCCCCACTGGACATTTTACTGTGAAACTGATTTTATGTGATTTTATGGTATTTTTTGTTTATGGTGTTATTATGCTGTAGGAGCTTGACAGCCTAGGTCCACATTCACTTTCATTATATGGGAAACAGTGCATAGGATATTCTTCAAAAAGTTACCCTTTTGTGTTCAAAAGTAGAAACATTTTATAAGGGTTTGAACGAGATGATGGTGAATTAATGTAAACAGAGTTATTCTCTGATATATGATATATGCTTGGTCATGTTCATTGTGTTTTCCTTTGACGGCTGTTTTGTGTGGTGTGGCTCAAGGTTGAACTACAGTAAGAGCAGGCAACTGCACAATAACCTCATCATGAGGTGACGAAAATAGGGATAGTTTGCAATGTGAGTTCTCAGAGTATGACATGAGTAAAACATTGCAACCATAAATTAATTATGACAGATGTTTAAATTTTGACATTTGCTGTGATAAAGTTAAATTGTACCATTCAGCTGACTCTTAAGCACTGATTGTATGATGCTTTAAACGAGTCTCTCACAGATATCTCACATAAAAAATAGGAATCTATACAAAATGTAACCCAGAGGTACATTGCCTGAGGTGTTCAGGCCATTTGGCACACATAATATGTGTTAAACTCAGAAATGAAGCCTAAACTTCAGTAAATCTGTCTATTTCCAATGACAACTGACTTCTTTAATGACGGCTGAATCACTTTTTAAAAATGTGAGCCGATATTTATAATGACTCCGCACACAGATTACGCACACATAACTGAGGTTGAATATCCACATTGTCCAGCTTTATACTCGTATGAATAGTTTCAATTAATTGTTCAGATATATATATACTGCAGGTGAGAACTGGGAATAATTAATATACACAAAAGATGTTGTTAATCACAATTCACTTGCAAAATAAGTTTGTTCAAATAAGTTGTTTAAAATTCACCTCATTTAATCACAATGCTGAGTCAATACAGTATGGGGCTTATAGATATAGAAACAGGAACCATATACAAATATTCAAATACATCAAACAATACCCTGTCTATCTGAACTATCAGTGAAAGCTTTATTCCAATTAAAGAGCTAGATCGCTCAAAAATGTAAATCCGTATACTCACCCTCAAGTTGTTCCAAACCAATTTGAATTTCTTCCATGTAACACAAAATTAGATGTTGGCAGAAAAAAAGCTTCAGTAACCATTCACTTTTATTCTATGGAGAATGGAGAAACAATGCAATGACAGTGAATGATGAGTGACTAACACACTGCCTAACATCTTTGTGTGTGTGTGTGTGTGTGTGTGTGTGTGTGTGTGTGTGTGTGTGCGTGCGTGCGTGCGTGCGTGTGTGTGTTCAATGGATGAAAGAAATTCATATAGGTTTGGAACAATATGAGGGTTAATAAGTGATGGCACAGTTTCCATTTTTGGGTGAACTATCCCTTTAATCTTTAAATACTCTAGATATGTTCGCACATATATTCTAACAGATTGAGATATTAACTTTGAACAACACTTGACTCAACTCAAATGCCCATGTGCTAAAGAGCTCTTAAATTTAGACCAAGGCAGTGCAGTGAGCATCTTTTAAATAAGACTATTTCTGGAAAAAATATTTTTTGAGATTTGCTTTGCTTTTAATGGGGGAAAAAATAATCTCATTGGAAAATGCATTGTATCAGATAAGTGCTGCTAATTGATGGATTTCTGTCTGTGTGATTTGCTGCAGACACAGAGAACACAGGAAGTCTTTTTTATTTTTAAGACGAAGCGCTAACACTGGTTGCCAAGTAGCGAGCAAATAGTGCTAATAGAGATACACACAGACTGCTGTAAACGCAGCTGTCAGCTCTTGGATTACGGCCCACAGCACAGGTGTTCAGGGATGCAAATTTTTTCTATTGTTGTGTTTGTCATCCTCAAATAATTTTTTAGTCCTCTAACGATTTGGAACATAGAGTAGAGCAGAAAATACACATTGTAATTCTGCCGAATTTACCCACTGATGTGATCTTTAATTAGTCTATAATCAGTCTTTGATAAGATTTCATCAAGCATGCAAGCCATGTCATTCTACTAACACTGTCTCACAAGTCACCTTAGCAATCGATTAACTATCATAAACGTAATAGTGAAACTAAAACTGAATACAAAATTTCAATAGTGACATTGTGCTTATAAAAATGATTGTTTAACTAAAATCATATCACTTGAGAAATATATTTAGCAAAAGATCCATACTAAATCATCAATTGGTACAGTACTTAATTTTTAAGAATAATTCATAATTTTAAGAGAAAGCTTGTTAATCATAAACACAAGTCAGTCATAAAGACAGTCATGCCTTTTACAATGATCTTAAACTATTGCTTACAATGTTGGTGTGTATTTAATGTCATAAAGAGAAGGAACCATTTCTTACCTAGCTGATGTGTCTGCACTGCATTTGTGCGTTGTGGTCTCTCTCTCTCTCTCTCTCTCTCTCTCTCCCTCTCTCTCTCTCTCTCTCTCTCTCTCTCTCTCTCTCTCTCTACATGAAGCGAGTTATATACTGTGTTGGTTGAAGGGGATCCAGTTACAGTGACTCTAACTCAGAGGTAATTTCCTCTGATGCAGTCATTAAAAGCCATGCTAATTTGAGTCTTTAGTACTTGAAATGCTTATGGCTAAAGTTAATGCAAGTATTTTTTCTGGACAATGGACAGTGGTTTCAAATGTTATATTACTTCCCAGAAATGGGGTGGGGGGTCCATGATCTTGGTATTTGAAAGCCTGAAAGGATTTGACACAGAACATAGTTAAAAAAAAGGGTGATTAACTGCAAGAAGTACAGTAAATAAATGTATTTCCTTTGTTATATTGCTCTTAATTTTTACATACAGTAAATGCGATACAAATATATCACAAACCCTTCACTTTTTTTTATTATATAGTTAAAAAAAAAAGAATAAACCTTTGACACTATCAGATGCTTCCTAAAATAATTTTGTCATTGTCAAATTCACTTAAAAAGAGCTATCATCAATATTAATCATAAGTCTTCAAACTGTCCACTGTTTGTCCCTAGCAACATCAGTTAAGGATGATCTGATAAAGCTCACACTCAAATCAGTTGTCAAGGTAAATCCCCTTGATATTTTAGCACAAATCTGTGCTTTACTACAAGATCAAATCAAGCTAGACTTTGCTTGACTCCCCAGGCAGTTGATCATGTAGATTATGCAATATTCATTTGGGAAAGGGAATGCTGGAATTAAAAGTAGGCATACTGTTTATTAAGAAGGATTATTTGATAAAATACATCATTAACTAGGGATTATGTTGTTTCATTGGAGATATAAAGAACCACTCTACTCTCAATGAAGATGTAACATACTTGTTTACTTGATTTGATATCAACAATTAAATTACATATATTTCAAAAATCATGAATGCTTTGCTTAATACACCAAAAAAAAACAATGATTGTCAACACTGTCCTGAGAAAAAATGTATTGCTCAGAGGTTTTTTATTTCCTTTATAGGCCAGGATACTCCTCGTATTTAAATTTCATTTAAGTATCAGCTTTGTCTCTAACAAAAATATATGCAAATTCATATTAATTGAATAAATCTGTATTAAAATTGAATCTAATTGAGAGCTTACGAATCTGAATGAAATCAAATTGTTGACATCCATCCATCCATCCATCCATCTTCAACCGCTTATCCGAAGTCGGGTCGCGGGGGCAGCTGCTCCAGCAGGGGGCCCCAAACTTCCCTATCCCGAGCCACATTAACCAGCTCTGACTGGGCGACCCCGAGGCGTTCCCAGGCCAGTGTGGAGATGTAATCTCTCTACCTAGTCCTGGGTCTTCCCCGAGGCCTCCTCCCAGCTGGACGTGCCTGAAACACCTCCCTAGGGAGGCGGCCAGGGGGCATCCTTACCAGATGCCCAAACCACCTCAACTGACTCCTTTCAATGCAAAGGAGCAGCGGCTCTACTCCGAGCTCCTCACGGATGACTGAGCTCCTCACACTATCTCTAAGGGAGAAGCCCGCCACCCGGGCTGTATGCACAGACAACAGTCAGAGTTTTCCCCCCCACAACCCGTAGGCGTAGGGAGGCGACCCTCTCGTCCACCGGGGTAAACTCCAACGTAGTGGCGCTCAGCCAGGGACTCGTGAGTATCCCCACACCCGCCCGTCGCCTCACAAGAAACTCCAGAGAAGAATAGAGTCCATCCCCTATCCAGGAGTACGGATCCAGAGCCAAAACTGTGCGTTGACGTAAGCCCCACCAGATCCAACTGGTAACGCTCCACCTCCCTCACTAGTTCCGGCTCCTTCCCCCCCAGTGAGGTGACATTCCACGTCCCCAGAGCAAGCCTTTGCTGCCCGGGTCTGGTCCGTCGAGGCCCACGGCCTTCACTGCCGCCCATATGGCAGCGCACCCGACTCCTGCGGTTCCTCCAATGGGTGGTGGGCCCAAGGGATGTAGAGGGGGGTTCCACGTTGCTTCTTCGGGCTGTGCCCGGCCGGGCTCCGTGACAAGCCCGGCCACCAGGCGCTCGCCGACGAGCCCTCCATCTGGGCCTGGCTCCAGACAGGGGCCCCGGGCTTCCTCCGGGCAGGGTAACTCCTCCTCTTGCCGTTTTATCCATGAGTCATTCTGAACCATTCTTAGTCTGGCCCCTCACCTGAGACCACTTTGCCTTGGGAGACCCTACCAGGAGCACATGGCTCCAGACAACACAACCCTCAGGATCATAAGGGCACACAAACCTCTCCACCACGATAAGGTGCTGGTTCCCGGAGAGGCAAATTGTTGACATATAGTATGTAAATTAATACAAATTAAAGGTGCACTCAGTCATTTTTTCCTTATAAATAAGTTTTACTCCTAAAGAACTGCACAATAATATTGTGGTGTACAGTATGTATAAAATCATGAGCACTCACGTGAGATGAATATTCCAGTCATATCTGTAACTTTATAAAAGCTGTTTTTTCTAGAGGGTCCCTCAATGAGGCTGCAATATTAGGATCACATGACCAGCCGAATACTACCGTTCATTCTTTATCTCAGTAACCCCTTGGTATTGGACACATTAACTCATGGATTAACTTATTCATTGCTGACTGTGAATAGTGAATTTCTACAATATCAATAACTGAAAAATATTGCATTTGAATGATGCTGCATCCACACCACTAGATGTCAGTTTAAGCCTATGACAACATGCATAAAAAATTACTGAGTGCACCATTAATGCAAATAGCATAGTATATATAATTTAGTCTTGCAAGAGTTTAATAAGAAATGTGCAACATGATCACATGGTAGGTCGGCATGTTGTTTCCGATACTTTTGGTACCCTAGGATCAGCCTCATTATGCCAACTCACTGACTAGCGTCGTCTCCTATCAGAAATGTTTGTATCGGCTTCAGCATGTTTATTTTCCCTTGTGGTTTGACCAGAAGCATGTTGAATCAGCAGAGTAGGAGATCCAGGTTCAGATACCAGGTTGAAACCAGGCAGAAATCATGTTCGCATAATCAGTGATGAGCATGATTCGGAGGTTGCATTTTTCCTTCTAACATTACATTTTTACTCCACTGATGGTTAGGTTTGGGTTTGGGTTGGGGGTACATCCAGTATAGGGGAAAACAACTCGCTTTTTGCACCCCTTCAGTGGACATTTCACACGGAAAATGGAGCTCATACGTGCCTATACACCCAACAACACTTACTGCTTTGGACACTGGGGCTGTGTTTTGAATTTCGGTAAGAACAGACCAATTTAACTAAAGAAAAGTTGCTGTTACTGATTTCACTTTGAGATCAGTCTGTAATGTTAGAGTTAATATCGAAATCTCTGGCTTTTGATTGCAGATGATGGTATCTTGTTCAATCTAAACACAGTTTAAAATACTGTTGAGATCTCTTGGGAAACTCCAGAGGAGCCACATGTGAGATTTCGGGAGTCTTTTTCTTAAGAGAAACATCTGAAAATAACAAGACTCAAGCAAAGGTCTCCATTTGATTTTTATTTAACCTCATTGCTGTCTAGGAGAAACAACTGAGATATGAAAGAGATCTCATTAGGGATTTTTTTCAATGTGTGAGCTGGTAACTAAATAAATAACACAATATATCTTGCTCCCAGCAGTTTGCAAAATGTATCTAAAACTTTTATTACATCGATAGTCCATTAAATACGATCAAGCAGAGAGAAATATTTATGAGGTTTGGGCAATTGCGTTTTAGGCAGCTGTTTCTACTTTATGATTATATAAAAATACAAAAGAGGAATCTAAACAAAAAAGTATACCCATTGTGCTTGTGTTTTTTTCCATATCAGATAATGGCAAACAGATTGTGCCATATCCATCCATTCCACTTTATATCCATTAAAATGTTTGTTCCTCCTATATAATTTCAAATGAGCTATGTTGATAGTTATAATAAACAGCAAATAATAGAGTTAAGACACAACCATTGAGATATGTTAAGGTGTAGAAACTTCGATATTTCAGAGGCTGTAACCTTAGTTGATGTGTATTCATTATCTGTTTTTCAGTTTTGTGGAAACACCTGTCCTAGCATGTGCAAAATCATCAATGACTGTTTGCTTCGGTTATATTTCAATAATTTCCTCAGACAATTTAATTACTCTATACTAGTATTCTAACCATGTGACATCACAAAGTAAACAAAATTATAATGGACACTATAAAAAGGTGTGATTTTCCTTTCATAAAGCTCCAAATAACATGTACTATTCAGTAGTCTGGCCTAGATTCTAATCGTCTTTAACATACAAAAGTTAACAACACGGCCCAACAATATTTAAAATTATTGAAATGAAATAGGCTGAATATGAAAATTGCACTACTGAATTTTGATGTTTCATGATCTCGGCATCCATAACTCACTGCACAAAACAAATTGTGGTTGGCACAACATAATCTCAATTAATCCCGGATTTAATGTAGTCTACAGGTTTATTGTACTACCCTGTGTAGTTTTGTTAATGGTTTTCATGGATGAGGGAATGCAATGTAACCTGTCAATGTTGGCATCTGGCTAATTTGGCTAGCTCAAACCAAGTGAAGTGACAGATGCATTTATAAGAAAATATTGTTTGATTTGATGTGTTGAGTTCATTTAACTCTCAACCCTATATTTGGTTTGTGGCATTTTATATTTGCATTTAACATTGCTTTTTTCCATGCTGCCTGTGACTTTATCAAAACAGAAACGATAATTCTTGCAACCATCTCAGAATTGGTTTTAATTTTTCCAAAGCTCCAAGACATGTTCCCAATTATCTATGCTAAATAAAGTTTTGTTAAGTGCTTCTATATTGTAATGGACCAAGAAGACAGCATCTAATGTAGCCTTCTTTCCAAATGACTAGGAAACATGATCTTTCCCCTTATGCAGAGATTGTCGTGGACAAACTCCCTTACATGCCCAGAACCTCTTAGCAACTTCTGTTTAAATGGCTCAGCATCTGAGCATTACCAGCTTTATTGTGAAACTCAAGAGAGCAGGGAGTACTCTATGGAAAGCTTTATGCTAGTGCCTTGGTCTCAACATGACACAGAGGCCCAAAATATCTAAAGAGAGGCTGGATGATTTTGTTATTAATATCGTCTAGGTTACGTATGTAACCTCCGTTCCCTGATGGAGGGAACGAGACGTTGTGTCAGAGAAGCGACACTAGGGGTCTCTCTTGAGCGCCGATATTCACCTCTGGACTATGAAAAAAGGCCAATGAGAGTTGGCAACCAGTATTTGCATGTCCCGCCCCCGGACATACGGGTATTTAAGCGGCGCAAATACGGGAGTTCATTCAGGATTTTTCTGAGGAGCCAGAAATGGTGGCTCGGCTCAGCGACGTGGCAGGGGAGACACAACGTCTCGTTCCCTCCATCAGGGAACGGAGGTTACATACGTAACCTAGACGTTCCCCTTCTGTCGCTCTCTCCACGTTGTGTCAGAGAAGCGACACTAGGGGTCCACTTATAAAAGTGCCATGCGCTGAGCCGTGTACGTGAACTGCTGATACAGGAGCGAGCAGGTATTCTTATGTGCAGGACGACCAACTGTATCAGGCTGCACGTACCCTTCCCCAATGCCCCATTTAAGCCATCAGGATTCCTTATCGTTACCCTGGAGGGGAACAAAGTGCTGGCCGCCAACCTGGGAACGGGCCAAGCCTGGCCGGGCCTCTTTTCTCTCTATGTTTCTCGCATAGAGCAACTAAGGCCGGGGCCCTTACACGCATTGAGGGAAGGGGGTCTTAGCCCTTATTCAGGGCGGAGAAGACCCTGCGGAGGCCATGCCTACCTGAGAGGGGAGGCAAGTTTAAGTGGCAAAACCATCAGAGGCCTGCTTAGGGCCTATGTGGAAAAGTCGGTGCGGTGGTGGATCCAGCCTCATAGAGGGGGGAACATACAGCACGGCAGCCGAGGCAGCCATGACTGCCTAAGGGAAACACGGGAGTCAGCTCGCCAGAGGGGACAGAACCATGGTGTTACACACAGGGGGAGTCCGAAGGAGGCCTTACCTGTGGAGCACCTATACCAGTACAGGGTAGCTTGCGGTACCCGCAGTGGCTTGGGTCAGCGAGTTCCTCCGCTGAACTGCGACCCACGAGGGCTAGGGAGGAATCGACCAGTGTCCCAAACCTGAGATCTCCTGGGAATGAAGGCGCACTGTTTCCCCTGGTTAGGGGGATGGGCGCTAGGTGCAAGCGATTCACCCGGTCAGATCGTGGGCGTGCCACCGAGTTCTACGGGCTCAGTACCTGAGAAAACACAGGACGATACTGACTCAACTCAGAGATTGTAGAATCTCGCAAAAGTGTTAGGTGTTGCCCAGCCCGCTGCTCTACAAATGTCTGCTAGGGCAGTGCCCCTAGCCAGTGCCCATGAGGACGCAACACTCCTGGTGGAGTGAGCTCGGACCCGCAAGGGGGGGCACAGCCTGGGTGTGATAAGCCAGGGAAATGGCGTCGACAACCCAGTGGGCGAGTCTCTGCTTGGAGACAGCTTTCCCTTTCTGCTGTCCCCCAAAGCAGACGAAGAACTGCTCAGAGCGTCTGGTGCTCTGTGTGCGGTCCAGATAAATACGTAAAGCACGTACTGGACACAGCAGTGAAAGGGCTGGGTCTGCCTCCTCCCGGGGCAGCGCTTGCAGGTTCACCACCTGATCCCTGAAGGGCGTGGTAGGAACCTTGGGCACATAGCCCGGTCGCGGTCTTAGGATCACAAAAGTATCTGCTGGACCGAACTCCAGGCAAGCGTCGCTAACAGAGAACGCATGCAGGTCCCCGACCCACTTGATGGAAGCGAGCGCGATCAGCAGGGCAGTCTTGAGAGAGAGGGCCCTGAGTCCAGCTGAGTCAAGCAGCTCGAAGGGGGGTCTCTGGAGTCCCGTAAGGACGACCGAGAGATCCCAGGAGGGGAACAGGTTAGGCCGGGAGGGAGTTATCCTCCGGCACCTTTTAGGAACCTGACGATTAAGTCGTGCTTACCAAGAGACTTGCCGTCTACCGTGTCGTGGTGGGCCGCGATAGCGGCGACATACACCTTGAGGGTGGAGGGGGACAGCCTCCTCTCCAGCCTCTCCTGAAGAAACACGAGCACTGACCTAACTGCGCACTTCTGCGGGTCTTCGGCTCGGGAAGAACACCAGTCCGCGAACAGACGCCACTTTAGAGCGTAGAGATGCCTGGTAGAGGGGGCTCTGGCTTGATTGTATCTATGACGGTCGGTGGTAGGCCGGCTAGATCTTCCGCATCCCGTCCAAGGGCCAGACGTGGAGGTTCCAGAGGTCTGGGTGCGGGTGCCAGAGCGTGCCCCGTCCCTGAGAAAGAAGGTCCTTCCTTAGGGGAATTCGCCAGGGAGGGGCTGTCGTGAGGAGCGTGAGATCCGAAAACCAAGTCCGGGTAGGCCAGTAAGGGGCTACCAGAATGACTTGCTCCTCGTCCTCCCTGACCTTGCATAGCACCTGTGCAAGAAGGCTCACTGGGTGGAATGCGTACTTGCGCAGCCCCGCAGGCCAGCTGTGTGCCAACGTGTCTGCCCCGAGGGGAGCCTCTGTCCGGGCATACCAGAGCGGGCAGTGGGAGGTTTCTTGAGAGGCAAACAGGTCTACCTGAGCCTTGCCGAACCGGTCCCAAATCAGCTGGACCGACTGGGGGTGGAGCCTCCACTCTCCGCCAGGCAAGCTTCGTCTTGACAGCACGTCCGCCATCACATTGAGGTTGCCGGGGATGTGAGTGGCGCGCAGTGACTTGAGTCGCTGCTGACTCCAAAGGAGAAGACGACGGGCGAGCTGTGACATGTGGAGGGAGCGTACTCCGCCTTGGCGGTTTATGTAGGCTACGACCGTGGTGCTGTCTGTCCTGACTAGGACGTGTTTGTTCCGAATTAACGAGAGAAACTTCTGCAGGGCCAGAAAAACAGCCAGCAGCTCTAGGCAGTTGATGTGCCAGCGCAGCGGGCCTCGGTTCCACCGGCCTGCGGCTGCGCGCCCGTTGCATACGGCGCCCCAACCCAATTTGGAGGCGTCGGTTGTGACCAGAACGCGTCGGGACACCTGCTGCAAGGGTACTCCTGCCCTTAGGAAGCAGAGGTCTGTCCAGGGTTTGAAGGTTTGAAGGCAGGCAGAGGTAACTTTTATGTTGCGCGTGCCGCGGCGCCATGCTCGTCTCGGGACTCGAGTCCAGAGCCAGTGCTGAAGTGGTCTCATATGCATCAACCCCAGTGGCACGGCCGCCGCGGAGGATGCCATATGCCCCAGGAGCTGTTGGAAACGTTTTAGCGGGACCATGGCGCCTGGCTTGAAGGAAGCGAGGCATTTCAGCACTGACTGAGCACGCTCGTTGGAGAGATGTGCTGTCATTGGGACTGAGTCTAACTCCAGACTGAGAAAAGAGATGCTCTGGACCGGGGAGAGCTTGCTCTTTTCCCAGTTGACCTGAAACCCCAAACGGCTGAGGTGGCTGAGCACCTGGTCTCTGTGTGCGCATAGTAACTCTCGGGAGTGGGCCAGTATGAGCCAGTCGTCGAGGTAATTGAGTATGCGTATGCCGGCTTCTCGGAGCGGGGAAAGAGCTGCCTCTGCGACTTTCGTGAAGACGCGAGGGGACAGAGACAGGCCGAAGGGGAGGACTTTGTACTGATACGCCTGGCCGTCGAACGCGAACCTTAGGAAGGGGCGGTGTCGAGGGCGAATTGAGACGTGGAAGTACGCGTCCTTCAGGTCTACCGCTGCGAACCAATCTAGATGCCGGACACCAGATAGAATTTGTTTCTGGGTGAGCATTTTGAACGGGAGTTTGGACAAGGTCCGATTGTAAACTTGCAGGTCCAAGATCGGTCGTAAGCCGCCACCTTTCTTGGGTACAACGAAGTAAGGGCTGTAGAAACCCTTCGTTTCGGTTGGAGGGATAGGCTATATCGCGTCCTTGATTAGAAGGGAGGCGATTTCTTCGCGCAGGGAGAGGGCATGTTGGCCGTGTACTGCGGAAAAATGTACGCCCACGAAGGGGGGCGGAGACCTGGCAAACTGAATTGCGTAACCGAGTCCAATGGTCCGGTGCAGCCAGCGTGACGGGTTGGGCAGTGAAAGCCACGCCTCTAAACTCCGTGCTAGGGGCACCAAGGGGACGGGTTTTTTGGACGTACCCGGCGGGGCTTCGCAGCGGTGCGGAACAGGTAACGCGGCGTCGGGAGGCAACGTGGCATCCTGAGGCTCTGGTGCTGAGAATAAAATCAAAGCACTTACCTTGCTCCGCGCACCCGGCTGGGGGCGGGTTCGTGACTGAGGAGGAGGTCTGATGTTGGCGTCCTCTGGACTCGTCTGAACCGGCCGGCCGGGGAACAGTCGTGGTGCTGAAGGCGGGGACACCGCGTCCATGGAGCCGGAACTGTTGAGGCCTGAAAGCAGAGTGCCGTGAGAACGGCATTTGCGGGCCATGTGCCCCAGAGACAAAGGAAATAGCTGTTTTATTGAGAATTTGGGTACCGCAGCCCGTGTTAGGGGGTGCGGCAAATGAAAAAACAAAGGATTCTCCTCCCGGCCATCCACCGGGGGACGGAGCGGTCTTACCACCTCCGGAGCTAACGTCTTGGGCTCTGGGTGCGTTGTCTCAGGAGCGCCTGGGAGCCTTCCGGGTCCTCGAGGGGGTCCATGAGACAGGGGGCGTGCGCTTCCCGCGGTTTGCTCAACGCTGGGGCTGAGAGCTGGGCCCGGGTTGAGGCGGAGCAGGGGCTTGCCTTCTGACCGTGGGAGGACGCCCTCGGCGAGCAGACGGGGCATGGGCCGTGGCGGCAGGCTTGCGGCGAGGCATGATGTGAGAGATGGCCTCCGTCTGCTTCTTCACCATGGAGAACTGCTGGGCAAAGTCCTCGATGGTGTCGCCGAAGAGGCCGAACTGGGAGACAGGGGCGTTGAGGAAGCAAGTCTTGTCGGCTTCACGCATCTCGACCATGTTCAGCCACAGTTGACGTTCCTGGACCACTAGCGTGGCCATCGCCTGCCCGAGCGCTTGCGCAGTGACCTTCATTGCTCTCAGGGCGAGGTCGGTCGCTGAGCGCAGTTCCTGCAGCGTGTCGGGATCAGGGCCACCCCCGTGCATGTCGCGTAGTGCCTTGGCTTGGTGGACCTGCAGGAGAGCCATGGCATGCAGGGCATGAGCGGCGCCCAGACCCCAGGAACCAGTCGTCCAGCCGTGATGGTTGTGGGGAGAATGGAGAGTTCCAATCCAAGCCCACGCTGTCGGCTGCCCGGGAAAGCATGTCAGTCATCTGTGCGTCAGCCTCAGCCTGGGTGTGCAGGCCCAAAAGCGGCAGCCCAGGGGAGTCCTCAGCATCAGATAACCCACCCTCCGATGCCGCGGCGAGCTCATCTGCTTCCATCGCAAGAGGGTCGGAGTCACCACTGCCTCGAGCACGGACGGGAATCAACGAGCATGTCGGGGTGCGGGTGGTCCAAGGGGGCGTACCCGGCGGAGCTGCACCCGCTGCCATCCCCAAATCACCTCCATCGCCAGCCGCATCGTCCTCAATCCCGTGGGAAGAAGGAGCGACACGGGGGGCGGCTGGAGTGGCTTGCCCATGGTTGTAAGCAAGCCGCGACCGCAACATTGTCATGGTCATGTTCTCGCAGTGAGAACATGAACCATCCACAAACGCAGCCTCGGTGTGATCGCTACCCAGACACACGAGACAGCGCCTGTGGCCGTCGTAAGCGGAGAGCACTCTACCGCATCCAGAAACAACACAGGGGCGGAAGGGCGTCTTTATAAAGACGCGTCCTTAAAAGGATGTTCAACGCCGCTGTGTTTTGCTCTTTTAGAGGAAATTACTCTTTAAATAAAATCACTTTTTTAGGGAAAAAACTTGTGAGAGTTTTTAAATCTGCACTGTCGGTGCGCCCAGGGGCAGGAATGCACAGCCGTGCAAACATGAGAAAGCCGCTGTTGTGCGCCGTAGAATCCAACAGCATGCAGCAGAGGGATAACAGGAACTCGGTGTGTACACGCAGCAGTTGCAGACACGACCATCGGCTCCGAAGAAATTTTCTAAATGAACTCCCGTATTTGCGCCGCTTAAATACCCGTATGTCCAGGGGCGGGACATGGAAATACTGGTTGCCAACTCTCATTGGCCTTTTTTCATAGTCCAGAGGTGAATATCGGCGCTCAAGAGAGACCCCTAGTGTCGCTTCTCTGACACAACGTGGAGAGAGCGACAGAAGGGGAACTGCCTGACATATTTAGGCTTTTTTCAGGGAATGTATTTTTACAGTGAAGTGTTTTTCTTACTTATTTACATGTTTTTTATATTCAAAAGAAGTGAAAAAATGTTCCAGTGCAGAAGAAGTCAAGTCAAGTCAAGTGTTTTTTATTGTCGTTCAACCATATACAGTTAGTACAGTACATAGCAAAACGAGACAACGTTTCTCCAGGACCATGGTGCTACATAAAAAATATAGGACAAACACAGAACCACATGAGACTACACAGACTAAATAACATTCCTACATAAAGTGCACATGCAACGTGTGCAAAAAGTATGGGACAATACAATAATTACTAAAAGGAACAGGACAATTGGCACATTGAGTCATATTTGTAATCGAGTAGTGCAAAAAGATGACACTTTCTAAAAATGCCAAATGTAAACATAAAATACTATGAAATAGTGACATAGCATTTATTGAGTTAGCAGCCAGTTAAGTGACAATTAATTAAGTCCTGTAATTGGTGATGGCCTGGATGCCCTGCCACATGCGCCACGTGTCGCCACTGGCCTGGAAGTGACTGTGGATTTTCTGGGCGTGTGCGAGCTTTGCCTCTCTGATGGCCCGGGACAGTTTGGCCCTCGCTGTTCTTAGGACCGCCTTGTTGCCTGCTCTGAATGCAGAGTCTCGGGTCCTCAGCAGCGCACGCACCTCCGCAGTCATTCATGGCTTCTGTTGGAGTGTGTGGTGATGATGGAGAAAGTGACATCATCAATGCACTTGCTGATGTAGCCGAGTCTCCATATGTTGCAGCCTCCCTGAACATGTGCCAGTCAGTATACTTAAAACAGTCCTGAAGTGCCGAGATGGCTCCTGCTGGCCAAGTTTTCACCTACTTCTGAAGCGGTTTTGTGCACCTGACGAGCGGTCTATATGCTCGGATTAACATAACAGACATGTGGTCTGAGTAGCTGAGGTGGGGGCGGGCTCTGACCAGTACGCGCCTGAGATGTTTGTGTAAACAAGATCTAGCACATTCGCCCCTCTCTTTCCAGCCCAACGACACATCAGTGACTGCTCGTATCACTGCCTGTCTGGCAAACATCTTGGCCTGGATGAAGGAACACCACCTGCAACTCAACCCAGCCAAGACTGAACTCCTTGTCTTTCCAGCCAACCCTGCTGTTGAACACAACATCACCATGCAGCTGGCTACAACTACAGTATCACCTTCCAAAATGGTCAGAAATCTAGGGGTAACCATCGATAATAAGCTAAATTTCACAGACCACATCTCAAAGACTGCAAAATCAATACTACAATATCAGGAAGATAAGACCCTTCCTCTCTGAACATGCCACACAACTGTTTGTTCAGTCACTTGTCATATCTACATTGGACTACTGTAACTCTCTCATTGCAGGCCTCCCTGCATGTGCGAGCACGTCTGGTCTTTAATGAACCAAAGAGAGCACATGTTACACCACTCATAGTCTCTCTCCACTGGCTGCCGGTTGATGCACGTATTAAATTCAAGGCTCTGATGCTGGAATACAAAACAGTCACTGGGTCTGCTCCAGCATACCTAAAATCATTTCGGCAGAACTACACGCCCACCAGAAGCCTGTGGTCGGCTAAGGAACATCGCCTTGTTATACCACCACAAAGAGGCACCAAAACACTTTCCCGACTTTAAGTTTCATCATACCACATTGGTGGAATGACCTTCCCAACTGTTTTGAATACTCTTCTGATGCTAGTGGAACTTTGTAGCATGGCACTTTTCGTACCACTGTCTCCTTAAGATGCTTTGCTTGTGTTTTTGGATAAAAGTTCTGCCAAATGAAAAAATTTCGATGTAAGTAGCTGCAAAGCTTTGTATATGTTTTCCTGAATCAGTTGAATCCAATCAAGCAGAATCAATTTGCGCCTTTGTTGATAGTATTTGTTCATTTGCTGTGAACGAGGCAGGTATATCTCCAAAGATTCTGTAAAACCACCTCCCTCCACCCTCTGGCTGTTGAATCTTATTTTCAACATGGCACCATCTGTGGTATGGTTTGGTAGCATCTCCATTTTTCCATCCCAGGCCACTTACTGAGACAAACAGAAACAAAGAGTGACTGGTAGTACTGTTAGTGGCTATATAACCTCTGCACATGTGATGCTTGGCCTTATTTGTCAGGAAAGGTAAGAATGCATCAGTCTGAGATGCCTTGATGTGAAGTGTGTCAGATAATGAAAGGTATCTTTGGAGCATACTGATCCACTCATGAAGATCAACAAGTGCACTCAAGCAGACGATTCCCCTCAAGCTTCATAATGAACAGTTTTATGATTTGAATGGCAACATGATAGAAAAATACCCCAACTTTCTAAACACTGCACTGATTAAAAGCTATTTTTCTACCTCAATTGCATTATGAAAAGTATCAGAGAGTTTTATTAGTCAAAAATATAGAAAATAGAAAATAAATTAATAAAATAACATTTGTACTGTACAGAGAGACAAAGACACAAGATAACATAGGCCTACAGTATGTAGCTACAGAAGAGTTGCAATGTAGACAAATGTTCAAAGGGGAATGGGTATGTACAGAGTGTTTATACATACATATTACTAACAATATTGCATAAAGTATTACATATTTTGTACATAAAAGTTATGTTTTTTAAATGTTTTGCCAGTGTGCTGAGGAGGACATTTGATTAAAAGGTCACATTTTATTAACCTTTTTAAACTAAAGTCATTGAATGGTTTTAAGCTTTGAAATGGCTAATGCCCAGCTAATAGCTAATGAACACATCTCCACCTTGTGGACATTGGACAGATTTTGACAGAAGAACATAATAAGAGAACAGGAGAGTATAACAGTTTATAGTTATGAGAATAATTTAGAAATGTAGAATAACTTGCATTACATAAGTACACATTGGATATATATATTAAAGCATTTATTAATCTTGTTAATGTTAGTTACTAAAAATATAATGATTCATTGTTAGTTCATGTTAGTTCATAGTGCATTAACTAATGTTAACAAGTACAACTTTTGATTTGAAAAATGTGTACGTATATGTTGAAATTAACATTAAATAAGATTAATAAATTCAGTAAAAGTATTGTTCATTATTAGTTCATGTTAACTTATAATTATTTCCTTTCTTGCACAGAAGCTCACAAGATGCTCCTCAACCCATGTTTGTTTTTGCACAAACCTGTTATGAGAATAACTGTATTGAATTAGAAACTTGAAAAATAATAAAATAGTAAAAGAACACCACTGTAGGTTTTTTAATATTTGAGCCAGTGGTCCTATGGAGGTTTTCTGTGCATACATTTTTTTTTTCTATCTGCAAATCAGATATTCCCTACATTAAAAGTAACTTTATTTCCTGAGTGCTGACTCAATGTATGGACACTCTGTTTGTTCAATCTGTGCACTCTTTGAAATTGCTGTTTAAAGGGTTTATATGCACAAACGCATAAAAACACTGCTGGCTCCTTAACATCAGCATCAAAGACGACACATGACAAACAATGTTTACAACTGACAAATCTCTCATGAAAAAATCCTGACAATCTGACACATTTCAGTACAAAACATACCAAAATAAATTATGGAAATGTTCGAAGGTAATTGGCTCTAAATACCGAAAAAAAAAAAAAGGAAAAGACTGAGACAACACAAAAATATGATCATTGAATTTTAAAAGTTCTGAAACAAGATGCTGAAATGCACATATAAATAATTCCCTAAGCATGCCTACTTACAATATTGTAAATAATGAACATGTTTAGGGATATTTATGGTCTCATACATTAATTACCCAGTCCAGCAAAGGGGGGCATAGTTTTATCATCAAATAATCACAAACATTAAATCAGCAAATTTGACAGGAGATTAGATTGGTTGGACAGTACTTGCAGAAAGTGTTGCTACGGAATTCAGCATGAAATGCACTAGGGCCACTTAATTTTAGTGATTCGTTAAAGAATGGTACTCATCTCGATACCGCAAGCAGCTTCACACATGTCAAGACCAGGCAAAGGTTAAGCAAAGCTTCCTAGTGTTGCATAGTTAACCAACCCTGTACTATAAAGCCTCATAAAATCAAAAGTTTAAGAAGAGGCAGTTTTGTATGTGTGTGCGCAAAATGTTTGACCTTTGTGTGTATATGTTCTTCCTTGTGTGGGATGTAGTACCATGGGAGAAGACACACCACCCAGCTGACCTTGCAGTAAAACATGCTTTAATTTATTCATTGCTTATCATATTGGTTTTGTACTTGCTGATGCAATTGAAATGTGCTTTTCCTCACTACTTTCTGCTCTGTTTTAATGGGTTCTCTTTTAATTGTTCTTTGATCTGTTGTGAGACCTATTGATCTGTCCATCCCCATATCTTTGGTTAAGAACACCCAGCAGATAGTAATCTTAATTTGCAACCTAATCTATTTGTTTTCAGTGACTTTTCCTCCATTTGAGATTAAGTGAAAACTGTCTTTCCCCTTTAGCATGCTCGCATGCTCACCCCATTGTAAAATCAGAAGTCACCTTTCGATCCAATTATTACTGCTGTGCATCCCTGAGCCATTAAATTGCCCTTTATCTGAGAGTGTCCAGCTGGCAAAATCAGATAAATGGCATGCTGTGAATCTTCAGAAACTTTCTTCACAATTTCAATCAAATGAGTTCTCAACTATAGCGTGGTTAAACAGAGCATAGCAAACATACACTTTTACTTAAAAATGTAAGTGTTATGATATGGTCACGTGATGCCATGCGAGAATCGGTCGTGTGAACGGCGAGCTCTGCGCACTTTGCTAGTTTTAATACCTTTTATGACATAAACCGGTAAGATTCGATACACTCGAATTCCATAACTGTTGTAGGAGAACAATATGTCAAAAAATTCCAAATCCTTGGGCTCTGGAGACATTAAAAGACACTTACATGCTCAAGCTGATAACCCTGAGCAGGCGTTGGGCCAGGGAGTTGATTTGGTTGGAGAGGTACGGGAAATGCAGCGAGAGATTCTGAACATGTCGGCAATGCTGACGAAGGTCGTTGCTGACTTGGAGGAACTTGCTGTGATATGTTGATCGATCACTGCCATGGAGGCGAAGTTTACTGATGTGGTCACAAGAGTGGGGGGGATGTCGAGATATGGATCGATTTTCCGGAGAGGAAAATATCTGCTTATCCGCTAGTGACCAATTTGGATTTGAAGCGTGTCTGAGAGAAGTTGGAGGACATGGAAAACTGAAGCTGGTGGAATAATGTCAGAATCGTGGGTGTCCCGGAGGGAGTGTCCCGGAGGCCATAAGCTGGAAATCAAGCGAGCTCACAGGGTTCCGACTCAGCGATCTGTGTTATGCAAGGCAAGGAGTAAAGGAAGGCTTTCTTGGAAAAAACAAATAATTTTTTTCCCCAGACTTTGCGAACTCGATAAGAGAGAAACCTGATCGATTCAAGGAATACAAGAAACATTTACATCAACAGAAGTTCGCATTTGCACTGATATTCCCAACCAAATTGAGAAGCGATGCTAAGGATGGCTGTAAAAATTCACATGCCCACAGCAAGCGACGTCCTTCATAAAGTCAATCAAGTGAGTCAGTTACCTTTTGGGACTTACAGCTGAGTGGACCAGCTCACTGAACATTTGCTTCACTGTTTGAAGATTATGCATGCTCTTTTTGTGCTGGTTCCACCTAGCGGCGGGAGTTTATTTTGTAGAGCAACACACCTTCGGGACGGTTTTGTGGATGAATCTACATGCTCTTTGTGCTTATTCCGCCTATCGGCTGGAGTTTATTTTGTGGAGTATTTCTGGCAAAGTCATTGGAGTGAGTAAGTAATATGCTTGCACTCATGTTGCAGCCAAGTGGACTGGCTCACTGAACATCCATTTGACAGTTTGAGGAACTTGCAAGTTTTTTTGTGCTGGTGCCGCCTATCAGCTGGAGTTTTTTTGTGGCGTATTTCTTGCAAAGTCATTGGAGTGAGTAAGTCATTTGCTGGCACTTATGTTGCAGCCGAGTGGACCGGCTCACTGAACATTTATTTGACCGGCTCATTGTTTGAAGAATCTGTGCATTCTCTTTGTGCTGGTTCCGGGACAGTTTTATGGATGAAGCTACACGCTCTTTGTGTTTATTCTGCCTATTGGTTGGAGTTTGTTTTATAGATTATCTTTTGTTGTGTACTTCTGTCCACTAAATGTGTATAGAAACACCAGACTTGAGCAATCCTATGGCAAAGTTTTCACGGGGCCTCTCGTAGGCGTGCATGGACTGTTTGAGTTTGGAGCGATGATCGACAGTTGGAGCTTTTGTGTGGACAATTTATTTTCTGTTTTTTTTTCTAAGGGATGTTCAGGGTTTGATTGTTGCACTAATGCTGGAATTTGGTCTTAATTATCTTGTCTTTGACACACAATCAATTTTTTTTTTACATGTCAAAATGTAAAATGTTAATATGAGTGGATTGTCTCTCTCCGTGTGGAATGTGAATGGGTTGGGGCATTTCTCTTCTTAAGCATAAAAAATATGATATAGTGTTTCTTCAAGAAACGCTCTTTTCTCTGCAGGAAGCTGAAAATTTTGGAAAGACATGGGGTGGGAATTGTTTTTATAGTGCTGGCTCAAGTAAGAGCAGGGGAGTCATTACACTGATTAGTAAACCTCTACAATTCAAATGTCTCAAACAGGGTAAAGATAAATTAGGAAGAGTCATTATAGTTTTAGCTGAAATTCAGGCACAAAATATTATTTGTCTAGTATATTATACACCTCAGTCTGGGTATTGGAGGACAAGTCTCAGTTGCCTCCTCTTCTGAGACCATCAATCTGCAAATCTTATCACATGACTTGCTGTGCATGACACCGCGGAGACTCCGCATGTGGAGGCTCATGCTACTCTCCACAATCCACACACAACTTACAACTTACCACCCACCCCACTGAGAGTGAGAACCACTAATCGCGACCACAAGGAGGTTACCCCATGTAACTCTACCCTCCCTAGTAACCAGGCTAATTTGATTGCTTAGGAGACCTGGCTGGAGTTTCTCAGCACACCTTGGTTTCAAACTCATGTCTCCAGGGGTGGTAGATAGCGTCAATTTTTGCTGAGCTCCGCAGGCCCCCCTATTTACTTTCTTAATTTCACATTTCTGGTCTTATTGTTTACAATTCCTTGATGCACTTTTTTTTTCTTTAAAGTTTGTCTTGGTAATCTTTTATCAAAATACAATAAAATGACCCTGTCTGAAACAAAATTCTAAAACAACTTCCCTTATCTGCTGACATCACCAATGCCTCTTAATTTTTTAACCCTTCCCTGCCAATTACCTGTCATACAGTACACTAGCATTCATATCTGGCTCAATTCTGATATGGAACACCCACATGTCACAATCCAATACATTTTTGATGGATTATTTAAAAAAAGTCCCACCCTTAATTTTTTTTTCTCCCATCTTGTTTTACCTTGAACTGTGCCACTAGCAAATGCCATTTCATGTTTGCCTTTCACATTTAATTTTTGCTTGTATGTTGTTAATGGCCAGCTAAAATTTATTTCACCATCAAAATTGTAAAAATACACTTGTTCTTGAATTAATGACTGTTTCCATGACTTGAAAATGTAATGATACCAGTCTATTGCACGCAAAATTGAACACCAAAATAAACATTTGATTAAACATTCAGGGACATGCACTCTGTGTAATTAAACTGTATTAGGTTAATTACCTCTCCCTCTACAGCCTAATTAAGTAGACAGAGCTTGACGTCCCTTCAGGTATGGGTTACACAAATAGGTGTACTTTTACAATTATGCCAAAGAGTGCAGAGAGAGACTTGCAAAGACTACAATCCCCTGAAACTGACCTTGAAATAAAATTTTCCAGAAGCTATACCTCCACTCAGAGAATGTCATCAAAGGTCACTGCAGGCAGTTTCAAAGTTCGCTGTCCTTTCAACAGAGTTAGTTATCATATGATTGCCCCTATATGAAGGTTAATTCACATTGACCACTGAACTAATGGTCTGTAAATGTCTCTCTGCATCACTTTTTTCAGTGAAGACCTCTCACTTTCCAGTGTTCAAATTTGTCTTTGTTCATTGCTGATCTCATCTTGTGAGATATTGATTGGAGGGAAGAATTAGGGCACAAGGAGCAAGTTGGCGTCATGCCTATTCAAACTGGCATGTACCCCCTCAGATTTTTGCAACTTTCAAAGACGGATGGATGGACGGACAGACAGACGGATGGACAGACAGACAGACAGACAGACATACAGACAGACAGACAATCAGTCAGTACTGATGATTTGGAGTACATTATCAGAGCTTCTCTGTGTAGGAAGTGTAAAGAATTAGATACAGGACATGAACGTACCTGACTATCAGGTCTCCAGTTGCAACTAGAGGCTCAGCAACAAAGAGCCAGCAAACAAGTATGGTTACAGGTGTTGTCAAGGCCATTGATACTGTATCTGTAAGCATGAGCGTCCTGCTTACCCATAGACACGTAATCAATGTTAATGAGGTAAGCATTCTGCTGATTCATTTTATATGTATTAAAGTGATAAGTATTCTGCTGATTTATTTCAAATTGCTTTACTCATTCTTGCAATTAGAATGGTTCATCAAAGTTTAATGATGCTTGTTGCAAACAAAGTTTGTTGAAAGTTAGATTTGATTGTTAAAAGTGAAGTGTGTAATTTTTTTCAATGTTAAAATACTCTTTCCTCTCCCTGTTAAATGTGCAGGGACAACTATAAGTTAGCCAATAAGGGGTCGACTTAAATTGTGGCTCTGTGGCGCTTTCAAAACATTGATGGCTTAATATGCCAATTTCTTGCTCATCCAATAGTGTGAGTTTGAGACAGGACAACGTGTTGTACAAACAATGGAATGTGGGGGCCAGGTTGGTAGACGAGTCTGAAAAAGCTGTTAAAAAAGAATCATTAGTGGTGCATTAGTAATAACAAGGCACCACTATTACTATTGCTCTATAAGGATTTTCCAAAATCCTGAACTCTTTATAAATAGTGTTGCCACACATCCTGTAAAATATGGGATCATCACGTATTTAAAGATTAAATGATATGTTCCTTATCAAATCAATAAGGAACATGATTTGTCCTGTATTTTTAAGCCCCAGTTCAGATGGTGAAAATGCTCAGGGGGGGCAAAAAAAAATCCAATATACTTAAAAGTTAACAGAGTGATCATACTGTATTAAGAATCAGAATGTCATAGAGATTTGGGGTGGGCTCAATTGATTAGTTCAATTGGATTGGCAGTGTACTGAGGCCCTTGGGAAGCCCTGTGTGGCCCTTGAGATTGCCTATAGCCCCCAGCGATATCTCTGCACCAGAAAAATGTATAGACTTATGGGCTCTTTTGACTTGGGGAAGTGTACTGAGGCCTTTGGTGGGTCATAGTGACAGCATGTTTTGCCATGGCAAGCACCACTCACATTTTCTTCAGAAAATGTACCTATCTAGTTATTTTTACAATTCCGAAAAGTATGCATTCAATAGCATATTCATTTGCTTTTGCAAATATAAGTAGTGATTTTAGGCCTTTAGATACTATTGTGAGTCTTTACCAGTTACCAATTTTGGGACCCGAACTGACTGTACTATTGCCATAATGTATTGCCCATAACCCAGATGAACTGTCTGAGATTGAAATACACAAGCCATTTTCACCCTAATCCCTGGATTCAGACATGATTTTGAAAATAAGCAATTATATCAAACTTGAGGACTTTACTTAACTAAAATGGGTAAAACTGAGACGTGACAGAGATGACTGTCTGTGGCATAAAAAGCATTTGTCACCCACAATTATGGCACAAATAAGTCTCTCGCTGACTGTTTCCCATATAACATGGGGCACAGAATTGGGTGTCTTACAAACCAAGAGTGCCAGCGAAAGAGCACAGAGGGATGGCAGACTGTCAGGGAAAAAGTTTAGCATTGTGATATGACACCGATCTGCTGGCAAACCGTAAATATTGAGCTCTCCTTCCTCAGAAACCAGATCACCCTTGTTTTGTTGCTGACCCAGCCAAGACTGACCTAAGTAAGTTTCAAAGAGTGAAACTGGACCCTGTTGGTTTGTGTTTACAGTCAAGTGGAAGTTAAAGTTCCCCGTCTGTAGCTCACTTCGACGTTGTGTCGAAGAAGCGACACTAGGTGTCTCTCTTGAGCACCGAATATACCTCTGATCTATGAAAAAATGCCAATGAGAAGTTGGCAGACATAATTTGCATGTCCCGCCCCCGGACATACAGGTATAAAGGCAAGAAAATACGTCAGTTTCATTCAGAAATTTTCTTCAGAGCCGATGGTTGTGTATGCAGCGAGCTGCAAGTCACATACCTGTTCCTATTACCTCTGAGTGATCTGCTGTTGGATCTACAGCACACTTCAGTGGCTTTCTCCTTCTCTGCACGGCAGTGCAGTTTGCCCCTGGGCGCTTGCCCCAGCAGCGTTGAACGTCCTTTTCAGGACACTTCTTTATAAAGATGCCTTTCCGCCCCTGTGTAGTTCCTGGATGTGGTAGAGTGCTCTCCGCTTCAGACGGCCACAGGCGCTGTCTCGTGTCTGGGCTGCGATCACAACGACGCAGCGTTTGTGGATGGTTCATGTTCTCACAGAGGTATATTCAGCGCTCAAGAGAGACCCTTAGTGTCGCTTCTTCGACACAACGTCTCGTTCCCTCCATCAGGGAATGGAGGTTACATCCGTAACCTAGATGTTTTATGGTCTGGTTTTGATGAGTGAGGTGAAATTTCATGAATACTGTTCTTAAATAAAATTATATCCACCCAAGCATACATACAAGTGCAAAATGAATAGGACAATAATTTACTGTAGCATCTGATCAGATCAGAGAGGACCCCAGGGAAAAAGTTAATGTTGGGCCAGTGACTGTGCTTTTTAGAGTAGCATATGGTCATAATCTGGAAGTATTTGCACAAAGAACAATCAGCAAACTGATTAACATTTGTATATTTCTCTATAAAGCCTGGTTTATACTTACAAAGAAGCCAAACTTTTTTCTCTTGGGTGAAGAAACGTACCCTCGGCAAATGAAGTTGGCATTTTATATTTAAGAACGGTGTTGTTTTAAAATTAGTTAGCGTAGGGTGATGTCACAGTGTTTAATGTACTGTACAAGCCACAAATAAAGCCAATAATGCAAGATTTCTCTCTTGCTTTCTCTCTCATTATTTTCAACCCATTGAATGGAGACTTGAGAGGCTGTACTTAAAATGCTATATTCTGCATGGAATACATTTATAGAAAACATGCTCTTTTATTCCATCATTATTTCTCACTAGTTCTTGCATCTTACAGTAAGATAAAAAAAAATGTTCATTGGTATAACTCATTATCTAGGTAATTATCTATGGACTTGCTCAAGCAGCTGTACATTTAAGAACAAAACTAATTGATTTGCTTTATTATCTCTTGCCAAATAGCCAAGCAACACTTTGCCCCATCAGCAGTGACAGTAATTTTGCTAGATTATTTGATTTGTCTTCACCAATATCGATAAGAGTGTGTTTTCTTCAAGAAAGGCTCGGAAAAACCTGCATCCGTTAAGAAGGTATTTCTATTTGACATGACCCTTACAATATCTTTTTCTGGGGTAGCAAAATGTAGTTGATTCAGTCATATTAAATTGTATGTAATACTCACATAAACGTAAATAAAAGATTTTAAAAGTGCATGGTTCTCTCCTGTTTGGTGTTCTGCAAAGTTTTAACTCTAACTTTAATAATAGCTTTGACCTCTACAAAGCTAGACTTATTCAGATGTCCAGATGCTGAATCTATCATTTAAAATTCATATTTGGGTAGGAGTGATTATCTGTCCTCTTTTATATTTAGTCTTCAGCTCTTTTCATGTACAGTACAGTTTTAGAAATAATCTTTCTGCATTTTTTCAGATACATCTTAACGCAACCACAAAATAATTTATTTATAATTTCAATAGAAATGCTGATTTATGTTAAATAAATACAATCTAAAATCAACTTTGGTTTTATGTATTTATGCAGCTGAGTTTAGGATAACAATCCAACTGAGAGATAACATACATCTTGGAGGATAAAAATGTAATAGATTATTATTTCAGGAATGTTGTTAGTATTCACAAGTTTGTGTGGGCGTGCCCATGTGAGAGCCTTTCTGTGAGTGGGCCTCACTGTGCCTGTGTGTATATGCACACATGTGTTAGTACGGGTGTGTGTATGACTGTTGAGAATTAGAGACTGTTCAGTTTGGTGCTGTTACAACAAAAGTAAAACTTGTTGAAAATGCTGGTTGGGCGCACCTGTCTGGTCCAACCTTAGACTCCAAAATATTCAGTATTCTTCAAGAATGAGACAATCGTGAAGTATGAATCTAGTGAGAAATATATAAAAATTAAAATTGGAATTGCATTGTAACATGAGCATGTTATGATACAGTTTGTTAAAATATGCTTGCATCTGTCTTCTTGAATATAAAGTGAATATATAGACTGTAATTTTCAATCCAACAAATAGTAATGTGATACAATGCAGATTTCTGAGTATTTCAATGCCATAAACTTTACACTTGTCCACTGTTAACCCTTTGATGAGCAATCATTAAAAATCATTCAGTATCACCTGCATGACTCATAAGTTCTGTAACGGGAGCCCTATAGTGGTTAATTTTCTGTGTTTGAAACTAAATTAAATTCTTGTTGTTAAAAAAGATAGATACATGATGAATTCACTCTCTTCCAAACATGGGGGGAACCCATCCCTCTGTCCCCCTCCTATCCATGCCTACACACATGAATGTCTAAGGCACATGCCCAGAATCCTGTTAACGTGTTTAAAGTTCTGGTATTCAGAGCTAAGGATTTCTTACCAGGATAATTTCTTCCACTCTGGTGGCTTTTAAGATTGAGTGTTGCTTCAGAGTCTATAAATATACTAGAAAACAAATGGATGGGTCCCCTTGCATTTTTCCTATTGACATTAACCATCTATTTCCCCCTCCTCCTTGCCAGACCACAATTTCTAGTCCAATGCCTGCCTCATTGATGTGTTCCCTTGCCTTATGTTTTAAAAATCCATTAATCATTGAATTGAAAAGTACATCACTCCAGGTCTCCCTCATAATTTATAATTATGGCTGATAGAAGGCTGTTCTGTTGACTCCAAAAAGCTGTGGAGGTATTTTCTGGTACCTAAGCACTGTTGAGACGTCCACTTAGGCTACCAATATAAGTCACACAATTCTATTTAAAAAAATGATAGTTAACTTGCAACTCTGAATTGGCATTAGTTTGACACTATTGGTAAGGTTTAGGGTTGGGTTTTGTTGATTTAAATATCAAGAACATGAACCTATTCAACTTGGTTTTAGTGACTTATTGAGCATTTCAACTTAAAACTGCTCAGATAAATGTAAGGAATCTTGTCATATTATTTAGCAAATATTTTGCCACAAGTACGCAATTTTCATGGCATTTTATGATTCATATTATTATTATTTGTATTAATGTAATCTATTTATTAAGCATTGCTGTTTTTGTAAAATTTCTGTTTATAAACACAATATGCCACTCTAGGTTGTGCGTTAGAGTGATTTTTCCATGGTTAAGGGGGCTTTACCCCCTTAGGGGCTGTTCACACAGGGCATGTTATGTGCAAAAACAGCTAGATGCAGAGCAACAGAATGAACCGAACACTGGTTTCACAATATGTGTTTTTAAACTTTAAGCTTTGCACTGCTTCTTAAAGAACACTGAAAAAACAGTGACTTTCAAATATGTCCTCCTAGCGCATGGTTAAACTTGGACACAAGAACACGTCTTGTTTTTGTGTTGGGGGGGGGTCATTCCTTTACAAAACACAGTTTAGAACATCATTCACACATGTGTGATGTCACTAAGAATAAAAAAAGAGTGCTGTGATTTTGACAGGTTCCATCATGTGTTTGACCCATATTAGCCCTCCTCTTTTATGGACATCAATCCAACCCAGAGCTGCTTTTATTTTTAGCAAGGGATCCTGCATCGATTGGGAGTTTATTATTATAATTTAACTGAGCGGCTCCTCCTGCCTCTCCTTCCTGCAGACGTTCACTTAAATTATAGCCATTCGCCTCCCCCCTTGGCACGGTCGGAGGGATGGCTCAGCGGGCCAACGTTATAACAAATGGGAAACTAAAGGACCTGCTGGGGAGAGTAACAACTGGGTACCAGGGTAGACAACTATCTGTTCCAGGGTTATGCTGCAACTATTTTCTTACATTCCACCATTAACACTCCTGCTATAAACACCCACCAACAAACACAAAGGCATGCACATACCAACACTGGCATGTGTGAACACATTGCCCGTGCATGGAATATGGATTGCATATGCTTGCATAATTTGTTTAAGCACATATTTGGACATACACTTCAATACATACATTTATAGGTCCTATTGTGCTTTTTCTTTTACTTTTTTGTACAAAATCAATCAGATATATTGATAGCATCATGCAATTCTAGCTTTGAGGCATAACCCTTTTGCTGTGCCAAAATGTTGCTTGTGCATGATGCTAGGATTGGTGTTTCTATGGCAACTGCCTACACACACATGCCCACATGATACTGAGTATTAAACATGCATTACATTCCCAAAATGTTTTGTAGTCTTGGTAACACAAAGTGCTTTGACACAATGTTGGCATAAAGTTTATGATTAAAGATGCAGAAGCTCAGTATCTGTTAATCATCGCCCAGAGTCTTATTTATACAATAAGATGGGTATCAACACAGGCCACTAAGAACACAGTGAGCTATATGAATTTTTTTTTTTATTATCTCCCTAATTTTTGTAATATTCACAATGGTGCATATTCAATATTCTAATGAAGTGGGAGTTCAAGTCTAATTCAATACTGCAGCCAAAAGAAAAATAACATGTTACAATAAGGTTGTATACATTAACATTACACAATACTTACAATGACAGCATAAATTTGATTAATGTTCATTTCTACATATACAAACACATTTTGAACTTTAACTGTGGCATATGTTAACATCAGTTAATTATGAACTATCATTTACTATATTTTTTGTAGTTATAATTAACATTATTGTGTATATGTATATCTTTTTTATTTTTTTTATTTTAATAAATGGTATATATCTATTCAGATAATGTTCACATCACGCATCAGAATGGGTAAAGATGTGATCTCATGATCTCAGTTATTTCAATCGTGGCATGATGTGTTATTTTGAGTATTTCTGTAACTGCTGATCTCCAGCTTGTCTGCCACCATAAATCATGCCACAGTCGAAATCACTGAGATCAGATTTGTACCCATTCTGATGGTTGATGTGAACATTAACTGAAGTTCCTGATCCATATCTGTTTGATTTTATGCATTGCACTGCTGCCACTGGCTGATTAGATAATCACATGTATAAGTAGGTGTACAGGTGAGCCTAATAAAGTGGTCACTGAGTGTATATAATCTTTTTTGTTTTTCTCTTGTTATGTTACCATAAGTACACATTCTGATTGTTTAGAATTTATGGAAATCAGGTACTACATATGTACATTTATTTTGTGGTTAAGATCCACATAAGAAAGAGAAAGATACAGAAAAGGATCTTTACTAGTTAGGGTGCGCTGGTCTAAGCGGCTGACCAGCCACAAGCATATTTCTATTGAACTGAAGTGACAGTAGATTAAGACTCATTTTTAAAATGTGTTGATGCCTATCACAATTTTATCTATTTTTTTCACCTTGTCCTTCAACCTCCCATTATGGCTTATAGCGGACAGTGCACAAGAGTCACAAAAATCAATGCAGATTGATCTATAGCCCATCATTTAAGGCAAGACCATCAGTCACATACAAACACATACTGTAATGAACTGTCACAAAAATGTCATGGTTACAGCAACGTTTCAAGCAACATAAAATGCTTTATCTATCTATTGTATCATTCTCGTGCAGCCACATACATTATAATGATGGGAAATGTAGTTTTGTTGCACAAGCCAGTCGCTTCATAGACTAGCTAAATGAGTCTTATTTTCTGGCAAGTTTTATCGTTGTAAAAATAAAAAAAATATTTACAAAAAAATGCATACAAACTAACTGCACAGCCAAAATCCACAAGTAAATCTTAATTATTACCAATGATCTTTCAATTCCGCCATGATTCTTCAATCGACACACCCCGATTGAAGAATTATGAGTTTCCCACTCATAATTACCAATTTGTGGTGCTGTTCGAGTGTGATCAACTCATAAAAATATGATCATTCCAACATGATTTAAACGTACCACAAGTTCCCTAAAACAATGCCTAAATACAGTCACTTTTTGGCTTTTGGTTAACATTATCCAATAGCCATTATGACGTATATGGCGTTATACAATTTTGCTAGTATGTTTTTACATTTTGATTAAAGATTAGAAAAGTCAAACATCAAAAACATAAAATGATATGGAATAACATGCATAGAGGAATCATTCACAATGCATTAAAAAACAAGACAAGACAAGAAAGTCAATCATGTTGACTTTAAATGTAATGACACCCATTGTTTCCTTTAAAGTATTATTCAGAGACGTATGCTAATAATCTTCAGCATCATGTCATATTGAAATCAAGTTACAGCCCCTTTGATATGCAAAGAATACATTTATAGCATGCATCATTTGTTCCTCAAAAATTGTCTCACCTATAATCCTGATAACTCATGCGTATGGATGGATGCTCTCCATATTGCCTCATTTCATCTTTTTCACTTGGCACTGTTTAAATGACAAAGCAAATGCATTTTTAGAGGCTTAATTACAATTATGGAGGGAACTTTAATAGCATAGACCCAGGTTATTCCACATAGACTGAAACTCAATACATCTGCTTCATATCTAATAATTGCTGTGACTACACGTTCTCACGTAGTGTCATACAAATTAAATCACGGTTCATACTGTACACATAGTTCCCCAAGGCAAACGTAATAAAAATGGACCCACTGTGTACATTGTATGGCAAAGTGCTAGGGGATTACTGGGCATGTGTGTCTTACCCTGTAAAATATTTGCTCGCAATGCACTGCATAATTGGCGTAGAGCCAAGTCATGTATACCATACTGACTGCTGTTGGTCATAAAAAGCAAATAAATATAATGGATCTTACTGAGTCTGGCTGGAGTGCAGCTGACATTGTTGGTCAAAATGCATTGCAAAGTATTCACTGTAGACTTCTTTATGGCATTGAGTTTGCAAGTCACTAATTTTACAGGTTGTAATCAAGTTAGATGTATTCTTTATTTGCTGTCTTGTATAGACTGATAAATGTATATACCATAAACTTGAAACTACACTGAATACAAATTATGTGTTGGATTAACTTCAAATATTATGTAGCATTTTGCAATACCTTTTTTAAGTAAGTTCAATTTATGTTCATTTTATGTTAGCACAACTACGAAACCTTTGTTAGATAAACACAAATGTAAAGAAAAAAATGACTTTCTTATCCAAATTATACAAGGCCATGTTGCAAAAATGTGTACACCCTCCTGAAACTTACAATATAAAACTTATGGTTCTGTTTGAAGGACATTGATCAACAGATTATTCTTTTGAACCATCACACTCAAATAGACGTAATTGGTTAAAGTGTAAAAGTGTTACATAACACATTGAATCACTCTCAGACTCAATGCTGACAACAAATGCACCACAATTGTCAAGTAAATGACGGAAGAAAATTATTTTATTGCACAAAGGGGACAATGGAACAAGAGTATTAGCAAGTCACAGTTACTGTGTCAAAACACAGTGGTAAAAGCGATACAGAAATTAAAAAAGGATGGACTTTGGGAAAGCTGTCGCTGTAAGCTTTCACCTCATGATGAGCGATTTTTGCTAAGAATCACCAAGCACGTTCCTCAGAGCTGGCAAAAGCTGTAGGAAGCCAAACTGGACTGACTGTTTCATCTCACACAGTGAGACACACTCTGTAAAGAAGTGAAATGCATGGTGTCATCCATGCAGGAAGGCGCTGTTGAAGCCAGAGAATAAAAAAAGCTTGTTTAGCCATTGCCAAGGCCTATACTGTTAAAGGTGCAGACCTCTGAGAATATATAAGCTGGTCTCATTAGCCAAAGCCTTTTTTTTTTTTTTTTTCAGTGTTTGTACTGTGCTTACTTTCTAAAATTGTTTGCTGGTTTTAGAGGGGCTGGAAAACCAGCAGCCCGACCAACCAGCTAGCTACATACTAGTTTGACCAGGCTGCCAGACCAGCTAGATGAGCTTAAACCGGCTAAAACCAGCAAACCAGCTTAAGATGGTTTAAGATGTTAATACCTAGTTTCAGCAGGATTGCTAGAATTGTATAGGTGATTATGAAAATTTACATATTCAATCTTTTTTCCCCTTATAGACTCACTAATATATGGAACAAACTTTGATCTACAATTGCGGAATATCACAGGTGCATTTAAGCCTAAATTTAGCATGATAGTGCAGTACTGATTTCTCACCCTTGTAGGCTTGTGGTGCTTCACTGAACTCTTAAGAGAGACAGAAAGAGAGACACAGATAGTTCTTCCTGAAGTTGATCTGCTGCTGCCCTTGCTGATGTACAGACCAATCCAATTAGGTTTCACCTCTAGGCTGTGATGCAGCTCGTGCCTCAGACGATCCACTCTATCCACACACATTTGCACACAGGCGCGCTCAGTGTCACTCTGCAGTCCGATCCACACACAGCGCGCGCTCGCTCTGAATTTACGCGTCCGACATCTGCAGACATCCCGCGTCTCACCGGATCAAGCCATCGATGGAGGCAGCGCTCTCAACGAGACCCGCAGAGCTCTTTTAGTTGCAGATATTTCCTGGTCCGCTGTGAGATCTCCTCACATTTGTTCATATATATCAAAATGTGGAACACATGTCCAGTTCTAACTGAAGCTTCCGTAGAGAGCTGGGAATCTTAAACACCGGGCGAAGGGAAACCCGCATCTGTCTTTTCCCCGTTTTCGCACAGAGCGGTTTGTATATGCAAAAGGTGGTTTACTTCAGGAAGGTAAGAAATATAGCTTGTTGCATTTTGGGGTACTAAAAACATGTGTTAAACATTGTTATGACAAGTCGTGATGGACGTCACTTGTTTGAGTGGAAGAGCTGAAATGAAGTGAAGCTTAGTTTTGGTTTTTAACATTCATCTTTTTTACTCTAATGCAATTCCCGAATTTTTATATTTCCCTTTAGTTTGTCCACTTCCAACAGACCATCGCTCATTACTCAGTGTTGGGGCCCCCCATACACCTGTCAGACCAGATTTGCAAACCTATATTTTATGTGTGTGCGTGTGTTTGTGCATGATTATGAAGTATGCTACTTTGTATAGCTTACATATATATTATATTATATTATATTATATTATATTATATTATATTATATTATATTATATATTCATTCTTTTTTGGCTAACGTGTGCTAAGAACAGAACAGTTTTAAAACAGACAGCGATGGTGCATTTGACAGTTCTTCATTATCAGTAGCCAATGCAGTGATAGAGACGCATTGGACACGAGAACGAGAGATGTAAACGTATATAATATGAGGGAATCGATATCAGTCTACTTGATGGCTTTTTTACATCAACTTCAAACAGGAATATGATAATAGAATTATATAGCAAAACTGTGTGAGAGACAAATACTGTTGTTCGGTTGTGTGACTGAACTGTTGCATCTTTGCAATTCAGTTTAGTGTCGTCTGTTCAAGCTTGTAGTGGTACATCAGTAGGCCTACACATAATTGTGTGTGAATGCAGTTAATATAAAATACATTTATGTAATTTAAACAGATAAATAGGTGTAAGGATCTTGGTGCAAATGAGAACTTCTGAATATTATTGGAGAGTTTGGAATAAAATAATTGTTGCTGTTATTCTTTTTGTTCTTCTTTTAAAAGAAAAAGTAAAAAGAAAGATAACTATGTGTTCTGTAGATTGACATCCTTTATATCCACTCACATATCGGCTTACATTAGACTCCTGAACATAACCTTGAAAAGATACAGTAGAAGGCAAATTATGAATATTGAATGTGGCAAAAAGAGAATTCTTGTGCTATTTAATAATTATCTCTTGTATAAACAGGATGTGCCATCATTCCCAAAGTTTATAATATGAAGTATACAGAAACCTGAGTTTGTTCTTAATTTGGTTGGTCAGTATGTAGAGGACATGGTAGGTTGGTGTCATGTAAATCAGATTTAATGGTGGCATTTAATTGTGCTAAGAATGGTCTATGAAAAATCTTCCAAATTGACATACAGGGATCCTAAATTACTGTCAGAAGAGGGAAATAAAGTTATGGTTTTACAACAGGTGTCTATGGTATTTACAATGATATTAATTCTTAAAGTATGCTATCAAATGCATTTGATTGAACATTCTCACCCCCCATATATTCCAGTGCCCTCTCTCTTTTGTCTTTTTTTTTTACAGTCATGGAGGGACTCAACTAAGGAGGACCCAACATAAACATCCTTTTTCCAACTACACTCTGGTCTGGTTAATTTATTTTTTACCTCTTCCTGGCAAGTCTTGCCTATTTCCCTGCGCACAATGGCAGAGAAAGCCGGTCTGGGGGTTCCAAAACCAGGAGGCAGATCCACTGCTTCGCTTCCACCTGAGCCTATTGAGATCATCCGGAACAAGGCCCGTTACCGGAGGGTACGCATCAACGTTGGAGGCCTCAACCACGAGGTCCTATGGCGGACCTTGGACCGGCTACCCCGAACCAGATTAGGCAAACTCAGAGACTGTAACACCCATGAGTCTCTAATGGAGGTTTGTGATGACTACTGCTTAAACGAGAATGAATACTTCTTTGATCGACACCCGGGAGCGTTCACGTCCATCTTGAATTTTTATAGAACTGGAAAACTGCATATGATGGAGGAAATGTGCGCTCTGTCCTTTGGGCAAGAGCTTGATTACTGGGGCATTGATGAGATCTACTTGGAGTCGTGCTGCCAGGCACGCTACCACCAGAAGAAAGAGCAGATGAACGAGGAGTTGAGGAGAGAGGCAGAGACTCTGCGAGAGAGGGAGGGCGAGGGGGAATTTGATAACACCTGCTGCTCAGACAAGAGGAAGAAACTTTGGGACCTCTTGGAGAAACCAGGTTCTTCGGTTGCTGCTAAGGTAATGTGTTGTGGTAAACAATTTGACAGTCTGTGCATCCAGGGGTATTTGACAGCTCTCCAAAAATCATTTCAACCAGGGATCCATGGGCCTGTTCCTGCAAGTGGCCTTTTGACAGTTTTACTTTAAAAAATAAAGATATTCTATAAATATATGTATATATATATATTAAATGTAATAATCTATTCAGCATTAAAGAAGGTAGTAATGTTTAAGTTATTAATAAAAGTTAGGTTTCCAAGAAATCTAGCATTTAAACATTAGGGCCCAAAAATTGGCTTAGAGTCTGGATGTGGGGTCCATGGGTATGTAGAGGTTGAAATCACAGGATCTAAATGATATAGTAGATTTAAAGCTCAAGACAGATCACCCACTGAAGCTAAGCAGGATTGAGCCTGGTCAGTACTTGGATGGGAGACCTCATTGGGAAAACTAAGTTTGCTGCTGTAAAAGTTATTAGGGAGGCAAGCTTGGGGTGCTCAACATGTGGTCTCTGTGGGTCACAATGCCCCAGCATAGTGATGGGGACACTATACTGTAAAAAAGGCACCAGCCTTTGGATTAGATGTTAAACTGAGGTCCTGACTCTCTATGGTCATTAAGAATCCCAGAACAATTCTTGAAAATAGTAGGGGTGTAACTCTGGTGTCCTGGCCAAATTTCCCCCATTGGCCCTTATCAGTCATGGCCTCCTAATAATTCTCAAACATGAATTGGCTCTATAACACCACTCTCTCCTCTCCTCTCCACCAATAGCTGGTATGTGGTGAGGGTACTGGCATGCTATGGCTGCTGTTGCATCATCAAGGTGGATGCTGCACACTGGTGGTGGTTGAGGAGAGTACCCTGTTCACTGTGGAAAGTGCTATAAGTGTAGTGTCAGAAAAGGGCTATAACTGTAAATGTAACGTTCATTCAAAGTGTGTTACCTTTCCCTCTCTTAGTACACTGTATTATCTCAGTTTTTGTCTGGAGATTATATTACTCCACTGCAAGTGTGAAGGGAAAAAGTGGTGACTCAATTGAATATATTTATGCCTATAGGAAATATGATGTACAAAATTGTTTGTTGTTTGGCAAATCGAGTGTGACATTCATTTTTATAAAAGGGAAAAAGATTGAGGACAGTACGATCAGTGTTGATGTAAAAATGTAATGGAGCTTTTGAAAATAATAAATAGTTGTGATCCTGTGTACAGGATTAGCTGGAGAGGTTTTAGGCAGTGTTCGAAGGCCTTGTTTGGCCGTTATGGATCACAGACAGTTGGCACTATTTGGAAGTAGATGTTGTACACAATGTGCAAGAGCAGCATTGCTCTTTGAGTCAGAGGTATTGTGTATACCATGTAAAATCTTGAATACACTGTATCTAAACATCACAGCCTGGTCTCATGAACAAAACATGGCATTTGCAACATTTTTGGAAAACAAAATGACATGCCTTATTACATGTTTGGCTTCAATTTCTCTGTGAGGGGTGCCAACAGCGAGTAAAATTATGTCGTAATTAGCCAAGCTGAATATTAGACTGAAGTTTTAATGAGTGAAGCGTACCTCCCTAACCTAAAACTTTAAACTAAACCTAACCAATAGTGTTCTTAAAGCAAATGAGAGGAAAACAAAACAGACATCCTTACCCTAAACTATCACCTAAACCTAACTGATAGTGTTCAAAAACAAAATGGGAAATGAAAAGCACATTTTCTGAAGCAACCACATCATCTCATGTTGCTTCTTTGATGCTTTTGTCTCACGTGTCAGCGTGCGTGTTTAGCTGGGCTTGTACCGTGGACTTCAGAGTTCAAAGTCCAGTACACTTATGAAGTGAGCTACCGAGGAAGATAATCACATTGGAATAAGTGTGTAAATGTAGGTGAGTCTGTAATGCAAGCATTATTGTTTTTCAACTAATGCTTTATATTAAAAATGTTTGATGTCATAAAATAGCAGTGTGTTAGTATTAGTGTGAAAAATATGTGTTTATATAGTCATAATCAGCTGTTATTCTCATGATTTGTGTGAAAGTGTATAAAATACAATAGTTGTTTTAGCACCTCTAGTGTTAATTTCACCAGAAAACTGCAATGAAATAGAAATCTGCATTTAAAAGTCAGTTTGCAAAAATGTAAAGTAACGTTTGGTTACGTATGTTACCTCCGTTCCCTGAGGGAGGGAACGACACGTTGTGTCGGAGAAGCGACACTAGGGGTCTCTCTTGAGCGCCGATATTCACCTCTGATCTTATTGAAAAGGGCCAATGGGAGTTGGCAGTCAGTATTTGCATACCCCGCCCCCGGACATACGGGTATTTAAGCGGGGCAAATACGGGAGTTCATTCAGGATTTTTCTGAGGAGCCGGAAATGGTCCGGCCACAACAGTGGCTCGGTTCAGCAACATGGCGGAGGAAAGACACAACGTGTCGTTCCCTCCCTCGGGGAATGGAGGTTACATACATAACCAAACGTTCCCCTTCTGTCGCTCTCTCCACGTTGTGTTGGAGAAGCGACACTAGGGGACCCATTCTAATCTTGCCATGCGCTGAACCTTGTACGTGGACCGCCGATACAGAGGCGGGCAGGGATTTCATCCAGTGCCACGCATCGTCTGTACCTGGCTGCACGTACCCTTCCCCAATGCCCCATAAGAACATCGGAGTCCTTCTAGTTACCCTGGGAGGGGAACAAGGCGATGTTTGCCAACATGGGAACGGGCCAGCCTGGCTGGGCCTCTTTTCTCTCTATGTTTCTCGCATAGAGCAATCACGGCCGGGGCCCTTACACGCATATAGGGAAGGGGGTCTTACCCAGACCCTGCGGAGACCACACCTGCCCTTTTTCTTGGGGAGGAAAAGTGGTAGACACATCACACGGCCGTCTTAGGGCTCGTGTGGAAAGTATGGTGCGGTGGTAGATCCAGCCTCGAAAGGGGGGAGTTGCTACGGCACGGCGACCGAGGCAGCTGTAACTGCCTAAGGGAGACACGGGGGTCCGCTCGTAAGGGGACAGAACCGTGGAATTACACACAGGGGGAGTCCGAACAGGAGGCCTTCTTATTTTACCTGTGGAGCCCCTATACCAGTACGGGGTGGCCATCAGGGTACCCGCAGTGGCTTGGGTCGGCGAGTTCCTCCGCTGAACCGCGGACCCAGAGGGCTGGGGAGGAATCGACCAGGGGCCCGACTCGGAGTGGGGCGCCCTGGGAAGAAGGCGCACTACTTTACCTTGACGTCAGGAAAAGGGCGCTGGGCGCAAGCGATCTACCCGGCCGGTCTTTCTACGTGTTACCGAGTTCTACGGGCTCGGACCTGAGAAAACACGAGACGCAACCGACTCAACGTGGAGGTTGTAAAACCTCGCGAAGGTGTTGGGTGTTGCCCAACCCGCGGCTCTACAGATGTCTGCTAGGGAGGTGCCCTTGGCCAGTGCCCACGAGGACGCAACACCCCTTGTTGAGCGAGCTCGGACCCGTAAGGGTAGGGGCACGGCCTGGGTGTGATAAGCCAGTGTGATGGCATCGACAACCCAGTGGGTGAGCCTCTGTTTGGGGACGGCATTCCCTTTCTGCCGTCCCCCAAAGCAGACAAAGAGCTGTTCAGAGCGTCTGGTGCTCTGTGTGCGGTCCAGGTAAATGCACAGGGCACGCACTGGACACAGCAATGAAAGGGCTGGGTCTGCCTCCTCCCAGGGCAGCGCTTGCAGGTTCACTACCTGATCTCGGAATGGTGTGGTAGGAACCTTGGGCACATAGCCCGGTCGCGGTCTTAGGATCACACACGTATCTGCCAGACCGAACTCCAGGCAAGTGTCGCTGACAGAGAGCGCTTGCAGGTCCCCGACCCTCTTAATGGAGGCGAGCGCGATCAGCAGGGCCGTCTTAAGAGAGAGGGCCCTGAGTCCAACTGATTCGAGCGGCTCGAAGGGAGGTCTCTGGAGTCCTGCCAAGACTACCGAGAGATCCCAGGAGGGAACTAGGCCTGGCTGGGAGGGATTCAACCTCCGGGTGCCTCTCAGGAACCTGAGGATCATGTCGTGCTTACCCAAAGACTTGCCGTCTACAGGATCGTGGTGGGCGGCGATAGCGGCAACATACACCTTGAGGGTGGACGGGGACAGTCTCCTGTCCAGCCTCTCCTGTAGGAACATAAGCACTGACCTAATCGCGCATCTCTGCGGGTCTTCGGCTCGGGAAGAACACCAATCTGCGAACAAGCGCCACTTTAGGACGTAAAGGTGCCTGGTAGAGGGAGCTCTGGCTTGGTTGATGGTATTCACAACGGTCGCCGGTAAGCTGGCTAGCTCTTCCGCGTCCCGTCCAGGGACCAGACTGAGCACGCTCGCTCGTGAGACGTGCTGTCATTGAGACTGAGTCTAACTCCAACCCGAGAAAAGAGATGCTCTGAACCGGAGTGAGCTTGCTCTTTTCCCAGTTGACCTGAAGCCCCAAGCGGCTGAGGTGCCGGAGCACCTGGTCTCTGTGTGTGCATAGTAACTCTCGAGAGTGTGCTAGGATGAGCCAGTTGTCGAGGTAGTTGAGAATGCGAATGTGACTTTCGTGAAGACGCGAGGGGACAGAGACAGGCCGAAGGGGAGGACTTTGTACTGAAATGCCTGGCCGTCGAACGCGAACCGTAGGAAGGGTCGATGTCGTGGCAGAATTGAGACGTGGAAGTACGCGTCTTTCAGGTCCACCGCTGCGAACCAATCTAGATGCTGAACGCCAGCCGGAATATTTCTCTGTGTAAGCATTTTGAACTGGAGTTTTAACAAGGCCCGATTGAAAACTCGCAAGTCCAGGATTGGTCGTAAGCCGCCGCCTTTCTTGGGTACAATGAAGTAAGGGCTGTAGAAATTTTGGTTGGAGGGACGGGCTCTACCGCGCCCTTGGCTAAGAGGGTCGCGATTTCCATGCACAGGGAACTGGCGTGCTCGCCGTGTACTGCGGAAAAGCGAACGCCCCTGAAGGGGGGCGGGAGCCGGGCAAACTGAATTGCGTAACCGAGTCGAATGGTCCGGTGCAGCCAGCGTGATGCATTGGGAAACGAAAGCCAAGCTTCCCAGCTCTGCGCTAGGGGCACTAAAGGGACGAGTATTTTGGACGTACCCGGCGGGGCCTCGCAGCGGGGCGGAACAGGTAATGCAGCGTCGGGCGGCTTCGTTGCGGCCTGTGGCTGAGGTGCTGAGAATAGACCCAAAGCACTTACCTTGCTCCGCGCGCCCGGCAGGGGGCAGGTTCTTGACTGAGGAGGAGGTCTGATGTTGGCGTCCTCTGGACTCGTCTGAACCGGACGGCCGGGGGACAGTCGTGGGCAGGCGGAAGGTGGGATCGCCACGTCCGGTGTACCGGGACTGTTGTGATCTGAAAACACATTGCTGTGAAAACGGCATTTGCGGGCCAGGTGACCCAGAGGCAAAGGAAATAGCTCTTTTATTGAGAATGTGGGTACCACAGCCCCCGTCAGGGGGTGTGGCAAATGAAAAAACAAAGGATTCTCCTCCCGGCCCTCCACCGGGGGACGGAGCGGTCTTACCACCTCCGGAGCTAACGTCTTCGGCTCTGGATCGGCTGTCTCAGGAACACTTGGGAGCCTTCCGTGTCCTGGAGGGGATTCGTGAGACAGGGGGCGTGCACCGCCTGCGGAGTGCTCGACGCTGGGGCTGAGAGCTGGGCCCGGGTTGAGGCGGAGTAGGAGCTGGTTTCCTCGCAGGGGGACGCCCTCGGCGGGCAGACGGGGCAGGGCCCGTAGCGGCAGGTCTGTGGCGGGGCATGATGTGCGAAATGGCCTCCGTCTGCTTCTTCACCGCGGAGAACTGTTGGGCGAAGTCCTCGAAGATTTCACCGAAAAGGCCAATCTGGGAGACAGGTGCGTCCAGGAAGCGGTTTTTGTCAGCCTCACGCATCTTGACCAGGTTGAGCCAAAGATGGCGTTCCTGGACCACTAGGGTGGCCATCGTCTGTCCGAGTGCCTGCGCTGTGGCCTTCGTCGCTCTCAGGGCGAGGTCGGTCGCTGAGCGCAGTTCCTGCAGCACATCAGGATCAGGTCCACCCCCGGGCATGTTTCTGAGAGCTTTGGCCTGGTGGACTTGCAGGAGGGCCATCACATGCAGGGCGGAGGCAGCGCGTCCAGCCGTAGTGTAGGCCTTCGCGTTAAGTGAGGATGTTGTCCTACAGGGCTTGGATGGGAGGACGGGGCGACCCCGCCAGGAGGTAGGGCTACCGGGGCATAGATGGTGCGCAACTGCCCTATCGACCTGGGGAATCGCGTCGTACCCGTGGCGCTCTCCGCCGTCGAGGGTGGAGAGAGTGGAGCGGGTGGCACCTAGACGAGCGGAGAGCGGGGCTCTCCACGTAGACGTCAGCTCATCATGCACCTCCGGGAAGAAAGGGACCAGGGGGATGCGGGGCCGCGAACGGCGCGCTGCCCCCAGGAACCAATCATCCAACCGAGAAGGCTGTGGGGAGGATGGAGGGTTCCAGTCCAACCCCACGCTCAAGGCGGCCCGGGCAAGCATGTCGGACATCTGAGCGTCGGCCTCAGCCTGGGCCTGCTGGCCCGAAGGCGGCAGTCCAGGGGAGTCCTCGGCATCAGACACCGCACTCTCCGACGCAGCGGCGAGCTCATCTGCTTCGGACTCAGGAGGATAGACAGCCGGGCCGTGAGGCGAGCCGCTATCGCCGCGATCGTGGACGGAGACCAGCGAGCGTGTCGGGGAGCGGGAGGTTCGCGGGGGGCTACCCGGCGAAACTGCACCCACTGCTGTCCCCAAATCGCCCCCAGCGCCAACCGTACCGTCCTTAATCCCGTGGGAAGAAGGAGCAATGCGGGGTGCAGCTGGGGTTTCTTGCTTTCTGTTGAAAGCAAGCCGCGACCGCAACGTGGTCATGGTCATGTTCTCGCAGTGAGAACATGAACCATCCACAAACGCCGCCTCGGTGTGATCACGGCCCAAACACACGAGACAGCGCCTGTGGCCGTCTGAAGCAGAGAGCACTCTACCGCATCCAGGAACGACACAGGGGCGGAAAGGCATCTTGAAAAAGACGCGTCCTTAAAAGGACGTTCAACGCCACTGTGTTTGCTCTTTTAGAGAAAATTACTCTTTTAGTAAAAACTCTTTTAATACACAGTGTGTGTGTGTACGTGTCTGCGCTGTCGAAGTGCTCAGGGGCAACAATGCACGCCGTGCACTGAGAAGGAGAAATGCGCCGTCAAGATCCAACAGCATGCAGATCGTCAGAGGAAAACAGGAACGTTTAAGTGGCGTGTAACTCGCAGCAAACTGCAGACAGACCATCGGCTCCGAAGAAAGTTTCTGAATGAACTCCCGTATTTGCCCCGCTTAAATACCCGTATGTCCGGGGGCGGGGTATGCAAATACTGACTGCCAACTCCCATTGGCCCTTTTCAATAAGATCAGAGGTGAATATCGGCGCTCAAGAGAGACCCCTAGTGTCGCTTCTCCGACACAACGTGGAGAGAGCGACAGAAGGGAACATTAATTCTATGAGACTAGGTTGAAATATCATGTGTATGTTTTCCATGGTTACTTTCCAAAGGTGACAGATATTCATTGCTTGCTAAATTTTCACTTTTTCCTTTATGTGTGTCATGTTTTTATTATCGTGTATATCTCATAAAGGTCACTTTCTTTTGAAATGGTTAATCTCAATTCTACGTCTATCCTATTATATTCACTGGACCATTCATTGCATTTGCGCACGATGCATGGAGAACCACTGGTTTTTAATGCCCCGTGTAGCTTCAATTGTGCCTGTATTTAAGGGTTTACAGTGCGCTCTAAGTCATCCATTGGCTGGAGGGAACGCTGATGAAATTCAGTCAAGAGCTCAGTGCACAAAAGGATTATATTTCATGTCTGAGATAGTGTATCATAAAAACATCCTCTCAAAGTATGACAAAGGCACAAGGCCACGTGAAACGTAAGGCAAAAATACAGATGCTAGCGTAAATATGTCAGACATCCTGCAGTAGATGTTATGTATATGTAGTGAATCATAAAAACTTCCTCTTAATGGAAGAGTTCACCAAAAATGAAAGTTCTGTCATCATTAAATATTCTTCATGTTGTTCCAAAAGTGTATCACTAACTTTATTCCGTGGAACATAATAGGCGATGTTAGGCAGAATGACATTCTCAATCACCATTTACTTTCATTCTTTGGAATAAGATCCAATAAAAGTGAAAATGAGGGTGAATAAATAATGGTAGAATTATAATTTCTAGATGGACTATTCCTTTAAAGTATGACAAAAGTAAAAGGCCATGTGAAACAAAAGGAAAAATATGGTTAGACATCCTGCAGTGTATATTAGAGTCATAGCCTATGTGTTGGACCGCAAATGCAGTGTCATCTGTTTTGTCGGACATTTTCTCTCCTATATGGGAATAATGGGCAATTCAATTTCAGCTTGCTTCCACCCTCTTAATTTATGATATTGACTTGTGATGGAAAGGGCAGGAAGATTGTGGTAGTACAGTAAGCATTGCTTGTTTCTTGCAGTGGGTGTGAATAATAAGAACCAAGCCACTCAATGTAGTCTGCAAATGCTGTGGTAATGCCTTGATTTACCTTAAAAGCAAGTGAGTGGAGAGTCATTTATTATTGTCAGTCTTCTGTTAAAGCTTTGTAAACAGCATATAAAGGCACAAAAAGAAGCAATAACATTCTGAAATTGTATTGTTTGTATGTGTGTACAAATGTACGAGTGACTGCTTCTGGAAAGATTTTAATCTGCATTGTGTTTTAGTGTTTCATGCAGTTGAATAAGGAAAAGCCTATTTAAATTCAAAGGAAACCCCTCTCACATGCGCTATGTGAAAGGAATTTACAAAAATTATGATATTTTCCAAATAGGTTTCCCTGAACACTTCCCCCTTCTTCGATTGGTTGAAAAAACAGAATGCCTCGCCCCCAAAGTCATGCCATTGGTTGAGCCAATGATGCTGTGTCAGGCTGATTGCTGCTCAAACAAGCATAGCAATGTGTTGATATCACCACAGAGCGAAAGCAGTTAATCTTTTCATGTAAATCAGTCTACAAATGGCTTATTTATAGTTGTTTCTGCATATTAACGTGTTTAGTCACAAAGATGGCAGAAGGCTCCGAATTTTTGTAAGTTATTTTTCGTCCATCTTTATGTTTCGTGAATCTTTCTCTCTGTCTCCTTCTCGCTTGCACAAAAGCCAGATTTGTGTGAGCTGTATGTAGAGAGAGATCAACAGAGTGCTTTGCCACTTTCAGCGAGAAAAATCAATGACGTAAAAATGTAAGAACACTTTTAAAAGTAACTTCCCGACTCAAATTATTAAAAAGAATAGCATGTGCACATCAGACTTGCACATGCTACATATTGCGAGTTTTAATAACTTAATATATTGACCATATTGGCCATAGGGAGAACGGAGCGTGCTGCTGGGTCGGCCGCAAAAAGTGATGAATGGTCTGCGATAATCTAAAATAAGCCGCTGCTGCGCTATGCAGAATGGACCACAAAGCGGCGCCACGATATCCAGATTGTATTGTTTAACTGTATTGTATTGTTTCCTTTTATTCTTATATTATATATATTTTTATTAAATGTATTAAAGTTACTACTCCAACCACCCCCCCCCCCCCACACACACACACACACACACACACATACACACACACCGCTCCTAAGTGTCTTCTTTCTGGAGATCTACAATATGGTCACCCTAATTTATAATTGTAATAACGTGGTACATACTCATTCAGTTGTATAAACTCTGGTATATACGTCATGACAAGGCTTCAGTAAACAACATCCATTAGAAAATTTAGTCTTTATTAGGAAATCATCCAGCCTTTTCCTGGCCAGTAAAGGGCCATTACATGCTCAAATCACTCTCCCACCACTGCGACAGTGTTCCCAGCACACATGCAGAGATCTCATTACATCTACTCTGAGGAATCTCCACTAATGTGTCCAAACATTACAACATCGAGCACACATTCACGATACTTCCATTGCAGGGAACACAAGTTAAAAATGGAAAGGGGATTACTTGATTGACACATTGTTTTGGGGTTCCAATAAAGTTATTACGTGTACACTACAGCATGTATTTTAAGAAAGTGATGGACTGTGAAGAGGAAGAGAGACAGAGAGATAGAGAACAGTGGTAATCTAAGTGATGTCCCAGAATGCATCACTTATCTAACATTCATCATGAATAATAAATGTAATGGTTAGTTCACACACAGGAACAGATTCACATCCAAACAAACAGGTTGGTTTTACTGCATTCAACTTGAACTCACGGTCAAGTTAGTTAAAAAAAACTATTCAACCAAAAAACAATCCTCATGTGAAATACCAACAAGTGGCACCATGTAAATTGGTCATGCTGTGCCTTCAACATCACATCTTCATTAGATACTACACTTGCAAAGAAGTAGGTGAAAGAACACCTCAGTAGGTTAGGGTTAAGTTTAGGGTTGGGGATAGGAGTATATATGAATGTTATTACTACTCATATATGTATGTTTCATTTGTTTGTACATGTCTTGTGCAGAACATTGAGCAATGGTTTGCATGCGTTCAACTGTAGTAGAGATTATGCACGTTAACAATAAACATGTAATTAGTAATATAATATATAATATTATAAACATGCAATAATATAATATAGATAATGAAGTAAAGTAGGAAGTTAGAAGGTCCCCTGTTTACTGTAATTAACAGCATTAGCTGAGAGAGAATTTATTTTATGTGTATTTAAGCAAAATGGGCAAAATAACTGAAATATACCCAAATGAACTGGAATAGAATCGCATTTGGATGAAATCGAGTGGTGGTGGCGTAGTGGACTAAAGCACATAACTGGTAATCAGACCCATCTGATGGTCGCTGGTTCGAACCCCACCGCCACCACCATTGTGTCCTTGAGCAAGACACTTAATCCGGGTTGCTCCGGGGGGATTGTCCCTGTAATAAGTGCACTGTAAGTCGCTTTGGATAAAAGCGTCTGTCTGCCGAATGCATAAATGTAAATGTGCCCAGCCCTAGATATTAGCGAGGAGATATCATAGATGCAAACAAAATACATAAAGACATAAACCTAATCCTCACACAAACATTTTACTGGCAGTAGATTTAAATCAGAACATTTCAAATAGTGAGGACCACTGAAAATAATGTCCTCACAAGTTGGTTTTCGACCTGTTAGTAAGAACATTTTGAAAAATTGGCCCCGCACAAGTATTGTCAAACCTGTCCACACACATCTGGATATTGTGTTGTGTTACTGGCTTACAGAGGTAAAAGTCACAAAGGAAAGAGACTCATTTGGAATAGTTGCACCTTGGCTCTATACACCTATAAATAGGCAGCCTGCTTAGGTGAGGGTACAACCCCTTCACTCGCCAAGGGGATAGTACTAAAGGACGAAAGCTAAAGGAAGTCCTTCACTGGACAAACTGAGAAGGACTGGCACATACAAAAGATGCATTAATCCAAATGAAATCAATTAATCTTTGTAATGACTCTCTCATTTGTAGATTAAATATAATAGAACAGAATTAAGATAATGCAAAGCCACATCAATAAATCAAGGTTTAGATAACTGAAACATCGGCAAGTGGCTGCACTTGTAGTCGATAGCTTCCATGGAGTTGCATGAGGTCATGCATGAGCATGTTAAACCATGTGCTTGTGCTGAACTTTTCCTCCAGGAACAAATGCACATGGATTGACATTAGGTAGTGGTGGCGTAGTGGGCAAAAGCACAGGGGCTTTTTTTAAGGCATTCTCTTCCCAGTCATATTTTCAAATGCACCAAACTGTATTTAAAAACCCCATGAAATCATAATTGTAGTTTTGTGGTCTGTTTGTCAGTGTGTTTACATCCAGTTATAATCGCACTACAACAGATTTTTAGATAGCCAAGCTACAGTCATAATTTGTTTGTCTAAGCCTTATGGCTAAGGATAAGGATACATTATGCTAAGGATACAATGCGTAATTTAATATTTGAAGAATCAACTGAGGAAGTGTTAAACACATGTCGCATATAACCTGTATCTTTCCAATTATGCGCACAATGCAGATCCCATTTGTGGTATGATAAACATGTATACATGCTGGATGAAGCCGAGCAACAATCACATTATCTAGCTCTGTTAGTCTGACTTACATGTACACGTACTGTTAACATCTGTTAGCTTTGAGGTTAGCTTATGCTAGCATACATAGGAGTGGTGGTGGCGTAGTGGCTAAAGCACAGGGCTGTTAATCAGAAGGTCATAGGTTCTAACCCCATGGCCACCACCATTGTGTCCTTGAGCAAGACACTTAACTCCAGGTTGTTCCAGGGGGATTGTCCCTGTAATAATTGCACTGTAAGTCGCTTTGGATAAAAAGCGTCTGCCAAATGCATAAATGTAAATGTAATGCATATGCTAAACTTTATCAGAACAAACTTTGCACATGTAAAATTAGCAGTATTTCATTTCTGGGGAAATTATCTGTTCAAAATTGGACAAAATAAAAAAAAATTGTGTTCTAGAAAGAGCATGTGCCCCAATGTACACTCACGCAGACTAGCAATAGCAAGCAGCAAATTATTTAATTTTTTCTGTGCATTCTGACATAAACAAAAGAAACTTAAAGACAAAAAGAACAAAATTGCATTTGTCAAACCATTTCATTAAGTTTTTAAATAAATAGAAATACAAACTGAGGTCCTGAATGAAGCTTTGTGGTTGGTTCATAATGCTTGATTTATTTGACATTTCAGCAGTTGTCTCACACTGCGAATAGTGTCTTTTTTATTGCAGAGAAACAACTGTGCCCTGTAGATTTAATTGACTGCCAAAGGATTGTAGCGCTCACTCAAACTTAAGGCTATCACCTTATTGAGTATTCTTGCTGGAAGTGTCATTTTTACATGTTCGACTAATGCACCTCTCCTATTGTATTTATGTCTGCATTTCAAACAGAATTATGGGGCTAAAATAAGCCACAAATCTCCCAGCACACTGGAGCTTACACTCACAGGCTGATTTAGTGGGGTTTTAAATGAACTGGTCTGATTTAAAAGAGGAGTCCAGGCCCAGTTAATGTCAGGTCTTCGAAGCAACAGTATATTTGCGACTGCCCCAAATGTAGGAATGTAGGATTTAGATCAGGTGATCAATGAAAACAGTTGTGGTTGTTTTTTTGTGTGTGAACTAGAGGCACTAGTTGTAACTTGTAACACTGTAAAATTAGGATGAGAAAGGGAGGGCCGAGAAATAAGTTGAAAAACGGAGTGGAGCCACAAGGAGCTGAGTGATGTCAGAGGCAGAGAGGAGTTAAGGCACACGATAACAAATTAGCAATGCTAACAGTTGCAGCCATGGCAATGAACAAGCAATCGTTTTTATAGTTCAAAAGGGCAAACAGTCTAAGTTATCTTATGCGAGATACAAAAAAACTGCGAAGCTGATTCTAAACAAGTTGCGTTTGTCATCCGTCACCGTGACAGCAAGTAGACTTTTGAAGCTGAAATAATAAGTGATTAGCTATGCTGTTTCAATAAGCAAGAGAGGAATCACAGAAAACCTGGATGTATTTTACCAACTTTCTTGGCAAGGAGGATGGATTATATGCATCACGGCCAGGCACAGAGATAAGGCTACTAATGTGACATTAGGTAAGACACAAAGTTTTTTTTTTCACAAATTATAAATGAAATTGTTATTAGCAATCAGCTGTGAAATCGGTGTCGATTGTGTCTGTCTCTCCTGGTCATGTCTGGGTCCCAGATTTCAAATAATAGATGGTCCGGTTCGGATCATGGTAGTACATTTCTGTGTCTCTTTGGGTTCGGGCACAAATTTTTGGACCTGTGAAGACCTCTGGTGTGAACAAGTTACTCAAGAGAGCTTCATTCAGAAGTTGACATTATTCTTCAGTATTGTCACTGGTGAAAACAAACCGCTGGTGGATATAGGGTTTTATACTCACCTTTCATTTCTAAAAATGCCAAACTTCTTCAGGATCTTTTCTACCAATTTTTCCCACTGTTGTAGAAGCTTTGATTTTTAAAGTTTGCTTGTAGTTATTGTGTTTTGTCAATGTGATTACTTTTACAGCATGTTAAATTAGTGTCCAACTTAAGGCTTGGCGATATGTCTTCAAAAATGATATCTTGATATTTTTCAGCCTATTGACGATATTCTATAGATATCTCAATAATTATGTATTTGCTCTAAAATGGCTCAAAGTTTGTTGTTGTTTTTTTCATACAAACAACCATTGTAGCCAAGTAGATTCAATATTTTAAAGACATTAATAAAAATATATTTTAAAATAATTCATTTTCATTAAATAAACACCATGGAGAATGAAATTCAAATATTTTCATTGATATGCACTTTATATTTATATTTCATTTAAAATGATACATAGTGAAAAAGCATTATTTAAAATATGAATTATTTAAAATATCCTTAAAATGTTTTACTAATACATTTTTGTGAATGAACAAGGAGTGCAAAGCTACTTCACTGACTTATTTTTGAAACCCCAGTTGAGCATTGCAGAATACTTGTTTATTACTATGGGACACAGCAGGTTTTATTATTATAATACAATGCTTATATTATGCTAATAATTATCATTATAATTCTGATTATTTGATTTGCTTTATGCAAAAGTAATGTTTGTCCTGTTTACTTCACCTCCACTTGGGACTTTTATTTTGTATTCACTTCAACTTCACAAGGAGCTTTTATTGTGACACAGAAAAGGCAATGTTTATTTGACAGTTTACAATGTTCCGATTTTCCTGAAACACTGCAATCATCTCCTTTTCTGTTATTCTGTGCCGTATTTGTAGAATTGTGTAATTACTTGTAGCGGTTACTAATGTTTGAAATTGCGCGAATGCTTGAACCTGCATTATGCCATCCTTAAATATAGTGCCCCCCTCGGGTCCAACTTTCATTTGCAGAGCAAAGGTACCCTCTTCTAAACTACAGTATTCTAGTTGCATAATTCTTTCTTCAGAGACCTAATCAGCATAGGCTAACAATTTAGGTGTCACATCCTAAATCGTCTTTACCCCACCTTCATAACCAGAATGGATCTCTTTGTATTATGTGTAACATTGGTTCATCTGGTTTTGAGTTGTTTGCTGAGTATCTCGAATGAAGGGGGATGTTCCAGGGCACTTTGACCTTTGTTTGATAAGTAATCAAAAAAGCTTCGATTTCACAATGCTCTTTGTAATGCTTTTGAATTGTTTGGATAAATGCATTTAGAAATATTTAACATAAATGATGGATATGCATTAATCTTGTAATCCAATGAATGTACCGCTCACATATCCATTTGATTTGATTATAGTCATAAAACCTTTGGCTCTGATGAATACATTAAATATTGAAGCAAAATGTCAAACTCATACATCTTTTAAGGGAATAGCTCACCCATAAATTTCAAAATTCTGTCATTGTACATACCCTCATGTCCTTCCAAACCTGTATACTGTTATTTTTCAGCATAGCACAAAAGTAGAAATTTTTTAAGTATTGTTACAGATCTTGGCATACAAGTTGAGTACATAGTGACCAAAATTCAAAAGAAACAAACAGTCACATTGATGTCATTGACATCAAAACAACATTGTTTTTTGAATGCATACCTAACATGATAAGCCATTTTATTAATTTTGGACATGAATGCAAATTTGTGCTTCGGGGAAGGGTTTATTAAGATTATCAGTGAAAAATAAATGTAGTAAATTTATTGTAAATGTAGTAATTTTGTAGACAAACCACTTGCATCCAAAAAAAAAAGTAATGGCGAAGAAAATGTATTGCCATGCAACCATTTTCATTTTGGGAAATAAATCAATGGGTTGTAGAACAAGTGCTAGAAATGAGAGAGTATTTATAAAATGGTTCTTGGATAATGTCAACCACAACAGAGAGCAAAAACATATAAATCACTGTAGATGACTTGGGGATATGATTCATGAGGCTTAGATTATCTCAGGAACTTAAGGCATCTGAAGTGATCCAATTTGGCCCATACAGGACAGGTGTTTAAGTTCACCGAATGGTGAATGTTAAATCTGATGTGTGTCATTTTTTTTATGTTAAAATACTTTCTTGTATCACAGCATACTATTCAGAGACAATAATAAAGAAGCCATTTTAAGGTAAATGTTCCAGAAAAGTGCTCTGTGGTGCTATCCAAGTATTTAAGTTTTATTTCAGCATCCCGACCAGCCCGAGACAGCAACATTGGCTCAGCCAATGGCATGAGTTTTGGGTGGGATTATATGTTTGTCTGACCGGTGGAAAATGGGGAAGTGTTCAGAAAACCTGTTTGAAACAATCATTATTTTTGCAGTTCTGTACTAGAACTTGCACTTCAGCTTTAATAAGGAGCAGGAATGTATTTTATCTATATATAAGTAGAGAAAGAGTGGAAATACCACTTGGTAAGAAAAGTGAGGAAGTGCTTCTTCCTATTGACTTCACTCATTGATTTGCACCAATGAAATACATGGCATATCTGATTTGCAGTTTTAATAATTTCACACATAACCCAGAAATCAATGGCCCCGGTAATTACAAAAGCATGGCAGTGGAAAAAAAAAAGAGACATTTCACCCCAAGCTCAACAAATATGCTTCATGCTTAGTGCTTTGTTTTAATGGTCTGAATTCTCTAGGAGATCTTGCAGTCGAGAGACATCGGAATCGCTAGTTGAGGGTCATAACATCTCCATGAGAAGCCGTGGCATTGCACAGTACAGCTTGGTGTGTTTATGTACTGCTGTGACTGAAGACGGCACAAAGATGAGCCGACAGTGAGAAAGCACTTGAACTGTGTCTAATGTTGATGAAAGATTACTGGTAATTTGATGGTTTGTCAGAGATGTATTAATCTGCCAAAAATAACTGTGAATCAACCCTTGGTTGATTAGAATAGATTTTAAATGAAAATAACAAATACTATAATATTGATAATAATGTCAATAATTTATAATAAGTTAAGTTTTTAGAGGTATTGACATTGTAGAAGAGTAAAAAGTGTTCTTCTGAAAGTAGATTATAAAATAAAACTAAAAGGAACCCTTCTCTTGCTGTTTTAAATGCCATACTTGAATGAATGATGAATGACAGGGGACCGGTCATTAAATGGAAAGGACCTTGTGATAGGGACAAAGGCAGTCACAAGAAGAATCTCACAAGAGAGATGGAATGGTGTTCCAAAAAGATGTTTAATCCAGGTGCAAAATGTGCAAATAAACAAGTGTTTAAAAGCAAACATAAAAATTAAAAAAGCTCTTATTGGTACTAAGAGCAGTACCTGCTCACCTTTTTCAGTTTTGTTGTACTCAAGCAGTGCTAGCAACCTTGTCCCATGTGCTCCAAACACATGTCATCCATCTTGTCTGTCCCTAAAGTGGCAGCTGGCTTAAATACAACATTTTCCCACCATTTCCAACTGGAACATTCCATTATTTCAAAATGAACCCTCAACTCCCCATTCTTAAATTCATGAAAAGAGTTAAAACAATAGATACAATAAATACGACAGATATAAACATAATTTTCACATAATAACAGATTTTTGAAATAACTAAAATTAACAAAACCCCAATAAATATGGTAAAATATGGTAAATTAATGAGTAAAACAAGAAAAAAAGTCCTTTAAACACTTTAAAATCCCATGATGGAGACCGATTCACAGGCTCTCTATCACAGACCTGCATAATGATTCTTCTGGAAAAGATACAGCTTATGGGGTTAAAACAACGTGAGGGTGAGAAAATTACAGAATTGCCATTTCTTTGGTGAACAATTCCTAAAACATTCTGACAGCATGTGACAGCCTCAGCGAGATTCATGGTTGGCGTAGCTGATTATTTTGACCTGATGTACTCTACTGCCCTCAACATCTTAACCCACAAGAGACACAAAATTTGCTCTGGAGAATAAGACAGTCAGAGCAATGCAGACTTTTGCATCACAACCAAATGTCAGTCTGCAACTTCCCCCTGAGCTGCATTTGTCTTGAGGTATGGGGAGATATGAAATCTTGCACGCCCAGTTATCTCTCTGGCAAGAGAGTGGTATATTGTGGTACACACTGTGGTATATTGACACCTGATGCAGCACTTCTATATTTGGCCGGTAGTCAATCTTGTTTGTGATTCAGACTGATGCGGTGTTCCTCCCAGGTGTCTCTGCTGTGATTGGACACCTGCTGTTGGTTATTGTCAGGGGGCAGAAGGTGTGTTGTGGACTCATTCCTCACGAACACTCGCAGTGGGAGTGGTGGAGTTGATTGATGAGTTAATTGACTGGGGAAAAGATTGTGTTAGATGTCAACAACAGCCCCTCTGGTTGTTTCTGTCCTTACTGGCAAAATAAAATAGAGGAAACAGCTGAGAAGGAAGTGAGAGGGTAAGAAAAGAAGAAATAATAATTGACTAGATTTTTCATCCCTGTCTGAAGAAAGCCCAGTGTTTGCAGTGTTGCCTTGGAGACCGGGAATGGTTTGGAGCAGGGTTGTGAGTTGTAATGCTATCTTAAACTAATGACTGGGCATGATTCAGCTTACAAACTTAGAATAAAAAGATCATTTACACCAATAAATGTTTGCTTTTTATCCTCCTTTTATACCATATTTAATGTTTTTCAAAAAGAAACAGCCCGCTTCTGTTGCAAAAGGGCTTGTGTACTGTATTTAAGCAATAGTTCAATAAACAAGTAAATTATATTAAATAAGTTACGTTTCAGAGGAAAATTTCATTTCTTCCCCTCCAGCGAAAATAGCTCCAAAATAAGCAAAAGCATAAAGCACAACTCCAGTTTCTGCACTGCACTCTCTGGCTTTAAAATAGTGGTGTTTCGTTAATTTAAAAAATATTTTTTTGAATGATTCCCTCTCGTTCACTTGTGTTTTTAATGAATCAGTTCAGTCAATGACTGAATTAATCACTCATAACATAAAAGACACTCATTTGTCGCACCTACCATAAATATGCAATCTCCAGAAATGGTCACTCAAAGGGAAAGATATACATTTTAGGATTTTAGAAAGCTTAGGGGCTCGATTTTATTCGACATTGGTTTTGAAAAAGGCTTATTGGCAGATCCTCTTGACACCAATTTCCCATGAAAAAACAGGCTTCTCCACACCGTTTGGATTACACCAATTTGTGATGCTTCCGTTCGGTTTGTTTAGGGCCCCGGCTATGTTTCAGCATCTCATGGACCGAATCCTCTGACTGCATTCGACTTACGCCGCTGCCTATATAGATGACGTCATCATTTACAGCAATGATTTGTAGCGGTACATGCAGAATCTGAGTGTGCTTCTAAGGTCGCTGCCATTGGCGGGAATCACTGCAAACCCCAACAAGTGCATGATTGGACAGGTGGAGATCCTGGGGCTGGCTATTATAGGAGGTTTGTGCCTAATTATTCGGCCGTCACAGCCCGCTGACTGATCTCAATAAAAAGGGAACTCCAGACCCGGTCCAGTGGACGGAGCAGTGTCAACAGGCATTTACGCAAGTTAAAGCCGCACTTTGTGGGGGGCCGCTTTTACATTCACTTGATTTCTCTCTCCCTTTTGTCTTACAGATGGACGCTGCAGACAGAGGGTTGGGGGCCATGCTCTCGCAGGTGGTGGAGGGGGAGGAGCACCCGGTGCTGCACATTAGTCGCAAGCTCTCACTGAGGGAGACTGTGTAAAGCACCTTTGAAAAGGAGTGTCTTGCCATCAAATGGGCAGTTGTAACTCTCTGGTACTACCTGCTTGGGCAGGCCTTCACTCTCTGTTCAGACCATGCCCCACTGGTATCTGGCTCTTCAGCAGTTTAAGTTCAAGGTGGTCCACAGACCGGGAGCACAGATGGCTGTCACCGACTTCCTTTCCATAAATAGGCAAGGGGGAGTGGTAGACAGACTGGATGTCTCCCTGGCCTGAGGCAGGGGCGTGGTCAAGCGTCCACCCAGAGAGAGAGACAGTGGTTAGGGTGCAAACACCTGAGCCAGATTATGATTAACACCTGTTTCTAATTGCAGTGAGCTTGGGGAGAGTGGGATATAAGAGACCATGCCACCGACAGAGAGTCAGAGAGAGTCTGGGTCCAGATAATGTGGAACTAAAGTGACATCTGTGAAGCTGACAGATTTCTAGTTTATTGTGAAGCTGAAAAGCTATTGATTAATGTGAAGCTGTAAGCGCTGGTGTGCTCTAAAGTAAAAGTCCTACCTTTGAGTTCAAGTTCCAAGTTTCCTGTGTCCTCCTTCCCTCCCATTGATGCATTGTCCTTTGTTAGTTGGCTGATGAAGGCTTTTATTGGCAATTAATTGATACTATATGAATTCCAATTTAAGAGTGAAGTCCATCAGTAGACCAAGGTTAATCAGGCAGAGATCAGTGAGGTGCATCACAATTCAACCAGTAGGTCATTTCGGTGAGGTTCCGTGGGGTCCATCCTAAGACAAATTTTCAGGCAGTGGCATAGGAAGTATCCAATGTCTTACAGTTGGATGTGGCATCAGTTCATCCTCTAAAGTCCATCATAAAAGACCAAAGTGATGTCTGGCTGGCATTGGCTATAGTTTGTCATCATCACTCAGATACACGTAGCAGTGGATTATGACACCAAGCAGGAATGGAGCTGGATCTGGACTGATCTGGTAACCTTGGGATATGAATCCCAGGGTTGAGACAGGGAAACAAATAGAATAATAATAGTGTAGATGCCATTCAGTTTATTGCAGAATTACAGATTAGGAGAAATGTTTCTGTTTCCGGCAGACCTAACTAAAGCAGCCTAATTGTGAGTTGATGGATAAATTAGGTGTATGCCTGACTAAATAGACAAGTCTTTAGTCTAGACTTAAATGAGTTCAGAAAGTAGTAGAATTGTTTTGTAATCACTACTTATAATCATCTGCTTGAGAGTCTGAACGGCTGTGAGAAAGTGAACATCTGATGAAACCCAGCAGCCCCCTCAGACATACTTATTGTACATGTGATTGTTCTGCATTCCTGGCACCTACACTGCCCCATCCACTCTATAACCACAGTCTCCATCTGCCAGGCAGAAATGGGGGTTGAGGCCAATCATTGCAGTGATTAAAGGGGGCTGGTTCCTGTTCTGTATAAGGAGTAAAAACAGGATTTTGAAGAGTGAAAGACAAAATTAATTATCAGGTAGAGTAAAAAGCCTGCATGGGAAATTCAGTAGTGAGTAAAGGTGAAATTGTGCCAATAGATGGACAAGGTGTGATTGTAGGGTGATGTGAGAGGGTGGGAGAGATAAAGCAGGAGAAGTTGCAAGAAATATTCTGGGTAAAATACAATACCAAAAACAAAGTCGATTAAAACTAAATAATTTAGACTCCTCTTCCTTCAGTTTTTATTTATTTATTTTTATAAAAATTAATTGGGGCTATAGTAAGGCATTTACAATGGAAGTAAACGTTGCAATAAACATTAAATTCTCAAAAGTATAACCACATAAGACATAACTTAAACATACATTTCAACATGAATTAAGTGTGATATAATTGCATACCAACTTTGTTAGTAAAGTTATGTCCAATGTTTTGAACTCCTGTAATAAATATGTAAAGACCATAAACACTGAAGCTTTCTAATGATATGCACAAGAATTCAAGAGAATGTTTTACATCCACAAAGCAGAAGTGGTTTGTGTTCCTTGGTGTAACACACTAAAAGGTTGATAATAGTTTGAGAGAAGTCTCTAATCGCACATCTCTTCATCTTTCATTGATTAAACATATTCCAGGTTCTATTCAAGTTGAGCTCTATAAAGAGCATAAGTGGCATCATGTCGATTGCCATAGAAAATGATTCATCCCTGTTTTTTTTTGTTTTGTTTTTTTAATAATTGTGCATACTGTAAGACACAATTGAAGCAAACAGGGTCAAGAATGTTGAATGATCAAAAGTAGCCATGAATTCTTTTTTTCTTTCTTTCTTTTTTAAAGTGCATTATTTGAGCTGTGCATAAGTTACACATTTTGTAGACTACTGAACTTCTAGTTATTCATCACTAATGTAAAGTGTGAGCCTATGGCAATAACTGTACAGTATATATCCTCACAGTTTCTTTATTGTGAGCCTGTAGACAGCACTGTTACTCTCCTGGGCCTTGCTCTCATGCTGTGCTCTAACGGACCTATGCCCTGATCCAGTTCATGAGGCGTATGGCCCTTAATGAGCTTAAAATCCAAGGTGCAGCTGAAAGCAAGACATGGACCTGATGGAGGCAGAGAGAGACGTCCTCATTGCCTCCTTATGGTCAGAACATCATAACCCCAGTTTAACCGACCATATAATGCATTTTCTTCACCGGAGGGTCACTGCAAATGTTAAGTGGACACAATGTTTATGTGATGTGAAGGGAACGTTTGATGAACAAAGGTAAATGTTTGCCATCAGAATCTATGACTGTTCTTTCTCTGTCCTGGTTGTCTTTGTATGTCCCCTTGGAGCAGTAGGTGCTATTTTTCCACACAAGATCTGGTGCTGCAGTGGGCTGTTCATCTAAATTCAGTGGCCTCTAAAAAATTTCCTGCATAATTGACAGTGACAAAGGTTTAGTCTTTATCATTATGTCAAACCTATAAGGAAGGCAATGCCCAGGTGTGGTGGCATTGGCGATTCAGTTTACCCATAGCAATAACATCACAAGCTGACACTCATATTCACTGTTTATTTTTTCAGATTTCCAGTGAATTCCATACTCCGTGTCACTGCTATTGCTTTAAAAGGCATTATTGTCATATAGATAATGAACCCCTCAAAAGTTTATCATATGATTCTTTGTGCAATGAGTTTGTGCAACAACTGGTAAATATGAGCATTTCATGCAATTTCCCATTTTGATTCATGTATTTGTATTTTTTTCAGAAGTAGTATTAAAATAGATAAAAATGTTAATGGATTTTCCAAGAACAACAGAGCAAATCTTTACCAGAGATTAAATCAGAGTTTTGATTCACACATACATGTATATAGTCAATGTACTTTAGGATGTTGTGGATTATAGCTGGCTTTTAAGTCCAGAAAGCATGTCTTATATTCTTTCACTGTGATTATTTAAAAATATATATTGATTCACATGTACATGAGTCACTTTTGTATGTCATTTTATATCAGTCTGGGCTGCAGACCAGCCCGAACAGTTATTTTGAACAGGCATGTTCTGAAAATGACCTTGATACGGATTCTCCTTGTCACTCAAACAGCCGACAAACTCAGACTGAAGTAGATAGTCATCTTTAAGATGCACTAATATGTTGTTTAAAAGAAGAAAGGTCCTTTTTTTCTCCATAAAAGGACTTGGTGATGATTTATAAATTATTTTTATTCTTTTCAAAATATTTTAAATAATCTAAATATTAGTGTTAAAAAAAATAATAATGAAAAACATACAGTAACCTAAAAACTAAAAAATATTTATATGATTTCCAACCTAAGAAAAATACAATTAAAATGACCACAAATTAATTGTAGGTTTAGTATTTGATACTCGTTATATTATAAACTTTAAAACAATTTCAACTCAAAACATTATATTCAAAATTCAAAACAATAATAACCCTGCTGTAAATGCAGGATTTCAATCCTATATCGCATTTTAATGACTAGAGTTATGGGAGTCGAAATTGGATTGGGGTCCCAGCTGGTTGCATGGGTGGAGACCCCCGACCACCCACTAATCCTCTATTGCAGTATTACAGATTCTTGTACTACAACTAATTCTGTTGCCCTTTCAGGTCAATGTCTCACATTGTTTTGGCTGGTCTGCTCAATCCTACAGTCTGCCATAGAGGTCATGAGTTGATGGCATAAAATCAATTCCTGGGTTTCATGCACTGGAGCTACTGTAGCCTATAATATCTACTGTATCTGATTACATGCCTTTGCTTTTCCATGTCCCAAACAAAGCTTTAAGCGTGCTAATGAGGCTGAATTACTCTGACTGCAGATTGCCTGAGTTGGCCCTTTATTGGCTGCGGGTTGCCTGAGTTGGCCCTTTATTGGCTGCGGGTTGCCTGAGTTGGCCCTTTATTCCACCTCATGTTCTTTATAAGGATAAGCTGCAGAGGGAACACAGAGGCTTTAGCACAGCTAGGTTAAAATAGTAGATACAGGCTGTGCCACAAACCATTGAGAGCTGCCTACCTGGATAGCATGTTTAAGCATAATTGAAGCACTCACATCAGTCTAAAATTGCAGGCAGCAGTTTATTCTTCCTACATCATTTCAGCCAACATTTGAAGCCACATCAGTCAATACCACACTGCACGCTGATGAGCTTTAACGGTATTTTCGAAATCGAGTCAAGGGATAAATTTTTACTTAATATATTATCATGTATTAATTTGTGTTATGGCAAAGTCCCTTTGAGGCAAGTCGGTTCACTCAGTGGCCATTTTTTTAATGTAGGCAATCGGTATACAAGTACAGAACAAAATCAACAAAATCGCTTGTCAAGATTACGTTCATAAAATGAATGAAAAAGCAATACAATCTGACAACATTGATATAATGTTGTTTCTTTAGCTCAAAATCATGCTAAAAAGATGTATTTTTCAGGCTGGTCTAATTAATGCCTGTACCAAAGAGGCAATTGGCTCTTTTTTAACTGAAAGGAAGGACTTGCTTTGATTTTGCTCATAATTTTTTTTTATAAATGGTCCATCTCCTAATTATACCATCTCTGGTTATATTCATGTACTTATTAGAGTCTTGACTTTTTAGCTTTGCTAGCTACATGCTAATGTTAGAATTATCTGTGTACATTTTCTCTTTATCTCTTCTATTATCTGCGAGTTCTGAGGATGTTATTTGCATGAATGGCTGTTTGCAAAGTTCCTGGCATAGAGGAGTGTTTCAGATCAGCTGCTAATATGGTTCAATTTTAGTTAGGTTGCTGTATATGTAGATGGCTACCAATATAGAAAGTAGACACCAAGTAATCTTACAGAGCTGTAAGACATAGTAACTGTAATTCTTAATGGTGAATGGTTTGTTTTAATGAAAGCATATTCAGTAAGTCTCCATTAGAGTGCAAGAAAAAGTTAATTCAACCTTTGATCAAAATGTTGTAACTTACTCTTCATCTGTGACTACATTCCTTTTAAGCTGATGTCACCTAGCCACCAATTTTGGCATGGTTGTGGAAAATGCAGACTTTTCTCAATCTAATTAACTCAAGATGGATTAAATCATGTATTTTCTTTTTTTCTCATTGAATACACTGATTCACTCAGAAATACGTTACATTGCAGATGTAAACGTCTTGGTTATTCTCATAACCTCCATTCCCTGATGGAGGGAATGAGATGTTGTGACGATGTAGTGATACTAGGGGCCACCCTTGGGAGCCCCAAACACCTAAAATCTTTGAGAAAAGGCCAATGAGAATTGGCAAGTGGAATTTGCATGCCACTCCCCCCCAAACATACGGGTAAAAAAGGAGCTGGAATGCATGCACTCATTCAGGTTTTGTGCTGAGGAGCCGAGACAAGACAAGGTCCCGGTCATTTCAGCGGGTAGTATTGTGGCACAACGTCTGGTTCCCTCCATCAGGGAACAGAGGTTACGACAGTAACCGAGACGTTCCCCTTCTGTCACTCACTCTACGTTGTGTCGATGAAGTGATACTAGGGGTCCCTATAGAAAAACGCCACAACAGCTGAAACGTGTTAAGTGAACTGCCGATGCAGGTGTAAGCAAGCTGCTGTGTGCGTAACAGCAGGTTCATCAGTCTGCACGTAACCTCCCCCAACGCTCCACAAGATGTCACGTAGTCCCCCACACCCCTGAAGGGGGGGAAGCGACGTAACTAGCATGGGAGCAGGCCTTTTCTTTAGATGTTTTCTCTCCACAGAGTATTAGATTCAGCTGGGGCCATCTAACGCTATTATACGCATCGGGGAAGGTGTTCTTTTCCTTTCCTATTCTTTCAGGGGGAAAAGACCCAATTGAGGCCATATCCTGCCTGAAGGGGAGGTAACATGTTGCAGTATGGCACGTGGGCTCGCCAACCGCACATGGAAGAGGCGCAGTGGTAGGTCCTGCCTCAGAGGGGAGGATTTCTACAAACACAGTGACAGGGTCAGAGAGAACTCTGCCCAAGGGAGATGCGGGTCTATAGATTGCGTGGATGTACAGTATTGTCAGATAACATGTGTTTTTTTATGCCAGTGTCAAAGATGAATATCTGTCCAGGAAATCTGAACAGACAATAATGTCAACAAATAGATGTAAAATGGGTTACGAACAGGGATTCACATTGACTTTAAACCAGTAGGTCAAAAAAACAGTGATCGAAATGTTTTAAAGCTTTTGTTTTTCAAAGGAATCATAATTTGTTTAGTCCAGCAAAGCCTTCAGTGTGTGAGTCTGCCACCATTGATATGATCCAAAGAAAGCATCTAAGCACTTTAAACTGAAATATTGATGGGAAGGATATTTACTACATAGCAACGAAACCCTGAAACATAATTTAAAGTTTATGAACAAACATGGAAAAAATAGAATATGAAACTGCAAATGCATCGAACACAAGTAGGCCTATGTTTGAGAAATCTTCAGAGAAATGACAGTGATTGGTTGCGAATGACTTCAGTGGTCAATCTGTTGAGTTGCTTTCAGGACATGTTTAATCCCTGTAAGCCCATGTTTAACCTGTGAGGGATTCCTGTAATAAGGTAATTGGTGGCCATAGACAGTAGATCACTATCAGCTCTATAAATACAAAAACTCTGCCCTCTATACTGGGATAGAAAAATTATTGGTCAGTGTTATATAGATGTGATCCAAGATTTGTCAGAGGTTTATCCTGTCTATAGTCAATGGTGATGTATTATTGGAAGTTAAAAGCCTCCTAGACCGTGTTGGGTAAGTTTAAGCACTTTCGGATTTGAAGGTCATGTTTTGATCCCTGGGCTTGATTGACTCAGGACAGACTTAAGCCTGTCATGCCACGAAGACCAGAAACCTCATCTGCTGACTAAGCAAAAAGCATGTTTAAGCAGTTCTCTTTCTTACAGAATCCTGTAAAGATAAGTTTAAAACAGTTGTTTTATACAGGTTTGTATTTAAATTAAAGGAGCATGACCAGTGTTGCCAGATCTTGAAAGAAGATTATGCAACCTGTTCTTACAAAAAAAGCAAAAAATACACAACTTGCTTTGTTAAAATAAGTGTAAATAAGGTATTGCATTTTCCTCCCTTTTTTTAAGAAAGGAAATGTCAGTGAAAAAAACTATTACTCACATACAAATTAATAATATATGTGAATAACCTGTAATATTCTTCCCTCGTCTCATTCCATACCCTAATGTTTTCTTTCTTCTGTAGTACACAAATTTATTTTCCATAAAATATAATTGTTAGGTTAAGATTTGTGTAAGGGTCTACGACCCCTGGAGTCATGAGTTAGAATCCAGGCAGTGCTGAGTGACTCCAGTCAGGTCTCCTAAGCAAACAAATTGGCCCGGTTGCTAGGGAGGGTAGAGTCACATGGGGTAACCTCCTCATGGTCGCTATAATGTAGTTCGCTCTTCGTGGGGCATGTGGTGAGTTGTGCGTGGATGCCGCGGGTAATAGCGTGAAGCCTCCACACGCGCTATGTCTCCACAGTAACGCACTCAACAAGCCACATGATAAGATGCGCGGATTGACAGTCTCAGGCGTGGAGGCAACTAAGATTCGTCCTCTACCACTCGGATTGAGGCAAGTCACTAAGCCAGCATGAGGACATTGGGAATTTCGCATTCCAAACTGGGGAGAAAAAAAAAGATTTGGGTAAGGGTTACACTCTATGGTTAGGTTTAGGTTTGCGTTTGGGGTTAAAAAAATTAAAGAGTAAAATTCACCTTCTTATACTATTAATACGACTTCTCATGAGATCGGTTTGAAACAGAATCAGTCTTTTTGGAAGTGTAGCTGCTTTATTCCCTTGTATTATAATTTTAAATATTGATGTATATTATATGAAATAATATTAAATTGTTTCAGGTTTGGGAAATTCTGGCACATTTGCCTGTTATTCGTTGCTTTTCTATGTCTAAATTTGCATGCGTGCTCATTCCTGCCAAGCGTCACTCCCTCATTTCTCGTATCTGTCCTCTCTCCACTCACACACCATCTCCCACTTTCCACAAAGCACTGCTGCTCTGCCCTCTGAAGTAATGTGGCGACAAGCCCAAGACTCACCAAGAAGCACTGACACATTGCTGAATATTGTGCAATGTCACATTATCAAGCACTCACAAAGAAATATGAGAAATCAAAGTAGGTGATGTCTTTAGACTGTAGGTGATGTCTTTATGCTGTGCTGGCTGTTTTAGTAAGTCTGCTGCCTGCTTCTCAATAACAAAGAGTACAGAAACAATCCATACATTTGTGTTTTGTGAAAACATAATGTATTTGAAGAGCATTTTGTCCAATAATCTCCTTTTTGAGTTGTTTGGTCTACCTTAAATATCTCTGTTCACCTCACTGAACTCTGAATGACAGACTCTAGTCACGAGTGCAAGTCACTCAACTCCTTCTGACGCCACTGTTTAAGATGTCTTAGGGAAATGAGGGAAAGTGTGGTGTGCTTGCTGTAATCCATCTATTTTAAGTTCACTTTCCATTGCTATAGCTCTGAATCAGAAGGCTGTATGCATAAAAATATACAACATATACAAGAGGCTGCACAATATTGTGAATATAGTTATGGCTAAAGAGCATCGTTGGCATGACACACAGCGGAAACTAAGCTTCTTTAGTTTATAAACTCCTTTAATCACCATTATATTCACAGCATAGCCTTGAGTGCCTATATACAGGTAATCTGCGACTAATAATGTCCCTTCAAAGAGATGTATCAGAGAAACAGGCTCATTATTCCAAGATTGGTGAGCATGAAATGCCCATAATGGACACTCGGCTTCCCAAAACCTCTGTGGGAAATCTGTAAAGATGTCACAACTATGAGCCATGATACAAATCCTCTCTTAGCCTCCACACATTTTATAAGACTCATATATTGCTGCATCTCATATCCCATAAAGCTCCGTTCTCAGTGGAAATGAACACCAGGCAGTTACAGCACTGCTTCCCAACTAAGTTTCACTCCACTAGCCAGAACAGACTATGTCTAATGTGTTCTTCATGGTGTAGCGTCATGCGTAAAGTGTCCATTACCAGGGCATTGCTCCGGAATGTCCTTGCTATGTCATCTCGAGAGGAGGGGGCAGAAAGTTTCAAACACAAATCAATTTGGGAGCCATTATCCATTATCCCTGTGCCAGTCTTTTGGGGAAAACTGCTTAAACCAGCCAAAGCTGGATCACTGGTCTTAGCTGAATTAGGACGTTCTCCCAGCCTAACAAGCAAAAAAGTGTTTAAAACCCCAAGTAAACCAGCCAACTGACCAGCTTGACCAGTCAATGAGACCAGCTAACCAGCTTAGGCTGTTCTTTAGCTTTTTATTTTTTCAGCAGGGAGGGAGTGAGGATCATAAGGTAAATTATCTCAATGGCATTAACCTACACAAATGGTTGGTGCCAAATAGAGTCACACTAATATCAGTTGCCTTTTCAAGCTTATCCATGGCTAGCCATTCTGAATAGAGCTGATCTGAGATCAGTATGTAAAGCTGAGCCATGCTAGGCATCCTGATGCGTATGCGTCAGCTGAATCATCACCTGCTGCTGCTATTTGCAGAAGGCTTAGAAGCAGAAAATAGCAGACAGGTCATCAGACAGGAAGGATTTCAACAATGATGTGATGCTTTATCAGATGTGATCAGCTCACCCCTGTCATTAGTGGTGATTGTTGCACTCTATAATAGTCAAAGTGAGGTTGTTGCAGGACAACAATTATATTTAATATTGTACAAAACAAACTGGACCAATTCACAGAAAGAAGATAGCTCTGTTTCAAAGCTTGCTGTCTTGCTGCCCAGCTGTCTTCTAAGGTGTGGTCACATCAAACATGTTTTTGCATCTACTTGTGCTGCTAAAAAATCTACGTAAACATGCGCTAGTCAGACATCTTTGAACATTGTGCTGCTTCTTGCTGTTTTTTCAGCTTCTTGTGCTGGATTGCCAAATTTTTTAAAACCTGTGTAAAGTTAAAATAACTTTTTATAACACATTTTGAGACAACTCCATTCTGTGCCATTTATTGCACATCGTTAAGCTTTTTTTTTAAACTTAAGAATGTCACGCAATCTTATAAGTGACTGATTTGGAGCACATAGGCAGCAACTCCACGCAAATAGTACTCTGCATAGGAAATTCGACTTGCCATTGATATCAATAAGAATTTGATGATGGCATGTTAAACTGTAAAATTCTGTAATTGGCATGCATATAAATAGTTTCCTCAAATATTCTGTAAAATTATAAATTTTTGGTGACACTACTAACTAGAGGAGAACCGATATATCGGTTTTACCGATTAATCGGTGCCGATAGTCACTGTTTTATTTTTTTATTCCTCATGTTTTATTCCTCATCAATAAACCTCATCTGGTGAAATATATACAGTATATAAAAACTACATATACAAAACTATATATATATACTAAACCTATACAAAATTCTTCATCTGGTGAATATAAAGACTTCTTACATATACTGTAGAGCATTGTAATGGAGCCAAGTCTCTTTAATTTCAAAATAAGTGTCATCAGGTGTATTTCGGGCTTGTTTATAGTTTTACTTGTTTTTAAAGTTTTGCATTATGCACCAAATTTTTTCTGGTTATTATTGGGATTCTAGTTGTAGAATAAACTGTCTGTGCCCTTCATTGTTCAGAGAGACAAAGGCATTTTTTATAATTATATAGGCTAAATCTAATAAAAGAAAATAAAACTATCGGCCGTTTTACCCACCTTAGTTATCGGTATCAGCAAAATCCAGTATCGGTTGACCTCTACTAACTATTTTTATCAATGTTTTTATCTTGAGTGAAAAAATCTTTGCAAAGGATACTGTACATTCTGCTTTAGAATTTGGTCAAAATGAGGTATCTTAGGAGGCAGTGTTATTCACTGGTTAAGATGCCTACCTTGTGGAACTGCATTCATGTTGGAAGCATGTCTATGATGCTTTACAATTCTGCCTCCATAGACAGCTTGCTAGGATTTGGAACAGAATAAATACAGTATGTTCTTTAATAAGCTTCACAAATGACCCCCAGTCTTCTATCGAATTAATGGAGAAAACTTTGACGTAACAACATATTTATGTACAGCCTGTTTACAATACCTAGCTTGTGTTTAAATAGCATTGCTGATCTCTTTTTACTCAGTCCTGGGGGCTTCAAAAAAGACTACTTTCTAGCATGTGGACATCAATTCATTTCTACCTACAGTAAATGGGAATTTCCCTTTCCATCCAACTGGAAATTCTTGCTGTAATCTATGAATTATCAAGGGTGTATATAAGGATTTAAAAAAAAAAATATTGCCTGTGATGCAATGATTTACTTATTTTGTGGAGCATGGTAAGGGCGTACTTCTTGTCGAGAGCTGGACATTATTTTTAGACATTCAAGGAAGGCGAAAAAAGATGTAACCAAGACAACTGTGAATTCCGACTACATGCAGTAGTAGGCAGTTGGCAATGTGATCACCTTCAAATCATACAATACTTGTCATATCTCAATAATTCCATCATATGTTACACATGAATGCAAAACAAAATGTATCTTTGGTTGTCACTTCGACAACTGACTTTGTGAAAAGCAATTACATTTATTAGGAATCCTGTGATGAACATGTGTTGCCCTATCTCTCAAGTAATATTTGACTAAATGAGCCGGAACTGCCCCCTATTTGCATCATGTTTGGATTTTAAGCATGTGATTGGATGAAATACTGGGTGGGACAAACTTGTTTGACTCTTGACTGTGCATGGGAAATGAAGTAGATGTATGGCTAATGGACAATGAAAAAGGGTAGAAAAATATGATTCGGGCCATTGGGCCACTGATTAGAAGACTGTTAGAAAAAGAGTGATTATGCTCTCAGAGTACACAGTTAATTAAAACCAAACTTGGCAGATCGGCTGTGACATTGAGAGAATGGGGATGTGGACTTCTGAAAGCGTAAAGGCAGAGCGGCTGTACTGGACTGCAGCCCTGCTGAGGTTTATGCCCCTGGCCTTTCATAGAGCTTCCTGATCAATGCCAATCCCCTTATGATGGGCTCCTGGCATGTCTTAACATAATTGATTTCACCTGTTGTTATTGCATTTCAAAGTGAATTCAACAACCTATGAGCCAAATATTTACTGGATGATGCTCATGCATCGAGTTGGGTTTATGTGTGTCTTTCTAATGGGTATCTAACGTTCCATGGAAAAGTCATATTGGTCATTCATATCTGACATTAGAAAGTTGTGAAAGTTCAGAACAAATCATTTTTTCAGCTAAGTTTAAGTAAATGTTTTTTGGGGGTTTTCATAAACTGGGGAGCAAGTTTCATGTTCTGAAAGTTACAGTATTTTTTCATAGTGCAATGAGCTCCTTTATCGCAACATTTTTACCAAAATGTACTTTCTCGTGATTTCACCCATTTAAAATCAATTCAACTTTTCTGTTGGGGTTGACTTCATCTCATCCCCCAACTTATTCATTTTAATCACAAGTTGTCCTGCATAGGTCTATTGTACCTTACAGCAAGGTAGCTTTTTTTGTTTAAAATTTCACTTCACAAGCATGGCATTGTACTTTTCATATGAGACACATTCAAGGGCAGCCCTTTCGGGCCCTTGGGAACAAACCACACCATACCCTTTTTCAAAAACCAAAAACCCCTTAATTCTACATCCCATTTTTCTTTTAATAACAAGCTCTATGTACACAAATTACATTCCATCACTGCAACAGCAACATCACTTTCAGGGAAAGAAGGTTTCTGAGGAGGTAAATTGAAATACTTTTTTCGTTAAAACAGGCTGCTGTGGCGAGGATTCAGCTGCCCTTGCATTTAAACTAATTTGCATTTCCCTTATTTTACAAAGTCTTACGAAGGAAATTTTAGGTTTGCAGTTTTTGTCAGCATCCTTGGCCCATCACAGACTGAGTGGTGCAGATAGTGCAGCCAACAATCACCGTTGATTCCTTATCAAAGACTTTAGCTGCCATTGGCGTATCACAGTGAGTTTAGTCGTCTGTCTATCCTGACAGTTTATTTAAATAAGAAGATTTTCAAAGTTAAGCAGAAGAGTGCCTTTACATCTCTTTGATGGCTCTCTACCTCAGCACACTTTCCGCTGACTAAATCTGTCCAATACGTTGGTGACTAAATATGCTTGAACAACCTTGCTTAGTAAAATAATTGTTTTTCATAGGGTTATTTTATGCTTGACCTGTTCATTAGTCTGTGGAGGCAATGTGTTTGTGTTGTCAAGTAATGCGACTGCATTAGTGCTGTTAAAATGTAGGCAATGTTTTTGCCATAAGAAAGGCAATTTCCTTTATTATTTACTGGAACGTTAATGCATATATTTTAAAAAGAGTAAGACGTTTAATTCCTGCTGCTTTAATCTGGACTTTTCTGGCCTATAATGTTTGTTTTGATTTATTTATACATATCAAGTAGAGTACTCTCTGTACAGCAGTTACTGTAGAACATTAATGGATTCATATTTGCTTCAGTATGAGAATGAAATTACTGCATTACCTAATAGTTAGTTTCAAGTGGAAATGTGTAATTTCTGAGCTACAATTGTCACCAATATTGTAAAAATAATTAAATTAATGACAAACCAACATTCTTGTCCCAAAGTCATGCCATTAGTTGAGCCAGTTTTGCTTTTTCGGCTGTACAGGATGCTCAGTCAAACCGAGTAATGCTTTGATAGTGCCATAGAGCCACAGTATTTACACTTTTCATGAAAATCAACGTACAAATGGTATACTTACAGTTGTCTTCGTATGTTCTGTCAGAATAGGAGACAGTATTTAAACAACGAAAAAATGTCATTACAATTACTGGCCCTCGTTATTTGTGTATAATTGCCACATGGAGTTTTAGGACCATCATTTTACATATTTACTGCTTATGTATTTTTCTAGGGCCCATCAAATATCTCACAAATATTCCAGATATTTCCATCTGTCCCATGGAGACTTCCCTGTGGGTGTTCTGGAACTGTTTTTATGCTGTTTGTCATCTTTAGCGTGCTGTGTTTTGGAGATTTGAGGAGACGGTGTGAAACTCCAAACACCCTGTCTAATATCACTCACTCTATATTCTCTCTTTTCCTCACCATTTTATAATCTTATTCCTTATATCTGTCTCCCTTGCCTTCTCCTCTCTCACTATATTACTGTGACCTAACCTTGACTCACCCCTCCTTGGCCACATCCTATTGTACTTTTATCATTTTAAGGAATGCGGAACTTCCCCATACTCTGGCATTTCCTCCAAAGTCTCTGAATTGCAGTTGGCCTGAGCTGGGTGTCAATGTAATATTCTTCCCCTGGTGAATACAGCGGGACATAGTCTACCCACATTGTGATTTCATTCACTGCAGCTCACTTTCCGCTGCTCCATTTCCCTGACTCACAGGCTATGTGCAAGCTTTAATGTAAGGTGTTGCATTAAAGGCTGTCTTCTTGGCTACGTCCATGCTCAAAGGATAAAACACATCTCATTGTGCAATTAACCAGTAGGGCTGGGCAATATATGCAATATTTACAAAACTTTTGTGATGATTTTTCTGCCAATATAAAATGAAGCAATGTTGAGAATTTTGCAATGATTTTAAATAGATAGTTCACCCAAAAAATGAAAATTCTCTCATGATTTACACCCCCTCCCGGAATCCCTCATGTGTATGACTTCCTTTCTTCTGAAGAATAGAAATTATGATTTTTAGAAGAATATTTCTGCTCTGTAGGTCCATATAATGCAAGTGAATGGGTGCCAAGTTTTTGAAGCTCCAAAATCCACACAAAGGAAGCATAAATGTAATCCATTTAACTCTAGTAATTAAATCTGTGTGTTTAGACATAATATGATATATGTGGGTGAGAAACAGATCAATATTTAAGCCAATTGTTATCATAAATTCTCCTCCCTGCCCAGTAGGGGGCGATATGCATGAAGATTGTTAATCACCAACAGTGATAGTGAAGGAAAAAAGACTTAAATACTGATCTGTTTCTCACCCACACCTATCACATCACTTCTGACAAAATGGATTTAACAACCAGAGTCGTCTGGAAAAATGTGATGTTGCCCTTATGTAGATTATGGAACTTCATAATGTTGGCACCTATTCACTTGCATTTTATGGACCTACACAGCTGAAATACTCTTTAAAAACATCTTCATTTGTGTTCAGCAGATGAAAGAAAGTCATATACATCTTGGATGGCATGAGGGTGAGTAAATCATGAGAGAATTGAACTAACCCTTTAATGCTTATTATTTCTTTTTGAAAGTTGAAGAGTGTCATTAGACTAGTTTCACGATCAATACTTGAATTGTTTTGTTAAGAGATGTTTAAATAGTATCTCTCATTTAAACTACACTTGTAAAAGCATCATTATAGTTGTCATTTGGGTAAATCATTTACATTTTACATTTGGCAGACGCTTTGGTTGAAAGCGACTTACAGAGCCCTTATTACAGGGACAATCCCCCCGGAGCAACCTGGAGTTAAGTGCCTTGCTCAAGGACACAATGGTGGTGACTGTGGGGATCGAACCAGCATCCTTCTGATTACCAGTTATGTGCTTAGACCACTACGCCACCACCACTCCATTTAAGTGAATCAGTTCAAACTGTCCATTTCAATTAATCAATTCATAACTATCATTCAAGTATTTATTTGCATCATCACTCAAAAATGTTCACGGAAGTCTCCACATGGCATTTTTCTTAGATAAAAATATTTTAGTTAAATATATAAAAGACGTATATATAGTCATATTGGTGCATATTAATGTAAATGATTAAATATTCTTTCTTGTGTTCATTTTGTGAAAAAGATTGCCCTGTGGATGTACATTGAAGGATGATTTAGTGCAGGTCTGGTTATTGTGAACAGGGTCATAAAGGGCAATTGTCTGTGATGGCGCTGTGACACCCCAAATAAAACCACCCGCGGATATGACTTTACACCTTTTTCCTCGTCAAATGCCACTATTCTTTATAAAGCACTAAATGCTGGCAGGAGGTATCTGCTATAGATTACATGGTCTTTAATGAAATGAGATCAATGGTTTTACGGTAATTGTTTTACACTGCACTGGAAAGGTGTGTGTGTGTGTGTGTGTGTGTGTGTGTGTGTGTGTGTGTGTGTGTGTGTGTGTGTGTGTGTGTGTGTGTGTGTGTGTGTGTGTGTGTGTGTGGGTATTTATCACTTTGTGGGGACCAAATGTCCCCATAAGGATAGTAAAACCCAAAATTTTTGACCTTGTGGGGACATTTTGTCGGTCCCCATGAGGAAAACAGCTTATAAATCATACTAAATTATGTTTTTTGAAAATGTAAAAATGCAGAATGTTTTCTGTGAGGGTTAGGTTTAGGGGTAGGGTTAGGTTTAGGGGATAGAATATAAAGTTTGTACAGTATAAAAACCATTATGTCTATGGAAAGTCCCCATAAAACATGGAAACACAACATGTGTGTGTGTGTGTGTGTGTGTGTGTGTGTGTGTGTGTGTGTGTGTGAAGGGGTGTGTCTGGTGCAATACGTCTCAATCAATAAACTGAGCCTTTTGGATTTTCTTGGAAGAAAATCAGTAATACTTTACAATAAGGTTGTCTTTATTAACAGTACTTAACTACATTAGTTAACATGAACTAACAATGATCAATAATTAATAATAATTTAATAATCTTAATGTTAATTTCAACATACTGTATATTAATAAATATTCAAAATTAAAAGTTGTAAATGTTAAAATTAGCCAATGCACTGTGAAATAACATTGCACAGAATAACAACTAAGTTGTAGTTTGATTCATTATAGTGCATCAGTTCAAATGGTCTATTTGAGTGAATCAAGTCAAAACTCTGATTCTATGATTCATTTGCATCATGACTCAAACAAATGACAAAAAAATGTTTGAGGAAATTTCCAGATGATTTTTATTTGTAATTTTTTTTTTTTACTTATTAGTAAACTTATATGAAGGCAAACATTGCTTTGTATCACAAAGTATTTTGTATACAAAATTATGTTGGAAAATTATTATTCTTTCTTGTATTTAGTAGTGAAATTCTGTGTGGGAAAACGTGCCATGATTATATGTACTGTATTTAACTTCTAGCATTTCTCTGATAAAAAATAAACACAATTTTAAACCATTTAAGTGCCAATATACAGTATGTCGAGATATATATTGAATATTTCAAAAGGCTATCTATCTATCTATCTATCTATCTATCTATCTATCTATCTATCTATCTATCTATCTATCTATCTATCTATTGTACTCGAGGAAGGATGTGTGTGTCCGTGTATGTAAGTTGAGTGAGGTGTCTCTTGTCCGCTGTGACCTCTCAATAAATAATAAGAGGCAATTGGGCTTCCTGGAGTAAAATCAATGTGGTATGAATTGTAGGAAGGGTGTGCCAATGGACGTCCGTCACTTAAGAAACATGCATGCTGTTAAAATATGTAATCCATTAAGAATAGCCGAGATAATGAGCTAAAAAGGAGATTAAAAGTTCAGGTCCTCTTTTCTCATGCCTAATATTAATTTGACATCATAGTCACGGGGTGGGAGAGTAACTCACGCTAACGTGTCTTCTTTTTTCAGTAACCATCATTTTCCCATTTCATTTGTCAAGTGAGGTACAGAGGGCAGCTTGTGATTAATGGACATTTTATATGAGCGAACACGTGTTTGGTTCCTTTTCCCTTTATCTCCCCCCCCACCCCCCCAGTCCCTCTCTCACTCCTCCCGCTGGCATTTGACACCTGTGTCCTCTGTGAGTTATGTATTTTTACCTCTTCCCAATGACACATAATACTCAGGGCTTCTCATGATTTATGCCGTTGATTGTGAGCATGAGTGAGCTTCTGTCGCATTGGCAGACAGATGCTTATATTCTGACTGAGGGATTACAGGACTTGATGTGCTTGTGATACAGTGCTAATTGATTTTCCTCTGAAAAAAAGGAGATAAAAAGGAAAAGCTTGGCTTCTGATGAGATGAGTTACCACATGCTTCATATCCTTTTTTCCAAAACACGAGAGGAGTGGCCGCAAGCTGCCCAGGAGAGCGTGTTTCTCGGCTGCATACTGTAGCTTATGTTTGTGCTCTCAAGCTTTTAAACGCTTGGTTGCCACACCCTTTGACATGTGTGGTCTTACCGCAGAAGACATTATGGCAGCAATTATGAGAAACAGCGGGAAGGGAGGGCAATTTGTAACCCATATTATTTATATGCAGTTCTGTGATGCTTTTATAAACATGACAGGGTTCAAAACCCAGCAGATAAAACCTGGTTATATAGATAAGATAGCTGGTTACCAATATATTTCAATGTAACGTCATGGTTACTGTTGTAACCTCCGTTCCCCGAGGGAAAGAACGAGAAGTTTTGTTGAATGAAGTGACATAATAGGTCTTCCTGGGATGCCAACCATACCTCTGAACCTGAGAAAAGGCCAATGTCAAGTTGGCCGACAGAATTTGCATGCCCTGCCCCGGACATATTGGTATAAAGGGAACGGGGCAGCTAGTGCCAGTCAGGATTTTGCATTGAGAAGCTGAAAATAAGGTACGGCCGTTTACAGTGGTAGGTCTAGTGCTGTGGCAGGAGGTACACAACGTCTCGTTCCTTCCCTCGGTGAACGGAGGTTACAACAGTAACCATGACGTTCCCCTTCTGTCACTCACTCGACTGCACTGACCGTGTTACGTGAACTGTTGAGACAGTTGCAAGCAGGCTACTGCGTGCTAGAGGCACCTGTGTCGGCTGCACGTAGCCCTCCCCAACACCCCCAAAGAGATGTCACATACAGACCTTAGGTTCTCCACACCCCTGAGGGTGGGAACTGGTGCTACATGACTAGCATGGGAGCAATCCCAGCAGCCACAGCCTTCTCTCTCACTATGTCTCTCACATAGGACGTGAAGCGGCTGGGGCTATCTTAAGGCTATGAAATGCTACGAGGAAGGTGGTCTTTCCTATTCTTTCAGGGGGAAAAGACCCTGCGGAGGCCACATCCTGCCCAGTCTAGGGAGAGGTAATATGTGGCAAATACACCACAAGGGTATGAGCGGCACCCGGAGCCGAGGCCGGAAGTGGCAGCCAAGTCGAGTCTTCCACGTGAGACGCCTGGATGCTGTCCGATGCAGCGGCGGTGTCATCATCCAAGTTCTGGGGCTCAAAGGGAGATTGCCGGCTGGCTGTGAGGTGATCCGCAATCATCCCGAGCTCGGACGGAAGCGAGCGTGTCGGGGGGCCGGGTGGTTCGTGGGGATTTATCCGGTGAAACCGAACCCATCATCATCATCCCCATATCGCCTTCATCGCCAGCTGGGTCGTCCTCAATCCCATGGGAAGAAGGAGCGAAGCGTGGGGTTGCTGACGTGGCATTCACCTTAAGGAAGGAGAGCCGCGACCGCAACGCTGCTATGGTCATGTTCTCGCAATGAGTACATGAGCCATCCACGAACGCTGCCTCAGTGTGATCGCTTCCCAGACACACGATGCAGCGTCTTTGGCTGTCGGTCTTGGAGAGAAATTGACCGCATCCAGGAGCAACACAGGGGCGGAAAGGCATCTTGAAAAAGACACGTCCTGAAAAGGACGTTCAACTCCGCTGTGTATTGCTCTTTTGTAAGTGGAAAACTCTTTTAGGAGGAGAACACTCTTTTAACAGTGAAAAGAGCTGTCGAAGCACCCAGGGGCATAGACTGCACAGCTTGCAGAGAGAGAACGCCAGCTGGAAACGCGCCGTAGATCCAACAGCAATGCTTCTCGCTGACAGAGGTGAGTGAAACAGTAGTGAAGCTTCAGCTTGCTTATTGCACAACCGTTCAGCTCCGAAGAACAATTCTGACTGGCACTTGCTGCCCCGCTTCCCTTTATACCCGTTTGTTCGGGGCGGGGCATGCAATTTCTGCCAACTTGACATTGGCCTTTTCTCAGGTTCAGAGGTACGTTTGGCATCCCAGGAAAACCCCTTGTGTCACTTCATAGAAGGGGAACCCCAAACCCCTACCCTAAACCTAACTATCAGTAAAGAAAAAATGGAACTTGAGAGTGAAATCCAACCTCAAAATCGCACGCTCCATTATTGAAATAAGTATGATTTCTTAATGGTTCCTATGGGACCAGAACACATGCCTCAATAGCGCTGGAGAGAAATGTGTTTTTGCTCGAATTTATACAAAAAAATCTACTGTAATGGGAGATGGCCCTTGTCATGAATTTGTCTGAATAGGGTTGATATCAGGGTACATGAACTTTCGAAAGAAACATTTCAAGTTCCTGTGTGATCATGTTGGACACCATTTGCTGGTTCAACAGTGAGATCATCACCAAACCAGCATTAACCAACATAAACCAGTCTGGAAATGTATTGTGGGATTTTTTAGTAGGAAAACCACACAAATGTAGGTTACATCACAGCCACAATTTAATCAGCCACAATCTTTATAGCACGCTTCAGGGTCCTGGAGGCATACAGGTCCTGGAGCGGCAGCAGATTGCAGCCAATCACCTTCTCTGCAGACCGGATGACACGCTGCAGTCTGTTCTTGGCAGTTGTAGCAGCATACCAGATAGTGATGGAGGATGTGAGGATGGACTCGAGGATGGCTGTGTAGAAGTGCACCATCATTGTCTTTGGCAGGTTAAATTTCTTCAGCTGCCGCAGGAAGTACATTCTCTATTGTGCTTTCTTGATGAGGTCCTGGGAGATGATAGTTCCCAGGAAGCGGAAAGACTCCACAGTGTCAATTGTGGAGTCACAGAGGGTGATGGGGGCAGGTGCAGGTGAGGCCGAGTTCTTCCTGAAGTCCACAACCATCTCCACTGTCTTTAGAGCATTGAGCTCAAGGTTGTTTTGATTGCACCAGGTCATCAGGTGGTCAACCACCCACCTGTATGTGGACTCGTCACCATCAGAGATGAGTCCGATGAGGGAGGTGTCGTCTGCAAACTTCAGAAGCTTGACGGACTGGTGACTGGAGGTGCAGCTGTTAGTGTACAGGGAGAAGAGCAGACGTGTTTCCCCAGCTTCACATGCTGCTTCCTGTCTGACAGGAAGTCAGTGATCCACCTGCAGGTGCAGTCAGGCACACTTAGCTGGGAGAGCTTCTCCTGGAGCAGAGCCGGGATGATGGTGTTAAAGGCAGAGCTGAAATCCACAAACAGGATCCTGGCGTAGGTTCCTGCGGAGTCCAGGTGCTGGAGGATGTAGTGGAGGGCCAAGTTGACTGCATCATCTACAGACCTGTTGGCTCTGTATGCAAACTGCAGGGGGTCCAGAATGGGGTCGGTGATGTATTTGAGGTGTGAAAGCACAAGGCGCTCAAAGAATTTCATAACCACAGAGGTCAGGGCGACGGGTCTGAAGTCGTTAAGTCCTGTGGTCCTTGACTTCCTGGAAACAGGGATGATAGTTGAGGACTGGAAGCAGGCTGGCACGTGACATGTCTCCAGTGAGGTGTTGAAAATGTCTGTGAACACTGGAGACAGCTGATCAGCGCAGTGCTTCAAGCTGGATGGGGAGACAGCATCTGGTCCAGTAGCTTTCCAGGGGTTCTGGTGGTTTGCTGGTCTCAACTGGTTTTAGTAGGTCTATCTGGTCTCCAGATAGACCAGATAGTTTAATAAGTTTAAACCATGATTGCACTATACATAATAATATTGGCATTATATTCATGCTGTTTAGCCAGAGGGGAACTGTGAGTCTGGTTTCTCCCAAGGTTATTTTTCTCCATTAACCAATTTCTTATGGAGTTTTGTGTTCCTTGCCACAGTCACTGGGGTTATAAATACAATTATTATTTAATTACTTATTTTTAAACTCAATTCACAATCGTATTTTATCAAACTGCACAACGATGACTCTAAAGCATGATATATATTACAGTTGTATCTTCTGTTAATGCCTGATCTTCTGTAAAGCTGCTTTGAAAAGATGTGTGTTGTAGTTATTAAAGTTCAAATAGTATGTTACAAACTCTAAAACTGCCATTTCTCTGTATGGTCAGTGCCTCTTCTATGAGTTGCGAAATTGTCCCGATCTAAGGAGGAGAGATTGAAACTGATGCACACTCTGTCAGGGGACACTCGTCCCTCGAGCGTGCACACGTAATGCAGCTTGATTATAACGTGATGGCTCACAACTTATTTAATCATAATATATGTGTCACTGTGTATTTCTTATTGTGAAGAAATTTTATATACACAGCTTTATTAATAAGAGAGAGTTTTTTTTTTTTGACAGTTAAAGATGGATTGATGCGAACAGAAAGGTGAGAGAGGTAGACTTCACCTCATTATACACTGCAACTAAATACGTTTATGATTTTGTTTTTGTTTTGTTATGTTTTGGCTTGTATTCCAATAAACTGTAAAACAACATACATTATTTTAGCAACTATACTGCAGAAGAAAAACATTTTATCTGAGAATGTTTAATATAATATAAAAAATATTTTAAAATATAAAAAAATCCTTTAAAAACTATGCATTCACCTGAGAAGCAGCATATAAGATATTTAGACTTGCTTTTAGAGATTACATCTTGAATATACATATATTTTGTCTTTCCTGCATTCGCAGAAGTATAACCAAGTAAAAAAATACACTTATATACAAATTACACTTATATTTATGATATATTATCTAAATATCTAAGCAATTCTAAATATCGTATATGTTACTTCTCAATTAAATTGATATTGTTTTAAGGATTTTTAGACTATTTTAAATGGAAAACAAGACAAATCCACTTTATTACAAAAGGATTTTTGCAGTGAATTTCTTTACTGAATTCAACTAAATAATAAGTATTTTTTATTTAGTTGGGGCACAAGCTGAATAATGGGTTAAGAGCTAATGATTGCAATAATCGCAGAATAGTCAAATAGTCATTCTAATAATCGTTAGATTAATCGATCATCAAAATAATCGTTAGTTTGCAGCCCTACTGTACTGCAATCATAACACAGTGTAATAAATAATTTACACCACTGGCCTCATCTTATGCACTAATGGAGGAAGACAGGGGCTGCCCAGCAGAGCTGTTTGCTGAAAAGCAAAACTGATGTATTTGCAGCTGAAACCGGCTGCAAAGTGTGAGCTGCATGCAGGAGTGAGTGGGTGACAGCAGCAAAGTGCTCTGTTATGTGCTGTTCCTTAGTGTTGCCATGTCTGCATATTATAAGCGACTTAGGGCTTGTTTTTCCTTTAAGTCTTTTATAAATGTGGGAAGCCGTTGTTCTTTTTTCAGAATAAAGTTACGTATTTGTGATTGTTAATGCCTACACTAACGGACATAAATGCATGTTTTTTCCATTCCCCAGAGGTGTGTGTGTGTGTGTGTGTGTGTGTGTGTGTGTGTGTGTGTGTGTGTGTGTGTGTGTGTGTGTGTGTGTGTGTGTGTGTGAAAGAGAGAGATTTATTCAATGGTTCGTATCTTAATAATTTGTTTTTTCAAGGCAAGTCTTTTGGGTTTATATTGTCAGACCAGGTACTTTTTTCCTGGAAAGATCTGGCAACACTGTTGTTCCTCTTCAGACCAATTATGCCTTGTGTTTCATGTGAACAAAAGCAGAACTGGGATTTATACATGTATAACCAGCATGACTCTATGACGAGACATTTACTACATGGCTTCCACTGAGCGTAGATGAGTCATAGCTTTCATTCACCATCTTTATACCGTGCACGAGCCTGCCTCTCTCCTGAGAATCCATGTTTTTGGCTATAAATCACTTCCTCAAAGACATGCTCACTTTTAATTCAGTTAAATGTCTGCAGTAGGTCTATTTATTAGTCAACTATGCATAGCTGGAATTTTCTAATGCTCGAGCACTTGAAACTGCTTGGTATTAAAAGGTTGAAGTTATGTGTGATATTATGCAACATTAGCATCATAGCTCATGGATGAATAATTCATTTATTACGTATAGAAAGAACTTCTGCAGTTCTTATTTTAAAAAAATCTGTGTGATCAGCTTAATCAGGAACCCACTGCATATGATACATCTCTAAACAATGTCTTCATAGTATCCGTATTGGGGAAACTACTTTGAAACTGTAGCTAAATATGCTATAAGCCACTCATACAGTCTCTTTAAACAAAGTCAAGTACTGGCAATAGCTAGTTGAAGCCATTGAAGCTATTAAAGGGGATCATATATATTTAGAATATACAGTTTAACTATCAGAGTCTTTGCATCTTTGCAAAGTCTTAGGGCTCTTTTTACATGACCACACTAGGCGCATCAGTATACGCAGCGACTGTGCGCTTAGTCTTATCCAATTTTCGTGCCAGTGCAAAGTGCAAGTGGATGTGGGTGGGAGTGTTTGTGCTATCTATGGGAATACACAGGCAAACTGTGGGTGTATGTTGTATGTTAATGAAGTGGCGCATAGCGTAATTTCTTAATTTCTTGAGAAATAGGTCATTGCAATATGATGTCTATGAAGCATGTCTAGTCTCGGTGCAAATTCTAAACTTAATTTGCAGTTTGGGGATTCCACAGCAGATGATCTTAAAGAGCTATTGAATACTTTTAATACTAGCCATAATTTATGTGTCAGTAGATCAATATGATTAATAATAATAATAATAATAATAATAAGCTTATTTTGTATAGTGCCTTTCCAAAGCTCAAGGACATTTCTGTACAGAGAAACACATAACAAATATACATTACAAAACAATGAACAGGAGAGAAGCAAAGCATATTTCAAGCAGGGGAGACACGGGCAAGCAGGATGAGAGCCAACAGACCCAGAGAGGCAGATTGAGAATATACAACACATAAATCGCGGTCTGGAACAGCGCAAGCAACAATACAGTCACAGAGCAGGGGATGCATTGGATACAGCCTATTTAAACTACCAAATTCTTGTGAATAGGCTGTCTTCATTTATATTAACATTGCTTGAAAGAGAATGGAATATATATAATATGACGCAGATGGTGCAATAACCGGAGAAAACCCTCACAATTAAATTGCACTTGACCCTGCCCATTAGTGCTTTGCGCACACAACTTCACCAACCCACTTGCACGTAGACTTGTTTCCAGGAAAATATCAAAACTTCATACCATACCCACTGACTTTGAGTACATGACGCATAGCATAGCACTGTGCTTAAGGCATAGCGCTCTTAAAATAGGGCCCACAATCAGAGCTGTATTGCTCTGGCTCCAAAACAGTACAGGTTTTTAAATGAATTAATGAATCTTTATTAGGTTGACAGTTTAACTTGAATTGATATTTTTATACTAAATAAAACAACAGCAAAAAAGGAGAATATACTGTTTGCAGTTAATCATCACTTCTTTTAGTTAGTTACTTTATATATCACTGCACAGTATGAATCTATGTCTCAGAGACACCATTAGCAAAATTGTGACTAGTGGAGCTGTTTCAAGTGGACGTTAGTGAACACAGACTGTGGAAAGGGATGACGTCAACTATTAGAGATTGTTTGTACCTCATTGAATTATGCTAAAAGCCACAAGTGGAGTTTACAATGTCTTCCTGCCATTAGTCACGACCTAACAGTTTTGTTTTTCAGAATATATACTGAATGTTGAGTCTGCTTTTCAGACAGAACTCTTTGTACTTTGGTCCATTGTTTTATTGTAGCACATGACAGTAATGGTGTGAGGTAAGCCACTTCTAGGTTCATCATAGCCTTTTACGCAAGCTGACAGAGATGTCTTCATAGAAAACATAACATTGACACTAATTAAGAAACTGTCTGCTGGCACCAAGCCCTTTCTTCAATTTGGGAAGTATACAACTGAAAGAACTGGAGTTGCTTTTGGATTCTAATTTGCTGGACAGGCTTCTTAACTAGCTTAACCAGCCTGCATCCCATGGTCAACCAGCTTTATTAGAAAGACTATGCTAATTGACCAGCATTTTTTTTTCACCAGCATCAAACCAGCACTAATCAGCTTGGAATTTCATGCTGGAGAAAAGACCAGAAAGGGAAAACTGATATTAACTAGTTGCAGTTTCTGTATTACACACCCCTACTGCACCTACACATGATCTCCTCCCCTGCTGTGGGTTATACATAATTCATGTGGTCATTACACAAACTGTACAGTGTCCTTCTCTCTTGATGCACTGATTAGGCCCAGTGTCAATCCGTGTCCCTGAGTTAGCCGCAGCACTTGCACCTGTGTACAGCCCAGTCAATGCTGCAGAGGCAGTGCTGGAGAATCTAGATTATGCTGCTGGAAGAGTGATGAAATATGAATGAACCTTTTATTTATCTGGCTGAGATTCCTGTGCTTTAGGCTGGAGTTTGATTGTTGTTTCTTAAAAATGAGAAAAAAATTATAAATCAGCGATTTGGATAAAGTGATCATTTAGCCTTTATTGTCAATTCCAAAATCTAGCAACATCCTTGTTGATGATAATGCATATTGTTAGTGAATTTTGAGTAAATGTCATGCAAAATAAGTGTTAAATAAAATTCAGCAACCTTTTATACATCTTATTTGGAATAAAATGTACAACCAGGGTACACACGGTCATGGAAAACCTGGAAATATCGGGGGTTTTCCAGGTTTTCCAGACCTGGAAAAGTTTTGGAAGTTTATATAGTGATAAATACATTATCTGCATATGCTCTGCTGTAAAATATTTCATTTCATAAATATTGCTCCTGTGCATAATAATACTTCCTCACAAGCCATAGTGATTTTCAATAAATCGATCAAACAAATCTGAAAGATTCATTAAACGTGTCTAAAATTTAATGAGTGAAAAAAGTATGTGCTAATTATAAAAAATAAAAAAGCTATTTTTTTTTTTACAATTTAAGACGTCAAGTTAAAAACAGTTGTTTGAGTTGTTTCGAGACCCTTGACTTCTGCTCCAATATTAGTTCTCTATCTAGTTGTTTTTGTATGCCTGTGCAGAGCGGACAGTGTTAATGCCTCTTGCAGGCAGTTTGTGCATGTGTGTGTGTTTGTCGTCAGTCCTTAATGAGGATTAACACTGAAAATAGGCATGGAGAAATGCTTTTCATCTCTTCTTTCAAGAGGATCCAGCTTCTCTGTGTCTGGGCTTGGCTTTCTTTAAGAGCTATAATCTTGTGTTCCGTATGGGATTATTGAAAACATTTATGAATGTTTACCCTCCAACATGTCCAATAATGACACTGCGTGTGCTGAGCTGGGTCGTACATTAATCTGACATTTTGTTTTTGGTGTTAAAATGGCATCTATTTTATCCAAAGCTATCAAATATCCAGAATATGATTGCAGCTATCTCTTTTTATGACAAAAAGGCTTCAAGGTTTATAACCCCTCCCTAAATAAACAAATTGAACATGTTCAGTTTTATGTAACCCGCTTTAGTTGAGACGTAAATAAAATGTAAAGTATGTTATAGAATACTGGCAAACATGTGTCAATCAATATAATAATTGACTTTTCTATTTGGACTCTCCCATTGTTCATTTACACTGTTTTTTTTTTTTTTTTGTCATTTCTATTAAAATGTCATCAATATTTTGTCATGTCATATTTATTAATTTATTCCATTTTAATCTAGATTGGCATAAAAAATACAAATAATCAATAAATAAAAAGAATATATATATTTGGCAAAAATAACATTTTAATTGATGATAATGTGCAAAATGTATGTCCATTGTGTATTCCAATCTTTAACAATATATACATTTAAATGTGTATCAAGATCAAGATATAAAAGATTTTGGGAAATAATAGCATATAATGAGTATATGGAATTATTAGCTACTTTTTTAAGTTACTTGTTGTGTATCCTTTTTAATATTTATTTTCCATGTTTTACACTAATTAGGGCATTGAATTATGTTCTTTCAGCTCAAGGAAGGTAATTCCCACCATTTTACAAATGAATTGTATAAATAACCATGTTCTTACTAGAGTTTTATAATTTTGCAATATTATTTGTTTCTCACCATATTTTTGCCAACCATATGATTTCATTTAAATTGTGTAATTATTGCCATGATGCATATTTTTCATCTTGTCTTTGTTGTCATTGCCAAAATCACAAAACAGCACATTTACATCATTTGATTGTCAAGAGAACCAAAAACCTGTTAAGTAATGCAAGTCACATATCAGCCTCTCTTTCTGATCATTCAGGTAATGGGCAATCTCAGTCAGAGCTGCTGATCAGCACAAGTGCCTGTGAGAGACAGAAAGCTCGGGTCTCACTTCATTAAGTACTAGAGATTTCCTTGCAATTTAGTCAAATCAATTGTATCTGGTCTGGCACGCTTTGCATTAGTAGTGTGATGAGATAATATTCCAATCGTTAATCTTAAAACAGGTCAAGTCAGATTGAAGAAGCAAGTTTAAGTGACAGAATCTGGGATAGGCAAACAAAGATGCCAATGTGTCAGGTTACCATGGCGATCCATGCCATAGACAAATCACTATGCCTCTGTGGTAGAAATGAAAATACAGGTGCACCCACAGGGTACATATCTCAGACCTCAACTGCAATGCATTGTGGTAAAATGTGAAATTACTCCATGCTTTTTGAGTGCTGGTTATTCTTGTCCCTTACATGTCTTGTCAGAATTTCTGACCATAGTCACTGAAGTGATTTGCTTATTAATTCCTGCTTGCTGCTGACCTTTAAATTTAAGCGTCAACGCTGGAAAGAGAACATCAAGTACATAGTTTGAGCATTTGGCAGCTGGAGGCTTGAACTGCCTTTTACTTTGGTGGTTATGGAGGTATATTTTCATTGTTTTTTTTATTTAGTTTCGTTGTCTTGCTGAAACAGCACGACTATGGTTACATATCCTGGGGTTTTACAGAATGAATATTTAATTTGTTGCTCTGTGATGGCATTCACATATGTTAAGAGAGCATGCAAATGAAGAGGAGAAAGTAGGCGTGGGTCAGCATACAGTTCCACTGCCAAGTCCCTTCTCTGCTCCCTTTCAATGCAAAACAACGCTCTGCTGGACCTCAATCACTAATACAGTACATTGATGAAAATTAATATATTTGCTGTGTGCTTACTTGTCTTTCTAACCATTTTTGACACTTTCTCAGGGGGGAATTTACTAACAATGAAATGTGCCCACTGAGAGCATTGCTTAATTGCACACATTGTCTGCGTATTTTAGCATGCGATTCGCTTGAGGAATTATGCAAATCACGTAACAGCGCAAACACGCCCAACAAATATGTACTAAACACAACTTGCATGGTGCAGTTCCCCAGCTTGCAGGCCTGTTCTGAACACTAGGTTGTAGGGTAAGCAGCAGACTGCCACAATCTGGCATACTTTGCTGGAAAAGCACAGCATTTCTTCACCACTGCGAACCAAGCAACTGTAAAATGTACAAAGCTCGGCAACACCACATGGTGATCATTAGAAAATCTCTTTAAGGAGTGTTCATGCTACACTTTAAGCTCCATTCTCTTCTATTTAAACACATCCAAAACGCAAGCTCATTCGAAGAAATTCCGCCTTCCACTGCATACAGAAGTTCAAGATTAGTGAACTCTGACCTGCAAATTTGTATGATGAGAAGTTGTGGAAGGTGTGACCCAGGGTTCATAAAAAAATAATTTTGTGTGCCCGCTAGTGTAGAAACACAAAAATCATTGTGCCATAAAAGTCAGCTAAATATTCAGTGTAATAATCTTTTGTGGTTAAAAAAAATGACTCACATGTCGTGCGTCACACAAGTATCTTTTTTCACCAGCCCAGCACACTGCTAAGTGTCCTCGCTTAATGATAGCAAGTAAAATAAATACTTCACTGTTTTACCAGTCTCACACATGTCAGTCATCCACGATTTTAGTTTGTTTGATTGTTTGTTTTTCACAGTTTAAAACGTAATTTGTTAGATGCATAGGGAGTTTTGTTTCTGATGGTATAAGTTCATATGCTTTGATGACAGGTTTAAGTCATCTGGTTTGGCCAAATAATTTTCTACATTCACACGCAGGTAATTTTCACTCACAGTTGCTCGCACACTAGAGACCTGTTTTTACATTGCAGAAAGCAGCTTTCTGAGTACCTTTGCATAGTCATATCGGTGCAAAATCGGTGCACAATTCACATAGAAAAGGTATATCGACCACCATATCGGTAATCAGTTCATTTTCCCCCTCTAAATTCGGTATTGTATCAGTCTCAAAAATTCCATATCGGTCAGGCTCAGTATGTAAGCCAAATATTTCGTTTTATTACAGTAGATGTTTTACCTGTCTCAGTTTTTCTATTTTTTCATTTGTGGATGGGGGTCTCTTATAAGCATGAAATGGACTAATATATATTTCCCTGTCTGATGGCTCTGGTATCACAACTCAGGATAGTCGCAAGCTAAGCAACTGCCTTTGAGATGTATGGGAATGCTAACTAGTCACTTTCTCCAGGTGTTATAGACTTCCTTTACTGATGGCAGAGGGAAGTAGTGGAGGGGATTGCAGTAAAGATGGGTGAACAGGAAGTGGTGTTATTAAAGGTTTCAGATAGGTGTTTCTCCTCTCAGTTTTGTTATTTCATTGAGGAAAATACAGCTCTACCTTTAATTATCTATTCATAGGCTTTCCGGCTCTACCCTATTTTTGAAAAGTGAGACAGCAAAGCCCATTGAGCTCAAAATTAACCAATTTTGCCCCAAATAAAACAGCTTAGTCAATACGTTTTCACTCAGGATCACTCAAGGTTCTCCCCCGAGCTGAGTATTTATTTTATTTATTTATTTATTTTGCTTCTATATATGTATATAGTCGGCATTCAACTGACTTATGGTCTATGATAGTTTAAATGGTCTAGGCTTGTAACTGAACCTTCTGTTGATGCCTATAAAGTCACAGAACACTGAAGTTCAAAACAGTCTTTAAAGCAAATTTTTCTTCTTTTCGGAAATATATTTATAGTCTGATAAAGACCCACACAAAAATAAATAAATTAAATTATGACTATAAAAAACAATGACTCTGCCAGAAACACAACTCGCACCTGGAGCGGCATTATAATATTGTTTCAAGGTCCAACATAGTGGAAAGACAACTTTTTGATGTGTATTTGGGAAGGGTGCCCCATTTACTATTTGTGTACAAGCTGCATACTTGTGTGCACCGAAAAGGTTTTCAGACAAAATTTCCACTTATCCATTTGTTCTTACCTTGCCTTAACACATTACATTTTTCTACGAGCAAACTTCTTGATGAATCATGATTTCTGTGTTAAAAGTTTTCACACAAGTTTTATGCACATTTAGTGAATAATACATGTATTTAGCACTGATTATGAATTAGAGGTGTGAATGAAACTTATCTGGCTGCCTTTCACTGCAACAACGGTGGAAGGGTCATCTTTCTGAACATTTTCACCTTCAATTGATGCTCCCAGGTTAGTGTGTTCTGCAGCAAAGACACAAAACTATTGCTAGCACAGGTGCCCTGTGTCATCCCTCTCGGACAGACCAGCTGTGTGAAATATGAGGCAGTTAAAGTAGAAGGGGGTTCCAAAGGCATTACTGCACTGTGGTCCCAAAATGCCCAAAGAGGACGAGGGCTTTGCTGAACATTAGACCCTCAGCCACAAAATGTCACAGAAAAGTTGAGTGGATAGGACAAGATCTTACAGAGATGAGTATATTAAACCTTAAATTTAAAGGTAAAATTTACTTTGATAGTTATGCCAAGCACAACACAGTAGAATGTTTCTTGGGACTCTCCAATGAATAGACTACTGAGACTCATATTACCGATTGATATATCTTCTTACGGTATGAGAGATGGTGGTTTTTGATGTTGTGGATTCACAATATACAGTTAGGGCTGGGCGATATGGCAAAAAAAAAAAAAAATCTCGATTTTTATCAAACTTATAAACTAATTCACGATATGATTATTTATTTTATTTATTTTATTTTTTTAAACTTTTAAATGTACTCCAACTTGATTCAAATTGTATGTTCTTTATTAGAATGCAAGGCAACCTGGTTAGATGAATCCAAGTCCTTTTCATTGTAGGAAACAAACGTGTTTTGAGAAAAATTTACAAATGCACCAAATGCACTACAGGGGTAAGTTGTCAACAGAGAGTAAATATGAAATAAATTAAAATCTAATGAACCCAGATGTTCAGAAATAATAGAATACGAAAACTGCTAAATAATTCTTAGCCAGTGTAGTTATTCATTTTATCTAAACCAAGTCTATCTAGAAAGCTATATCTATAGAGTTTATCTAGAAAGTACTCATTGTATATAAAAACAATTTGTGTGTATATTCATAAATCCCTGCAGATAGAGATGTACCCTCTAGTGGTTCACGCTGAGCAGCGCAGAAATATTAAATAATTTATCATTACAATTCAATCAGCAAAGTTTGTCAATATGATTGCTTGCCAGATGTTGGCTATAGATGCAGTGCACTTGAAACCATCACAGAACAAAGCAATATTAGCAATCTTCTGAATCATCATGGCAAAAGGAGCAGTAGATGTTTGATTCTCCAATATATAGCCTCTCCATGATTTGAAATAAAGCGGCCATAACTGAAAGATAAAAGATAGGAGACCGTTCATCAACATGTGCATGTAAAGGCCAGTTATGATATTAAGCCGATGTATACCTGCATGATGGACAAAGCTGAGCTACAATCACTCTGTGTACAATCGTACTTGGAATAATACCGCTGTCTTTTATATTAGTCTCCGTGTTGTTAACCTGTCACGTTCATTTGCAGCTGCTAAGATCAGGAGCGGAATTGAGACAAGCGTGGTTCTTTTTCTCTTCCTTATTCAGCCTTTGGTGGATTTACAACGTGTCGCACTATACCGTTTGCAATGTTTTTGCTAAATCTCGATTAAAAAATAAATTCGAATTAAGCAGAAAAAACGTAAAAAACTCCCAGCCCTATATCCAGTAGGTGTCTAGTGTTTTATTAATTATATTTCTTTGAACAATACGGCAGTTTATTTGTCAAATTACAATGCATCTTCAAGGGTTAGCCAATTCTTGTGATGGATTTTACCGTTAATTTAGTGAGACCAGATGTTTATTGTCATTAAGGCTGAAGTTGTGAAAGTAAGGGTGATGGCAAGGAGTATGCAACAGGCTTACTAGAAGAAAAATTAAAGGACATTTTGAGAGTCTTGAATTCCCTATGAAATCACGTAATGAGTGCAGATTTCTTGATGCATTTCCTATTGAAACCAAAGGCTTGGGTTTGGGTAGAACATGTCCAAGGGCTTATATTTGTTTTTTAACCTTGAACCTTCTTGCTAGTCAGTTGCAGGTGGTATTAGGGGGAGGGACATTCTTATTTAGTAGTGAGCATTTGATTGGATAAAACTCTATGTAGTTCAAGATGAGTCTATTGGTCTGTTTCTCTAGAAGAGAAAAAATGCTATTTTTAAATGTGCATTTGTTAAATGTTAATTTTGTAAATGCTCATGAGTACTATAGCTAGCATATAGATTGTTTCAAAGCCAACAGACATGGACTGAAAGCCACAAATCATACATTTCATGGGGTCTATAAAGCAGGGAAATGGAAGACAGGCATAAAACAAGAGTAACACTGCTCAGTTAAATTTGGTCTCTTGCTAAATGCTTCATCCTATAGCAGGAATACTCTCTTTAATCTTACTTCCGTTTTAATTACATGTTATAATTCAAATAATTAAGCATTTTAATTAAGCATTACCTAATTTTAGTTGTAATGTGACATGAGTAGTGGTTTATTCATCCTACTTCTTTATTAATAGCTCATAAAATTATCATTATGTAAATTGAGAGGATTTCATTTAATTTTATATAATCCCTTTCTGAAGAAAGTCATCAACCAAGCTGCAATGGTTATTGTGAATGATTTTCTTTGGCCCTTGCACAAAACTGAAGTTATTCTTAGCACTTGTAGCTCCAGGCAACTGTTTCCATGCATACATGTCCATAGACATGCTCACTAAACACAGTATTGTTGCTTCAGAAATGTTAAATTTAGCTTTAACGGAATGGGATTTTTTTTTCCCCAGTTTAAATAAATAAGCAATTGATTTAACAAAATTAAACTTCCAAAAATTAGTTCTCACAAGCCAAATCTTTGTTAAATGTTAGATTCAACATTCTTCAGACATCTTTTTTGCAAAAACCCTTAACAATATCAATGGATATCTTGTCTCCTTGACGTGTATGTATGTGAGGGGTGGGGTGTGTGTGGGGTGCTTCATGCAACCAACATTGCACCAGATGTTCAGGAAAGATTTTCTGGATAAGATATTTAAAGTACGCATCTAAACAACACTTTAAGCTTCTTAAAGGCCTGGTCATATAGTCTACACAAGATTGTATCCCTGCTTCTAAGAAGCCGAAATGAAAAAATATAAACAAATAAAAAAATACAAATCCAAAGTTGTTCTTCTTGCAAATCAAATTAAATTATACTGTGTATAAAGTATTCTGGCTTTAACTGAAATGGTTTAATCACAGACCACAGATCTGTTCTGTAACAGAAAACCTTTATAAGATCGTCTTAGCCACAAGAAACCAAACAGTAACATAACCTGAATTTGAACTTTGGTTGATCCTACCTGGATATATGGTTTCAGAGCACTAGTTCTCTTTTTGCTATAACTAAGTAAAACTGATGCTTTAAATGGTTAAATGAAGACATTGAGAGTGTTTGTTGAATGTGTAATTTGATGTCCCAATTACTGCTGTAGTTCCCAGAGCAGTTTCCGGCAGCGCACTTGCAAATGCATATTGATTTGCCTTTGTTGGCCCCTGACAACGTGAGGCATCCTTAACCACATTATTTCCAACAACCTACTGTAAACTGTATTTGAACTCTGTGACTAGGTTCAAACTGTCAGTTTTCAGGACTGCCAACCATATTTACTACCTTGAATTGTCCTGTTCATACAACAGCTTACAGAGTGGCTTGAATACTGTCTGTATGAATAATTAACCAAAGTCAAGCCCCTTTTCTATTCTCGTAACAGTATGAATAATGACTATTACCATAGTGCAGTGGTTCTCAAATTGTGGGGTGCGCCCCGTAGGGGGGGCGCGGAAGACTGACCCATTCTTAAATCACTTTCACACATTCAGCAAAAATAGTGACAATACACGTAAGAACCAATGTGCACAATAGGGCTGTCAAAATTGCTCAAAAATGACATTCGAATATTCCCTCTAAAAAAAACACATATATTCGAACTATTCGAATATCTGGTTGCGCATTTGGTCAATGACGCGCATTACGTCAATAACAGGACAAATTAATACAAAGAGACATAACTATTTGTATAGGTAGTTTATTTAAGTTTAAACATATTTGACAACGTATTACCTACACAAAAACAAGTAAATCAACTAATGGCCAAGACCTCACTCTCGCTCGCACGCGCAGGCACTCTTTCTCTCTCTCTCGCCCTCACGCTCTCTGCGATAACGGTTTAAAAGAACAACAACAATAAACAAATGTTGAGTGCTGATCAAGAGTTTTGTGCAAGCAATATAAGGTCGCGACTCTTGTCCCAAATATAGCAGGCTTCATTCAGTGATTAAAACAAATTATTAACATTAATTGAAGTTTTACAGTATATAGAACCGACATTGAACGCTCCGAGCGAGCTGTGCTGTGGTAAACATGGAACTTTTCCTTGACATGAAACGGTAAATAATCAAACCAGTGGAAGCCTGCAGTGCATGAAACTGCTGTATCTAACCTACCTTATTCATGCAACATCTATTCAGTCAGTACAGTAGCCTTACATTTTAGTCATGTTTCTGTTTAACGTTAAATAAAATGAGGCACACAATTCCGAGAAATGTGACAACAAAGACCCCTCAGGCAGCACGCCCACTCGCAAAGCAGACAGCCGCACATCTGCTACCGCGGGCGCTGTTTTTTCCACATTCGAATATTAATTTTCACCTTCGAATTTCTGTTTTTTAAAACTATTCGAATATATATTCGAATTTAGAATATTCGTTGACAGCCCTAGTGCACAATTTCTCCACCTGCTTTTTCTCTTGCTTTGGTTCAACTTTTGGCAAGCACCGCAGCGCGAACTGCACAAAGTATGTAATGGTGTCAGGTGCGCTTATGTAAACAAAGGTGTCTCACGCACAAGTTTCAAAAGGGGGAAATTATGAATTAACACTGATATTTCGGTCGGTCCCTCACACAACACTATCAAATGGTTTCTAAGAAGTATTGATATATAAGGCACAAGAGTTAAGGATGACTTGTATGGTGCTTTTGGAACTTGGACAGCCTATCACCATCCTGTCATCCCTCAGTCTTGTCGATTACATGTAGTACATGCTATTTAAATGCAGATGAATGAAGGATTCGGTTTGCAATGTATACATGAAATAACAGAACAATGTTGGCATTGTGACAAATGTTCATACAGAATCTTTTTCAGTCAAGTGTAACTTTACTTTTCATTCAGTTTTCATAGTATTTTTAAAGAAAACTTTTTTACGTGATATGAAAACGAAAGAATTTCAAAATTTGGTTGTGAGTCATTTAGGTTATAGAATAAAGAAAGTGTTGTTACTCTCATTTTATAACCTAACTGAGTTTAAATGCAACCATATTTAACAATGTAAAACAGTACTGACAACCATATTCTGCTGCTGTGTAAATGTAGCATGTAAAGACTGATTAGGAAGCTTCCTGCCTTTTGATGTGACAGCCAGACATGGTGAGACATATAAGGGTCAAGCACTTATGCTGAATAGAGTGGTATTGGTGTAGCAAATGTTACACTGTAGATCTCTCTCTCTCTCTCTCTCTCTCTCTCTCTCTCTCTCTCTCTCTCTCTCTTTTACAGTCAAATCCTGTTCTCTCCACTGCCTTGCATTCTGCTCTCACTTCAAATTTCTGGCCCATGTTTCCTACAGCTTCAGTGTCAAGTCACAGGAACAAAGTCTGATGGAAACAGTGTGGCCAGCAAGGGCTGGGGAAACTTATACTGTCAGCCAAGTTTCTAATTCAACTGCCCATCGATCGGCCTTCGCCGATTTCATTATTTATTTTCATGTCACTAAAGGAGGCTGGCCATCTCCTGAACATCTCACTGACACCCATAAAAAAAGGAAAAACAACAACAAACAGCATCTATCTCGTTTTCATTTTTTACAATTCCAGTTGTGTTTTCACTCCAAGAGGAAAGAAATGAAGAGGTTGTATCTGTAGGGTGCAGATAAAATAAGCCATTAAGCCACCAGAGTCTGTACGTTACAGTGATTTTACCCCAATTAAGGGGAGTTGAACATGAAGCAGAATATAGCATAGGTTGACGTAACAAGAGCAACAAGACTTTTATTTCCTTTTACATAAATCACCAGTAAAATTACAGTTGATCAGTTCATAAACACATAATTTTCACCTGGTTCTGCATAAAAAGCTATCTTATGACATCTAAACAATTTTACTATAGGGCATGACTTGTAAGGCGATACATTTTAACGTTTGGATTACATAACCAACTACAATTACAAGCTTGTTTGAATGCCAATAAATTGCACAGACAGCTCAAAACTGATAGAGCATTGCCTTTGTGATGCAAAGTATCAAGGTACGAGTCCCACGGATGCATGTCGACAGGTGAACTGACAGTGTCATAGATGCACTTGAAATGATGAATCAATGGTTACTTCAATTGCCTTTTTCATTTCATATTTTCTTTAATGTCACTTTCGGTTAGGTTTATGTTTTAAGGTGTATTTAGTAACTTTTTGTTTGTGTCATTTTGGATTTACAGTGACACTTATTGGTGTGGGTGCTGCATCATTCAAAATCAATAGTTTTCAGTTACAGATGCCATTATAGAAATTCACTATTCATAATCAGCCATGATTAATTTAATCCAAGAGTGAAAGTGTCCAATAACAAGACAGTTACTGAGATTAACCCAGCAGTATTTAGCTGGTCATGTGACTTTAAAATGGCAGCCCCCATTTTCCCTGCCCCATGTAGAATAAAACAGCTTTTATAAGGTTACTGATATGAAAAGTGTCCTCATCTCATGTGAGTGCTCATGATTTTAAACATGTTTCAAAATCAAAATTAATTTCTTTAGGAGCGAAACTTTTTTAATTAGGAAAAAATTACTGAGTGCACCTTTAAGGTTTAGGGTAGGAAGGAAGGTTTTGTTGATTTAAAACTCAATAGAGCATTAATCTTAAAAATATGATCTGTTTGGGAGAGAATTGATCTCGCTTTCAGCGCCACACAGTGGACATGTCACCTTGAAACTGCTGTGATATGTGTAATGAACCACTTATTGTCATTTTACAAAAATCTGGCCATAGTCACATAGGGCTGGGCGATATGGCCAAAATTGTTATCACGATAATCCTTTTCATATTGTTCGATATCGATATTTATCACGATATACTTTTACACATTGCACTTTTTTTTTTTTATTTCAAAGTTGACGGAAGAAAAGAAGAAAAAAATTATTCTAAACAGTCAAAATAGTCCCTACAAAACTGCACAGGGGTCCAGATACGGCCAAAGCAATTGGGTCTGCGGGATCTTTTACCAAAATATTTTATAGTTTATCAATTGAAAATGAATGTTAAAAGATCATCTGTGTGTTCTGAAACATAGTGACAGCAGTCAATTGCAAGAGTCCCACATGGGAACCAGTCCGCAACAGTCCCAAAGCCTGAGGACTCCTCAAAAAACCCTGCTCTGCTCTGAAGCTTACCTCTTTTGTTATCATAAAGGCTTAATTTAGTTATATAAAGCTGTAATCCGGCCATTTATTCACATAGACACTTTTTTGACCATTGGGAAACTTTAAACCGGTTTCCCCAAACACTCACCTGTCTTACATTAGTGCAAAAACAGAGAGTCCTACGAGTTTTACGAGGACAAGACAGGGAGGTTATTCACAGATTTCTGCTCTCTCACTGTGTCTCTATTTCTCTCCTTCGCCATCTGCTCTATCTCTTTTTCTCACTTTTTTCTCACTGGCAGTGGATGTGCAGCCAGCACTTATTAACATGATTGCCCTCTCCCCCATAGAGAGACCAGGGTTACAGTCTGCAGAAAAATGCACTCATTACAACCACCAGTCTTCAACTGTCACATCTACAACAAAGTATGTCAGAATAAGGCAACCCAGGACTTTACAATACTGTTTTTTTATATATTTATTTTGATATTTGAAGTCAAACACCTACTTTTTACTCCGCTTTCACGGTTACAGTTGATGGTTGAACATCTGTGTTGTGATATAGCGCTGTCTAGTTTAAATCGCCTGTTCGCAGAAGATGTCCGACAGTGTGACAGCAAAGAGAGTGTCACAAATGTCACCGTGTCATCTATTTTGCACAAAGGTGCGCTAAGATTTCAAGGCTGTGTTATACAAATCTGTGTGTATCAATTCACAAACATTTGTTCCAAGAGGAAGATTTTCTTGGAGCACCATGCTACAGGAATAGTTCACCCAATAATGGAAATTTGGTAACACTTTCTGTGAAGAATGTATAATTCGTTAATAATACCCTTATAATGCATTATAAATAGAGGCTTCATAATGTATCTTAATCTTGAAAGTTATATCCACAAATGGGTACGTATTATAATGTATTAAAACTATTGTTACAAGTATTTATGAGACCATACAACATATTATAAGGTTTATTATAAGGCATTATGCATACATTATAATGCGTTAAGGACAGCCTTATAATGCATTATAAATACAGGCTTCATAGAAAGTGCTACAGAAAATTATGTCATTATTTACTCACCCTCGTGTCTTACCAAAGCCGGATGACTTTCTGTCTTCTGTGGAACACAACAGGAAATATTTTAAAGAATGTTGCGACACTCGCGATTACTGATTTCCATGCAATAGCAGCTTAAAAAAATATCCCAAAAGTGTCATAAAATTTGTCAATGTGATCCTTTCTTCATCTTCCAAGTATTCTGAAGGTATATAATCACTTTATTGATAATTCAATTCAATTTTAAAAATATATTATTTCTAAATATAAATATTTTTTTTAATTATAGCTTTAGATGTTCTGAGCAGCACTTTGTCTGCTTCGGCGGATGGCGGAAAGGGAACGCTGTCTCCAAACAGAGGTTGGGTCGTTGATGCTATTTCTTTAGCTTATCACACCCAGGCCATGCCCACCCCCTTGTGGGTTCGAGCACACTCTACGAGAAGTGTGGCATCCTCGTGGGCACTGGCCCATGGCACCTCCTTAGCAGACATCTGCAGAGCAGCGGGCTGGGCAACACCCAATACCTTTGCCAGATTTTACAATCTCAGAGTTGATTCGGTCTCCTCCCGTGGTTTGTCAGGTCCGAGCTGGTAGAACTCGGTAACGCGGCACAACCTACCGGGTGTTCCATTTGCACACAGCGCCCTTCACCAAGTTGGTCCAGTGCGCCTTCTA